>NC_066535.1:19223413-19308413 GCF_024679095.1 Eriocheir sinensis
AGACTGCACGCTGTTCTTCTCTCTCTGCACTTCATACTCTGTTACCTCACTGGATAAAGAAAGGAGGAGGCGGGAGGGAGACTTAAGTAATATAGCGAGGTTCAGAACTTACCCTTTAGAGTCCTTTAGAGACCCTGGCTATCCATAAAGCATATAAAGATGACACGCTGCTCTCCTTTCTTTGCTCCCTAAGTTTCCTTGTCGAAGTGATATTAAAGAAGAAGGATAAAGAATAGGAGCTAGGAGGAGGAAAAAAGATTTCAATAATTATCTTGTTAAGTTTAAATTTTCCACAAAGTTTTCAAGTTAAATACGTAAAAACAGCAGTCGAATCCTTTTATCCACATCCATCCTTCATTTCCTCCTGTCTCCCTAACTAAGAAAAGAAAAGAAATCGGGCGAGACTTTAATAATCAAGCGAGGTACAGAGTCTTGCCTTGGGGTCTGTCAAAAGCAGCGGCGGCCGTCAATGGATAATATTAAAGCGTTGGACGTCCCTTGCCGCCCGTCGCGCCTCCTGACTGCCTGTGTGTGCTTATCGTAGGGCGGCGCCTTTGCCTTCACTCCGCGGCTCTTGTGGCTGACTTGTGTGTGAGTGTGGCGGCTGCTGGGCTTACGAGAGAGAGGGAGAGGGAGGGAGGGAGGCAGAGAGGGAGGGAGGGAGAGAGAGAGGGAGATAGGCAGAGAGAGAAAGAAAGGAATGCGAGGGAGAGAAAAAAAGAAAGAGTTATTGTAAAGAGAATTCATTAGCGAGAGGTATTAGTGGAAGTGGTGGTGTTTAACTGGTGGTGGTGGTGGTGATGCAGGTGGTGATGATGTAATATGTGGCAGCGGTTGTAGTAGAAGTAGTAGTAGTAGTAGTAGTAGTAGTAGTAGTAGTAGTAGTTGTAGAAGTAGTAGTAGTGGGGTGGAACATCTTCGTGAACATTAAAATAACTATCTATCTATCAATGTATCTATATATCTTTCTATATTTATCTATCTATCTATCTGTCTATCTATCTCCCTATCTATCTATCCAGGGGCCAGAGTCGAGGTGATGTGGGTTCAAATGTTACAAGAATGACACTTCAAGCGATTAACACCTGGCGAGTCATGGGATAGAGACGACCTTACTGGACGGACAAGCACGCCAAGGCCATATTAGGAGGGGATTACAGGGAGAGAGAGAGAGAGAGAGAGAGAGAGAGAGAGAGAGAGAGAGAGAGAGAGAGAGAGAGAGAGAGAGAGAGAGAGAGAGAGAGAGAGAAAAGTAAACAAAAACAAGAGAGAGAAAAGAGAGAGAGAGAGAGAGAGAGAGAGAGAGAGAGAGGAGAAAATGAACGAAAAGTAAACAAAAAAAAACAAGAGAAGAAAAGGAAAGAGAGAGAGAGAGAGAGAGAGAGAGAGAGAGAGAGAGAGAGAGAGAGAGAGAGAGAGAGAGAGAGAGAGAGAGAGAGAGAGAGAGAGAGAGAGAGAGTTTAATTTGGTCAGCAGTGCTAATTAAAAAAGAAATTAAAGACGTTAATATATTGACGAAATAGCCATGAGAGAGAGAGAGAGAGAGAGAGAGAGAGAGAGAGAGAGAGAGAGAGAGAGAGAGAGAGAGAGAGAGAGAGAGAGAGAGAGAGAGAATATTAATGAAGCGGTTCTCGGGGAAGATTAATGTCATGCAATTATTAATCCTAAGATGAGTGATGGGGGCGGCGCTGGACACCCACGGGAAGGCGCTGCGCAAAAAAATGTGAATGACTTGAACACCAGAGTATGATAAGGAAGATGATCAAAGATAATGGCAACTCTACTCTACTCCACTCTACTTTATTTAGGAGTAGTAAGAAGGGGTCTTTTTTTCATTATTTTTTTCTTTTTTACGCCCTTGCACTGTCTCCTCCGCTGTAAAAAAAAAAAACAAAGCGTGCAGAATGTGATTAAAAGATGGGACAGAAAAAAATGGGAGGTCGTGTGGAAAACAATATTAAAGATCGTTTTGTTCGGCGCTTTTGGCTCCCACATCAACTCTTTCCTAAAACCAAAAAGGAGATCAGTCGGGTTCTTGTGAGTGCTATTTTAAGTTCATTATATAGAAGAAGGGTCAAACTACCACCAGAGTCATAAAACTACCCCTGGAAAAACACACAACTCATACGAAAGCCTTGTCATATATGCATACTTGGGCGGAGATGTTTTAAAATACGACCCTAAATAACTAGAACAGATTAGGTAGGAAAACGGAGGAAAATGACATTCGCTTCCATTTACAAGTCAGAGGAGGCAGAGGAAGGAAAGACTACACGTGAAGAAGGGACGATTAATACGCTTGCAACTTTGAGTTTAGTCAGTATTTTTTCTCTATTTTCTTGAGACGGGGCAGTGTTTGTAAGGGTGGTATGGCTTTCTTTCAAGAGATGTCAGAAGAGGAGACGGATAAAAAGCCTTACAATGTACTGCGGGTATATGGTTTGAGTTTTCTTTTTGTCTACATACTTTAGTGATAATGAACAAAATTTTTCTCCTGTGCACAAATCAGAAATGAGATGCAGTAAATAACAGCTAAAAGTAAGATCTGAATGTAAGTGATATTCGGAGCAGTGAGTTCGTTGTACTTGATAGTAGCCTTGTATTGCCCTTGACCTGTTTCAAGTATACTACTAAAGAAAAAGTGTTATTCAAATATGGAATACGGAAAGAGATGCAGAATGAGACTATAAGGAAAGGCAAAGAAAAAGCTCATTCATAGACTATTCACCGTACAAGGGATACGACTATGAAGAAGAAGAACCTGATCGAAGGAAACTGGATGCCATATTTGCAGAAGGTGATAAAAATAAAACAAATCTAAAAAAAAACATACATGGAAGTCATTTTTGAGATAAACGCTTCCTCTGATAGCAGTCATAATCGCTTACAAAAAGACATAATTACCGGCCGCTGTGATAACATGTATAGGAGGAGAAGAAGCAGCCTTATTTTTTCTTCACCCCCTATCAGGTCGTAAAAGAGGAGTGTGATAACAGGTATATCTACAGGGGCAGGAGATAAGATATAATTGATACGTGGCATTAGAGATGAGATGGGGAGGCTGATCCATAAGAGATGTTCAGAGATAGGGGAGATAGAGATCGCGAGAGTCATTCCGGAGATTTAGCAGAGAATGAGAGAGAGAGAGAGAGAGAGAGAGAGAGAGAGAGAGAGAGAGAGAGAGAGAGAGAGAGAGAGAGAGAGAGAGAGACGAGACGAGACGAGACGAGACGAGACGAGACGAGACGAGACGATAGACTAGAGAGACAAGAGAGAAGAGGAAAAGGAATAAAAGAAAGAGGAAAAAGGAAGGCAATTTTAAGTTTGTGGATATCATTAAGTGGAGAATGTGATTAGTAGATAGATAGATAGATAGATAGACAGATAGATAGAGCAACATAAGGCCTTGAGCGGAACAGAACGTGACGAGAATGAGGAGGCGGAGAGTAAAACAACAAAAAAATGCGAATAAATCTCCGCAGCAGTAAATTAAAATACAGACAGAGGAGGAAAACGCCGAGTGATAAGCACAAGAGGAAAGACAATTATGGCGACAGCCTTGGACGACGAGGCGAGGCGAAGCGAAGGTAAAAGGAAAAACTGGAAGATAAAGCTCAAAAGGAAAATAGAGGTGATAAAGTTTTACGAGAGGCGATAATAAAGAAAGAAGTTATGAATTATGGAGTAACGCGCGATTAGCTTTAAAACTGCGGCCATATTACAAGTAGCAGCTCGTAATGGCGGTGCATTTGAATAGGTATTTCTGCCTCCTTGATGAATGTGAAGAAAAAATATATTTATTGGTTTAAAGATTTAAATAAAATTGAAGATTGAAAATAAAAGTATGCAGAAGTTCCGAGTTTGTACTCTGTTATTATTATTATTATTGCTAGTAGTAGTAGTAGTAGTAGTAGTAGTAGTAGTAGAAGGAGGAGGAGGAAAAGGTAGAGAAAGAGGAGGAGGCGGAGAAGGTCTCTAATTCGGGCTTGAGTGAGAACCAATCAGCGGACAGGATTTTCAGATAAGAATCGAAGCCTATATAGTGATTAGATGAGAGAGACAGAAAGAGAAAGAGAGAGAGGGGGGGAGAGGGAGGAGAGGCAAGCAAGCAGACCAGCAGACACAGACAAAGACACAGATAGAAACAGAGGCAGCACACAGCACCACACCTCAGGCCTCTTCATCACCGCCTCTCTCCTTCATTACGAGCGTACAATGAAGTGCTCAGAGCCTGGTATTCATCTTCCCTTTGCCGGGTGAAGATAGATAGAGAGAGAGAGAGAGAGAGAGAGAGAGAGAGAGAGAGAGAGAGAGAGAGAGAGAGAGAGAGAGAGAAAGGATTGAGGGTGATAGCTCTCTCTCCCTCCTCCTCCTCCTCCTCCTTCATCTCCTCCTCCAGCTCCTCCTCCTCTCAAGCGTATCATCGTCGGATCAGATATCATCAGCTCCCTTTTAATTATGTCATTAATACTCGGCAAGGAGGAAAAAAAGCGCAGCACTAAAAAAGTCTCCGCCTGAACAAGTTTGGTTGAAGGGGTGTTGATGAGGCCCTTTCCGTGCGTGGGTTGGGGGAGGGGGCAGGAAGAAAGGGGGGTAGGAGTGTGTGTGTGTGTGTGTGTGTGTGTGTGTGTGTGTGTGTGTGTGTATTAGTCTATCTCTGTCTTTATCTATCTATCTATCTATCTATCTATCTTCTATGTCTATCTATTCATCTATGTATCGTTCTTATCTTTGTGTATCTTTAGCTTCTTGTTGACCTTAACTTTTCCTCCGTAATCAGGTTCTATATTTCGTTTTATTATTGTGTTTTCTGCCCCATTGACACACTCCCTGTGGTCGGTGGGGACGCCCGCCATCCACTCACTCGCTGCAATGTTCCCCGCGGGGCAACACTACACTGAGTGAAAACCTGAAATTGTTGACAGCCTTGTGTTGACTATTTCGTCACGCTGGGGTGGTAAACCATATAACCCGGGCAAGAAACTAATTAAATGCTCACCTAACTCCTTTATATATATTATTTTTACAACAAAGGAGGCAGCTCAAGGGCACACAAAAAAAGGAAACAATAATAAAAAAAGCCCGCTACCCGCTGCTCCCAAAAAAGAATCATAAGAGGTGGCCGAAAGAGAGGTCAATTTCAACTTCTGTGATGCTCTGCTTAGCCTAATCTTTGCTGTGTGTTTCAGTAATGATGACGAAAGCCGTAGTTTGCTTATCTTCTGTATAATCTCGGCACAAAACTAGTCTCCCTCTAGGACTAAGGGTCATTTTTAAACATTTCGGCGCCCAAACTCTCATATTTGACAAGGCTTTCGTAGGAGTTTTGGGTATTTCCAGGGGTAGCTATATGACCCTGGTGGTAGTTTGATCTCTCCTCCGTACCGTGAACCTAAGGAAACACTTATTAGAACCCGATTTATCTCCTTTTCGGCCTTTGGAAATAAGTGATATGAGGAGCCGAAGGATCTGACACTATCAACATAAGCTTCCTCTTTGTGTACGGCAGAGACACAGGAGAAGTGGTGAGGGTTATTTAATGTGCCTTAAATTTGGCCTTGGTGACAGCTTAGACACACACACACACACACACACGACGTAGGTGGCCAGAGTCAACAGGGACGGAACGACAGGCCGGATGGAAATGGTGCGAGCCAATATTTTTTTCTCATCCCGGTCCGCGGAGAAGCAAGTTTAGTGTTGGTATTAGAATTGGTTCAGCCCGAGTAGCGAGCCCCGCGTGGACACAAGGAGAAGACACTAACGATCTGGCGCGGTGTGAAAATATAAGTTTGTGATTCTACGCTCGACGGGGGAATGTATACAAGCACCTCCTCCTCGTCTTTTTTGCCCCATCGGTGTGTGGGGACGTAAATCCTGCCCCCGAACGAGCCCTAACTGCGCGCAAATGGGTGGCGAGGCTCAAGGGAACACTTCAGCCTTGAGTTACGAGCATCGACACGTCAGGATTCATGTCATTTGGAGGTGAGATGCAGCTGGGGTGGGCGGCTGCAGGGTGTGACCGTCGTGGTGGTGAGGATGGGGACGTTAGGTGGCGGTTGTGGTGGTGGTGGTATGCGTGTGTGTGTGTTTTGGGTGTGATTACAGATTTGAGTGTAGCGTAGCAAGACACTCATCGTCATCTTCATCTTCTGCAATTACTAGTTCACAGCCTTATTCAATGTCTGCGTCTCTGTCTGATGTTAGTTTACGCCATTCCGCACCGGTGAATGCTCCAGTTTTATCTCCCCGCCTGGATCTCTGTCTCTTCGGTTACTTTTGTTGTCTATCTGGTATGAGTTCCACGCAGGATACGAATACAGGTTACATACGGGACCTGCCTAAGTTCACTAAATGTTACATAAGGTCGGTCTGATGTTAATGTACGCCATCCTGCCCCGGCAAATGCTCTAGTTTTATCTCCTCACCTGGTTCTCAGTCTGCTTGATATTTCCTGCAATCTCTTGGCTACCACTCCGTTACTTTGGTTGTCTGTCTGGTATCAGTTTCACGCATGATACAAATACAGGGTACAGGAGTTGCCGAAGCTCACTACACTTTATAAATATAAGGAGCTGAACCGAGCCAGTTATTCTTGTTAAATCTTGCTCTGTTACGCTTCACTGCCGTTTTCTGAGTATTTTACCCTATCTCTTCAATTTTATAATACTTAAAACATACCTAAATGGTGCTGAGAAAATATAAAGTTCTACAATACGTCAGATTTTCCTACGTTGTGCAAATATTTCAAAGTCCTATAAAAGTATTTTTTATCCAGGTTCGAATTAGTGCATCCAGTGTCTCAGGCGAAGCTAGTAATGTGAGAGAAACTCAGTGAGTCATTCAGTGAGTCAGCAAGTCAGTAAGTCAGCCTAGCGGGACCTCAGTCGATCAGTTAGTTTGGGAGGAAGTCAGTTAGTCATCCAGTGGGTCAGTAGGTCAGTAATTCAGCCTAGCGGGACCTCAGTCGATCAATTAGTTTTTTTTTTATATATATATTACCTTTGCTATTTCCTTCTTACTATCATTTATTATCTCCAATCAGTATGTACCGTCACTCGCTACAGCCATAAAAGCGAGCAAGCAAGTTAGTCAGCCGGTTGGTCAATCACTTGGTCGGTATGAAGGCGCATTAGAAGGCTTCGTCATTCCTTTTGCTTGTATTCCTTTTACCAACATGCATTATATCTATCATACGTCGAAGCAAGTCGGTCAGTCCGTCAGTCAACCGACGATAGCTTCTGTAATACTCTTTTATCTTTTGTAGCACAAGTTTATGAGTTCGTAGTTTTGGGGGGCAGGTTTTTTTTTTGCCTTTTTCAGTGTGGTAGTTTACTTGTTTTTCTTTTCAGCACGTTGAACTTTTTCGAAGATTCTTTTTTTTTTGGACCTCATTTTTTTCTTTTATTTTTAGCAATGTAGTCCATTTCTCTCATTTCTTTCAATACGGTATTCATTTTTATACGATATTTGTTTTACAGGATTGTTTTTATTCATTCTGGCAATAATTGCTTTCTATTTCCTCATAAAATCGCATGCAAGGTGAACTGCCAGCACTTTAAGATTTCTTGTACGATAGATTTTGGGCACGATAGATTATAATTGATATTATTAATCTTTACTTTTCTGTATCCCCCTCAAATCGCACCAAAAGCAAGCAAGGTGAACTGCATAATTATCACCTCAGTCACACAAGGAAAACCCTAAATCAATACTAACCTTTGGGCCGCGAGACAACACAAACACGCCAATAAAACGCCTAACACAGCCCTGCGCGGAGACAGCGAAGGCTACCGGCAGCAAGACACTGACTAAGAATATGACCAAACACCCGACAGTTACGACGCCTTAAACCCTGACGACAACCACGACCTTAGCTTAGAGAGAACGGCAGATGAGTGTGTCGAGGGAGGTGAGAGAAATGAGAGAGTGATTGAAGGGGAGGGAGAGAGGGAGGAAAGGAGAGGAAGGGAAGTAAAAGACGTGCAAGGGGGATGGAGGGAAGGAAGGAATGGAGGAAACTGAGAAGAGATGAAGAAAAAGATAGAAGGGTGAGAGAGAAAAGAAGATAATAAAAATGAAAGGATGATGAAGGGAGAAAGAGAAGGGGAAGGGGAAGAAATGAGGTGATGGAGGAAAAGGAAGAGAGGAAGGTGAGGGGAGGAAGGAAGGTAACAGAGATGAGGAGAGAGAGAAAGGTAAAGGGAGGAAGGGAGGTTCAAGCAGTATAAGCATTAAGATTTAGAAAGTGGGAAGACATACGAGACAGCAGCCACATAAGAACATAAGACCGTATTATTTTAAGTGGTGCTTGGACGAGGGGGACAAATTAAGCAGACGGGTGAATGAAAATACGATGGAGACTTTGCGAAATAAGTTACACAAATTAATTACTGGGAATAGTACTTGGTGTTGGGTTTACATGAGCTGGCTAGTGTTGGTGACTGACCCCTCGCAGACTTTTTGTGTTCTTAATTAATAAGGACATAAGGAGTCTGCAGGAGCCCCGTCAGCCTACACACCATGGCTCCTGTAAACCCAACACTATCTACTCTCTGCATTCATAAAGTTATCTAACGTTTCTTTTGAGATATGCATCGTACTGATCCGTATTACCTGTCCGCTGTGTCTTGTTTCCTTCGGCCGCTGCCTTATTTGTAAATGAATTCGTGCTAATATCTTTATTAAATGTGAATATACTAAATTAAGATCCTTTGCAATGAGTCCCACACTGCTGCTTTGCAACGATCATTATGCTAAAACCTTTCAGTCTTTTTTGATAATTTTCAGACATTGTTATAACATTTTTTTTTATTATTACATTGTTATATCATTTTCACTCATTCTCATTTTCATTTTCAGTCATCTCAGTCATATTGTTATCACCTTAAAAGCACATACAGGAAGTCGAATCTAAAGACAGATGACCACAGTAAACAATGGCATAGAACAGACGAGGACTGGCCAAGGGAGAGAGAGAAGTAGGCAGCGGGGAAGGGAGTCAAGCGAAGCAGCGAGCGGTAAGCATGTAGGAACACCCCGAACGAGAGACACGAAGCCAAGAGGACACCGACGAACATAGTGACTACCACATATATAAAACAGGGAACATGCGCGCGGCACGGAGAAGACTGGATGAGGGAGCGGCGAGGCGGTAAAGCAGGACCAGTTTGTAGGAGGTGAAGAGAGCAAACTATAGACAAATCTTGGGCGACAACGAGGAACACAGCGACTACCACGCGTATAGAAGGGGGAACACGGGCGCCGAAGGGAGTCTTGGCAATGAGGGAAGGCAGTCCCGCAGGGGCCGAGGCAGCTTGACCAGTGTAGGAATAGTGGAAGGTTGTGTAGCGAGACAGCGACAGCCAGGCACCGCTGACTTATACGGGAGGGAAGGGGGGAGAGAGAGAGAGAGAGAGAGAGAGAGAGATAAAGAAAAATAAGAAAAGATTGAAAAAGAGAAACTCGATAAATAACTAGAAGAAATAGGAAAAGAGAAAGAAAGAAACTGGAAAAAGAGGAAGAAATTAAAGAAATAAAAAAAGATTCGTTTACCAATCAAAAATATTACTCCGGCTCTTCTTTTCTTTTCTTTTTTTGCTTATGAAAATACTCCATTATAGTTTTCCAACTTTCCCTCATTTTCCTTCCCATAATGCAGTCGACACACACACACACACACACACACACACACACACACACACACACACACACACACACACACACACACACACACACACTTGCCCTTCTTCTCTCCGTCCTCTGTGCCCTCTTTTTTTCTGCCATTTACTTATCTACTTTAAACCGACTTGTGTGTTTTCCTCTCTCTCTATCGTATGTCCCTCCTTTTCTGTCTTAAGCTTCTCTCTCCCTCACTTCCACCCCTCTCTCTCCTTCGCCCTCCCTCCCTCCACAATTATCTTATCAGTGTGTACCCTCAACATGAGTTCCCTGTTCCTCGCTGCAACAGTACCCTACCCTGGACGTCTATATATTTCTTTTTTTATGAACATCATCTCCCACGTTTCACTCGACTCCCTCCCTGGATGCTTTGCTTGTGCGCGAGGGTTGACTCCTTCTTCTTCCCTCTCTCTCTCTCGGTTGGTGTCTAAAGTCCGGACTGTAAAATGTATCGGCACCGCAGCTCGCGTGTTCGTAAAGCCTCTCGTAGAAGTTGCTGGATTTTCATGAACTGTTTCGTGATGCAGTAATAGTTTGACCCGACTTTTGCATCTTGAACGGAAAAATCACCCATGAAAACCCGGTTAATCTTCTCTGTGGCCTCAGAAAATAGTGGTAACGGCCGGTACACTTACTTTATATAAACCAAACTCTTCCTATTCATCTGTTCCTATTTGGTGCGTATTCTCAAACATATCGAGGCTTAGGATCATATTTCTAAACATTTCGGCGCTCAACCACACACATTTGACAAGGCTTTCGTAGAAGTTTTGGGCTTTTTGACACTTCTGGTAGTTTGACCCTTCTTCCGTACCCTGAACCTAAAGAAACACTCATTAGAACCCGATTGCCCTCCTTGTCGGCCTTTGGAAATAACTGATATGAGGGGTGAGAAGCATCAGACATTACCGACCTTACTCACCTACATTTGATAAGGGCTTTCGTATATGTTGTGGGTATTATCATGTGTGCTTGTGCGCGAGGGTTGGTTCGTTCCTTCTCTCTCTCGGCTGCTGTGTAACTTATATTCCTCCGTTTTTCTTCATCTCACCAGGTTGAAACACGACTCATTTTCCTTCCCCCGATCCTTTTACTCCTCCATCTCTTCCCTTGACACTCTTACGGATCTCTTTCCTTTAATATATTTACTCTCCCTCTACTTCGTTCCCTCTACTTCTCTCCCTTCTACTTCTCTTCTTTTTTCTTCATTATGTCTTCTCCCTGTTTTTCTCTCCCTCTTCTCTTCTTCACTTTTTTTCAATATTTTCCCTCCCTGTCTTTCTCTCCCTCGTTTCTACTTCTATACTTTTTCTTCACTATATCCTCTCCCTATCTTTCTCTCCCTCTACCTCGTTCCCTCTACTTCTCTCCCTTCTACTTCTTTTCTTTTTTCTTCAATATGTCTTCTCCCTACCTTCCTCTCTCCCTCCTTTCTAGTCCCTCAAGGCGCTCTGGTTTTGTCTCTATGCTATCGGCGCGCGTCATCTGGCTGTCTCAGTTTGGAGCCGCCTTTTAGCTATCTCGAGATATCGGAGATGACGCGCCGATAGACCAGACCGTGTGTGGGGTGGGTGTGTTGGTGGGTTGGGTGGGACGAGGAGAGGAAGGGAGAGAGAGCGAGAGCGAGATGGGTGGTGGTGTTGGGTGGGAGGAGAGTGTGGTGTGGCATTGGGTGGGTGGGTGGGTGACTGTGTGTGTGTTTTAAGAAAGGGAAGATATCTTTGTGTGTCTGTTCAATATTCATCTTTCTTCTCCTTTCCTTTCATTTTCTTTCCTTCCCATCCTTCTTTTCCTCTTTCTCCCTTTTCTCCTTTTCTCTTCTTTCCATTTTTTTCTTTATCTCTTAACCTTCTTTCCTTTTTCTCCCCTTCCCGTGTGTGTGTGTGTGTGTGTGTGTGTGTGTGTGTGTGTGTGTGTGTGTGTGTGTATTTTTTTTATCTCCCTCCCCCCCCCCTTAGCACCTTAGCCTTATCAAATATCACTCCCTCTGCACCGCCTGTTATCATAGAAGGAATGTTGAAAGGCCTGCTCCTGAGATGAAGGCTTGATACTGGGATAATGAGTTGAGGTATAGTGGTGATAGCATGATAGTATGGTGGTGGTGATGGTGGTGGTGGTGGTGGTGGTGGTGGTGATTTTAATGAGTCCGAAAGTAATGTTCTTCTGTATCTTGAATTTTTCACTATCTGGGTGGCTGAGGGGGAGAGAAACAGGGGGTCAGGGGTAGCGGAGGGGAGGGGAAGAGAAGGGTAAGGGCATGGATAGGTAGGGAAGGAGAGGGGGAAGGGAGGTAGGGAAGGAGAGAGAGAGATGTTATGGGAAACGAGAAGGGTCTTAGTGTAATTCTTGGGCACCGTTATCATATACATACATACATTATATTTTCATTATTAAATTTATCTTTTCTTTCCTTAGTTCAACCGTTTTATATTGATTCACATTTTTATTTTAATTGGCAATCTTTTGAGGCTTAACTACTTCGTTTTTCTATCTTCCTTCATCATTTTTTTCATTTTCTTCCTCTTCTGAGTAGACTTGTTCATCTTCTTCCTTCCGAAATACTGATCATGACCCTCTTCCTTCATCTCCTTCACCAGTGACCTTGATCAGACCCAGACCCTGACCGTCCCTGACCTTCCATACCCTTTTTGACACCCCTGCTCCACCCCTGCCTCACCCCCGCCTCACCCCTGACTGCCCCCGCCCCGCCATACACGGTGTTGGGTCTTGAATCTCTCACGTCCGCGACCTCATCACCTTCCCTCACCTTCCTTCCATCACCTCCTTCACCTTCCCTCTTGTCGTGACTTGCGATGCCTCCCCCTCACCCCCCTTCTCTCTCTCTCTCTCTCTCTCTCTCTCTCTCTCTCTCTCTCTCTCTCTCTCTCTCTCTCTCTCTCTCTCTCTCTCTCTCTCTCTCGCACCTCATTATTTCAGCATCCCGGCACATTAGCAGCTAATGAATTTTTATGAGACTTTTTGTAAGGCGTGTGGAGGGCGGGGCGCCCCTCTCGCACCCTCGTGTTATGCTCATCAGTATTTGTCTTCGCTCGAGCCTTGTTGAGAGCTGAAGTGAAGCGAAGGAGGCTGAGGGGGAGAGAAGAAGAGGGGCAGAGGTAGCGGAGGGGAGGGGAAAAGAAGGGGGAGGGCATGGATGGGTAGGGAAGGAGAGGAGAGGGGATGGGAGGTAAGGAAGGAGAGGAGGAGGAAGGGAATGGAAGAGATTGATGGTATGGGAAACGAGAAGGTTCTTGTTTGTATGGTATTGATCCTTTTGTTTTCTCTCTGTCTGTCTATCTATCTGTCTGTCTGTTAGCTGTCTTTCATCCCTCTCATACGTCACTTGTAAGCTCCGTCTCATTTGGGAGGGTGTTATCTGGTGGCCGCGAGTCTAGCACGTGATCAGGCTATGGTGGATTACACACGCGGTTCAAGACAGAACAGGATCCATCATCGCCGCTAAACAGGTATTCGCAGCATTAACGAGGCTGCGCAAAAAGTGTAATCGCTCTCTCTCACCACCTCGCCGTCATTCTAGAGTTCACTTGCCAAGGTCAGTTTTCCCAGACGCTTCCGCCTCTCACATCAACCTTTTCCAAAGTCCGAAAAGGAGGTTAATCAAGTTTTCATAACTGTGTTTTTACGTGCACGGTACAGAAGCTTTGTCAGTCTACCACTAGGGTCATAAAACTACCCTTGGAAATACACACAGCTCCTAGGAAAGCATTGTCAAATGTGTGTGCGGCAAAATGTTTGGGGATATGGAGTTCAGTCTCGTGTGCGTGTGTGTGTGTGTGAGGCGCGACTTCCAAAGGTAACTCCGAGGCATTTATTACTCCGCTGACGGATGAGGTTTGCCGCTAAATTATATTAGAGTGCTGTGTTTGGCTTGACCGAGCTTGGTAATAGCGTTGTCTAAAGGTTATTTGAATTTATCTTAAGTGAAGCTCTGAAGATGAAGTAGGTGTGCGGTATATTGTGTGAGGTGCTTTTCGGAGATAGATTAGAGGAGTCGATGAATTGTATATGATGTAGGCAATAATATAGAAGCAGCTGTTTTTGTTCTGTGATATGATTTGTCGAGCTGAAAGTATTGCAATGACTTTCAGAAATACCACACAGAGAGAGGAGAGTATCACGGCACTTCTCCACCTGAAACTGACCTCTCTTTTGGCCTTTTCTTTTTGTTATATAATTTGTCTAGTTGAAAATATTGTCATGCCTCAGAAATAACAGACACAGAGAGAGAGGAGAGGATCAAGACACCTCTCCACCCATAATCGACCTCTCTTTTGTCCTTTTATTTTTATTTTTTGTGATGTTATTTGTAAAGTTAAAAATTTTGTCATGCCTCAGAAATAACAGACAGAGAAAGAGAGGATAGTATCAAGACTGACCTCTCTTTTGGCTTTTTCTTTTGTTATATAATTTGTCCAGTTGAAAATATTGTCATGCCTCAGAAATAACAGAGAAAGAGAGGATAGTATCATGACTGACCTCTCTTTTGGCTTTTTCTTTTGTTATACAGTTTGTCTAGTTGAAAATATTGTCATGCCTCAGAAATAACAGACAGGAGAGTATCAAGACACTTCTCCACCCGAATTTGACTTCTCTATGGCCTTTGTGTGTGTGTGTGTGTGTGTGTGTGTGTGTGTGTGTGTGTGTGTGTGTGTGTGTATGTGTGATGTTATTTGTCAAGTTAAAAATATTGCCACGCCTCAGAAATAACATACAGAGAGCCACTCTTCTATACTGTCTTATATAGAGGCAGCGGTTAGCGGGCCATTTTTCTCTCACATGTTTTTGTCCTTGGCCTTACCTTCTTAATCCTCTCTCTTCATTATCACTTCTCTCCTTCGCCCATATCGTTTTTGCTCTAACTGTCATCTTCGCTCTTTTTTTTTTTGTCGTACTTTCTTACTTCTCTTTCTCTCCCTCTCTCTACATCATCTCTTCCTTCGTCCGTATCTTCAGTCTAACTTTCATTTCTGCTCCTTTTTCTCTTCTTTTCTTACATCTCTTTCTGTATTACCTCTTCTTTCGCCCGTTTCTTCAGTCTAACTTTCATCTCTGCTCTTTTTTCTCTTCCTTTCTTACATCTATTTCTGCATTATCTCTTCCTTCACCGTCTCGTTGCCCTAATTTCCATCTCCTCCCTCGAATCACGCCCAGGTTTAAGTTTTTGCTGCTCAGATTCTTACACCTCCCGACTCTTCCCCGAAATTTATCTTCCCCGAGGAGCTTTACCCATTCCCTGCTCTCCTATCTTCGCGCTGATTTCCATCTCGCCCTTCACATCTTCCCAACTTTTTTCGCCTCTTGCGTTCTTACACCTCCACGGGCTGGCTCTCCTCTCGTAAGTCTCGCGTGACGTGCATTACCTCTTTCCCGCACTCGTATCTTTGGCCTGATTTCCATCTCGCTCCTCGAATCTTGGCAAGTTTACGAGTCTTCGCACTGTCTCACCTTCCCCCGTCTCGTCCTTAAGCGCGTCTTCAATTTCTCGTCGTAAATCTTGCATCACGAACATTATCCTTCCCGGCACCCGTATTTTCGGCCTGTTTCTCTTCGGGGTCCTCTGTGATCTGGCCAAGCTTTATGGGGCTCTTCACTGTCTCAGAGCCGCGCTGCCAGTCACTCCTCGAGTCGTCTCCAGTTTCGAATCACAAATCTTGCATGACGGAGATTTTTTTTTTTTTTTTTTGCGGCCCTCCTTCCTGTAGTTCAGTCGTTTCCATAAGTTGTAGGATTCATTTCAAGGTTTTCAGATCCTTCCTTCCTTTGTGTGGTTCAGTTCTATCTATAACCTCAGCGTCTCATTTTAAGATTTCAGATCCTTCCTTCATTCATTAATTTCTTTTTTCCTCCCCTCCTTCCTTCCTACCTTCCAGTAATTTAATCCTACCTATAAGATTATGATCTCATTTCAAAACGTTCAGCTCCCTTCTTCCCTCTTTCCTTTCTTCTTTCCCGCCTTCCTTCCTTCCTTCCTATAGCCCAAGTCTATCTATTAGTTTAGGATTTAATTTCAACAGTTTCAACTTCCTTCCTTCCTTCTTGTAGTTCAATCCTATGTATAAGCTCAAGATCTCGTTTAAAAAGTTTCAGCTCCTTCCTTCCTTCCTTTTTTTCCTCACTCCTAACTTAGGACCTCATTTCAATTTTTTTCGGCCTGCCATTCCTTTCCAGTCCACAAAACACCTCCCGTTTCCCCGCGTAAATCTTGCATTATGGATATTTTGCCATTTTTTGCACCAGTTTCGGTATGTGGCGGCGTCCTCTTTTTGCGATGTGCGAGGTACCGAAGGAAGGAGGGAGAGGAGGCAGAAGAATGATAAACTGAAGACAAGAGAATGAGGGAATTGAAGCCGTTTAGATAAACTATAGCTACAGAAGGAAGGAGAAACATGTGGGAGAAGAAACTGAAGATAAACGAAACGAAAAGAGCAACGAGCAACGTGAAACGGAAAAAAAGAAAACCAGAAATGAGAAAAAGAGACGAGAATGCATAATCTACGTCATGAAAGAATAATAAAGATAAACTGAAGTCTACCCAGTAACTAGAAATGAGAATCTTGAGTGCGACAAAACATAAAATCTTTTGGCAAACAAGAAACATAAAAAGGAAAACATAGGAGGCATCACCGCAAGACCAGCTCGGTAAAGTGCTAACTCCCCCCACTGCAAGATTAAATAGGAAGAATTGGACATGACTCCAGAACTAGAGGTAAAAAGCTAGGCCATTTAGGGAATTGAAAACCCTTAGATGGAACAGAGAGCGAGAGAGAGGGAGGAAGGGATGGAGGGAGGGAAGGAGGAAGGGAACGAGGGAGGGACGGAGCAAGGGACCAAGAGAGGGAGGAAGTTAGGATGGGAGAAAGCGCGGACGGGAGGAAGGGAGCAACCAAGCGAGGGAGAACATAAATATATAAGAACATAAGAGTATGCCAGATGCCAGTAGGCCTGTACGAGGCACCTCCTTTGAACCTAAGCTCCCGTGAATCTAACCCCACCTAATAGCGCTGTCCATGAATTTATCTAATCTATTTTTGAATGTGACAATTGTGCTGGCACTCACCACATTACTGCTAAGCCTATTCTTGGTCATATTCATGTTTTCCAGGCACATCACTTTTTTGATGCATGGGGACTTGCCATCGTTCTTCATGAAGTCCATCCATTCAAGAAAAAGGAATTTTAGTTGGAATTTCTTTTCGTGTCAGAGGTGTCTCCAATATGTATTATGTGCGTTACCCTTTATTTTTTACTTTTTATTTACTCAAAAAATAAGTGTGCAGAAAAACTTTGATTTAAATCCTGTGATTGTATGCAGGAATGTCTATTTTTAGAGATTCGTAGCTTTGGAAAACCTTTTGTTTTTTACTTTTTATTTACTTTTTTACTCAAAAATAAGTGTGCAGAAAAACAATTAAATCCTGTGATGGTATGTATATGTATCTTTTTAATTCGTAGGAGATTCGTAGCTTTTGATATATATATATATATATATATATATATATATATATATATATATATATATATATATATATATATATATATATATATATATATTTATATATACGCTGTCCCCTTCCTTCAACCTCATTTAATTTATTAGGCTTTTTCTTCTGTAAATTTCTCTAGCGCTGCAATATTTTTCTTAACAACTGATTAACTATATATATATATATATATATATATATATATATATATATATATATATATATATATATATATATATATATATATATACGTTATTCTTCTTCAACCTCATTTAATTTATTAGGCTTTTTCTTCTGTAAATTTCTCTAGCGCTGCAATATTTTTCTTAACAACTGATTAACTATATACAACCTCCTTACATTTATTATACTATCTAAAACGCTATTCTCTTCTTTCAACCTCACTTTATTTATTACGCTTCTTCTGTAAATTTCTATACCACTGAAATATTTTTTCTTAGCAACTGAATAAACTATATACAAAATACTTTTATTTGTTAGGCTTTGTTCTTCTACAAATTTCTTCAACGCTGTATTATTTTTCTTAGCAATTGATAAACTATCTAAACGCCCTCCTTTTCCTTCAACGTCCTTTTATTTATTTGGCTTCCTCTGTAAATTTCTCTACCTCACAAATATTTTTCTTACCCACTGGACCAATTATATATATATATATATATATATATATATATATATATATATATATATATATATATATATATATATATATATATATATACATATATATATATATATATATATATATATATATATATATATATATAGTTGATCCAGTTTCTAAGACAAATATTTCAGCGGTAGAAAATAAATAAAAGGAGATTGTATATAGTTGATCCAGTTGCTAAGAAAAATATTTCAGCGGTTAAGAAATTTACAGAAGAATCCTAATAAATAAAGGAGTTACATACTATTCCTGTATCTTTTCTTTTCTTTCCTTTTCGTCTTTGTTTTACTCGTGTTTTCCTCTTAAAAGACAGTTAAGAAAAAAACATATCGGACGGTTTTGGTGTTGGCGACGTTAATAATTCTTGGCCGGACTAAAGAAAAAAGCAAAAATAAATCTACGTTATACCGGATTACATTACGTACGGTGAATTATATATATATATATATATATATATATATATATATATATATATATATATATATATATATATATATATATATATATATATATATATATATATATATATATATATAGTGCTTATGAAATCTCATGATTATATGGGAGTGGGTGGCGTCTTGAGTCTTTCAGTCTCATTGACTTCGCCCAGCCTGTATAAAGGCCAGCGCGGCTCAGGAAATTGCGGAGCGCTGAGGTCTCAAGACGGACACAGCTCCACTCCTGCCACTGAAGAAGGGTCAAGGACCTGAAAATGATCTTGCGACAACGATTACACAATATTGAGATGTCATCTCATTATTATCAAAAGAGAAAAAGACACTCTTAAGAAACAAAGAGAACTTCCTCAAGATATATAACGCTGAGTTAGCTATCACCTTCAACCAAACATGTATAAGAGAAAATCTCCTATATATACCTTAAATATATATATATATATATATATATATATATATATATATATATATATATATATATATATATATATATATATATATATATATATATATATATATATATATATATATATATATATATATATATATCGAGTATTAAAAAGTAAACACAGCGTGGGTCCGCCCGGACCCAGCGTTACAGTTCTAGGGTTAAAAAAAAAGAAGGAAAACTAATGGTAATATTTTTTTGAGCAGTGGAAATTATTAGAAGCAGGGATTAATGAGGAAAATGGCATATGAAGGTTAAAATTGTAATATGAAATCCGGTTTTTATGTAGCGTACTCAGTTTCAGAGCTTAAAAAAGAACTAAAAACTAATAATAACATATTTTTGAGCAGTAGAAATCATTAGAAGCAGAAATTAATGAGAAAAATGGCATATGAAAGTTAAAATTATAATATGAAATTCGTTTTTTATGTAGCTTACTCAGTTTCAGAGCTTTAAAAAGGACGAAAAACTAATGCTAATATATATTTGACCAGTGGAAATTATTAGAAGCAGAAATTTATGAGGAAATAGACCTATGAAGGTTTAAATAATATGAAGCTCGTTTTTTTTATGTAGAGCACTCAGTTTCAGAGGTTAAAAAAAACTAGAAACTAATGATAATATATTACTGAGCAGTGATAATTATTGGAAGCAGAAATTAATGCGTAAAATGGCATATATAGGTGGAAATTAAAATATGAAATCCAGTTTTTATGTAGTGTACTTAGTTTCAGAGCTTAAAAAAGAACGAAAAACTAATGATAATTTATTTTTGAGGAGTGGGAATTTTTAAAAGCAGAAATTAATAAATAAAATGGCATATGAAGGTAGAAATTGTAATATGAAATTCTGTTTTTATGTAGCGTACTTAGTTTCAAAGCAAGAAAGGACGAAGAACTAATGATAATATATTTTTGGGCAGTGGAAATTACTAGAAGCAGAAATGAATATGGAAAATGGCATATATTTTTTTCATATCCCATTTTCCTCATTAATTTCTGCTTCTAATAATTTCCACTGCTCAAAAATATATTATCATTATATCACCTGTTGCCGGTCTTTTAGGCTACTAGAGAAGGCAACCATGCTAAACCGTTGTCGAGGTGATAAATCCACGTAATGCAAGACGTTAGAGGAGAAATTGGAGACCACTTGAGGAGTTCAACCGCGAAGCTAAAATCAGTGAATGGATTGAAAACTTCTGGATGGAACTGTAGATCCCTTATTCTCTCACCTTTTCATATCAAGTTCTTAATTCGTCTTCAGTTTACCATTCATTATATATTTTTTTTTTCCACCAGTACGTTTAGCATATTTCTTCTCTCTCCCTGTACTTCAGTTCCATCTACAAGCGATCTGTTCCCTCACAAGGTCGCTTTCCTCCTCGATTCCTTTACCTGGTGTCCTGTTCCTCCACATAAATCCCGGACAGCTTATAGATGTAGCATTTTGGCACCGGCTTAGCTACGTACCTTGCCCCTCTCCTTCATTTCCGTGCCTCCAATTCGCTCAAACTTTACGATTCTTTTCACTTGCTCGAGTCCTTCTTAACCGCCGGACTCCATAAAACCTCCTTCCGTTCCTCAACATAAATTTCCCATTACGTAGATTTAAGTCCCCGCGCTCCCTTATCTTCAACCTGTTTTCCCGCGTGTACTGCCTCGTATCTATCATAAAATTACGCTTCCTTCACCACCCATCTCTTCCCCTCTATGCCACATGCCTTCCCGTGTCCTTAGAGCTCCCGCTGCCTCCACGCATAACGGCAAATCAACCCTTCCTGCAGCCGTTATCTCCAGCTTGTTGCCCTGTCCGTGCCTCTAATCTATCTCCATTCCCCGCCCTATCCCGCGCCATCTACCCGCGCTATCCATGGCTCCACTTTGCTGGACTGGAGATAAGAATCCGCGATCCGCCTGCTCGTTTAGTCTCCCTTGCAACACCTTGCTCTTAGCACCGCCACGACCATCACTATGCAAGATGCGCCGCGCCACGAAGAGCATAATGACCTGGTCTGCCTGACGGAGGTGATCTGACTGAGGCTCTGGGTGTGGTGATGCTTAAGAGTGGGAGAGAGGGGTAAAGGGGCCAAATTTGGGTGGTTGGGTATGTTGTTTCTGGCTGTGTGGGGATGGTTACGGATGGGGAGGAATTGGGTGGGGAAGTAGGGAAGGGATTATGTTTCTGTGTGTGTGTGAAAGGAGAAGGACGAGGAGGAATGAAGTGTTGTACTGTGTGAAGGGAGTGTAGTACTGTGTTTATTCCTTGTTCTTCTTACATTCATATGGCTGACTGGGTTGCTGCTGCTGGCTATATGTAGGGACGAAGGGAAAGGAGGTTGTATAGAGGTGGCGCTCGATTTTTATTCTTATGTGAGAGAAAGGGTAGGGTTTTTATGCTGTGTAGGAGACTGTATTCCGAGCTGTGGGGAGTTATTGGGTTTGGTTAAGTAACGTTTCGATTTGGGAGAAGGGGAGAAGGATGTTATGTTGTCTCTTGATTTAGTTTGTTTCCATAACTGTGAGGAAGGCTGGCGCATGATCTTGGTTCTTTGCTGGCTGGGGGAAGAGGAGGGAAGACCAGAAGACGTTGTAATGTTGCGTGAAAGATTCTAACTCCTTCTGCTTCATTTTATTCTGTAACAAAATGAGATACCTAAAAATACGAGGAGGGAAATATAAGAAAATAAATGAATATAAGTTAAAACTCCTACTGTAAGAGGGATGAGAACCGTCTGAGTGCATCCTGTTGATTCTTTTTCTCCCATCCTTCCCCGCAGAAAGATAATAAGATCTGCAACGTAAAAATACAAGCAGTAAAATATAAGAAAAACAAGTGAAGATCGGGTGAAACTTCTACCGTAAGAGGGACGAAAACAGTCTGGGCGAGTTCTGTTGAGGCTTTTCCTCTCCTCCTTCCCCCGCAGAAAGATAAAAGAGATCTGCAACGTAAAAATACAAGCAGTAAAATATAATAAAAACAAGTAAAGATCGATTGAAACTTCCGTCATTAGAGACGAAAACAGTCTTGGCGAGTCGTGTTAAGGCTTTTTCTCCCCTCCTTCCCCCGCAGAAAGATAAAGAGATCTGCAACGTAACGGAGGCTGGTGACGACGTGCTCTCGAACGCTCCCCTTGATGAGCAGATAATGATTAATAACGAGTCGTAAAAACCAGGTATGCAAATGAGCCCCGTGCAGGTTAATCAGCCGTGAAGCTCCTCGTTTAATACATCCTGTTAATTAAACGACTACCATACCTGTCTTCGCGTAGCCTCCCTTCCTCTCCTCTCCCTTCCCTTCCTCCCGCACCTTCGCTCTCTCTTCATCTTACCTCATTTTCACATCTCTCGTCCACTTATTAGAGAGGAAGAAAGATGTTTTATCCCTTCCTCGCCATTATTTTTTTGTTATTTCTTGTTCTCTCTCTCTCTCTCTCTCTCTCTCTCTCTCTCTCTCTCTCTCTCTCTCTCTCTCTCTCTCTCTCTCTCTCTCTCTCTCTCTCTCTTCTTTTTTCATCTCTTTCTCTTCCGCCTTTCATAAGAGGAAAAGGTAGAAAGCTCGCAAGTCAGCCTCTCTCCCTTCCACTCTTCCCACTCCATCATTTTTTCTCCCTTCTTTTTCTCTCCTCCTCACCCATCCTTCGTTCCCTCCTTTTCTTTTCTTTCTTCAACTTCTTTTTTCGTCTTTTCTTCCTTCGTCTTCTCTCTTCGTCATCCACATTTCAGAATAAGAGAACTAGTAACCTAATATCTATTCCTTTCCTCCATCTTCCCCATCTTTTTTTTTCTCTCCCTCTCTCTCCATGTCACACACCCTTCCTCCCTCCCTTCTTTATTCCCCTTCTTTTTCCTTTATTTTCATTTCTTTATCACCTACCCTTTTTTTCCTTCCCTTTTCTTCCTTTTACTCTCCTATCCCTTCATCTTCCTTTTTATCATCTCCTCCTCACCCATCCCCTTTCTCTTCACCCCTTTCCCTTCATCTACTCCTATCAACCCTCTCCCCCTTCCTCCCTTCTACTCTCCCTTCCCTTATCTTCCCTTATCTTCCCCTCTTCTCTATCCCCTTGTACCTCTCGCTTACTCCTCCCATTATCTCGGAAAGGAGGAGGAGGAGGAGGAGGGAGGAGAAGAGCAAAAGGTCGATGCATCAGGGAGGAAGAAATAAGCAAAGGGAGGGAGAGGAAAAGGGAATAGCCATGTTTGGGAAATGGTTAAGGGAGGGGCAGGAAGGAGGAGGAGGAGGAGGAGGAAGAAGAGAGGGGTAAGAGGAAGGAGGAGGAATACATAGGAATACATAGGAAGAACAAACAGGAAGGAAGGAGGTAGAGGAGGAACAGCGAGGGGAAGAAGAGAAAGAGGAAGGGAGGTGTGATAGGAGGAAGAAGGGGGGTGAAGAGAAGAAAATGGAAGGGATGAATAAAATGAAGAAGGGAAAGGAAAGGGGGAAGAAGAGAAAAAGGAAATCATTGGAAGGAGAAGAAAAAGAAAGGAAAGAAAAGAGGAAGAGGAGGAGAAGGAAGGGAGGGGGAAGAAAAAAAAAGGAAGAGATGAAGAAAATGAAGATGAGAAAGGGAGGGGAAAGAGGAGGAAAAGGAAATCATTGGAAAGAGAAGAAAGAGGAATTGAGGGGGAAGAAGAGGAGGAGGAGGAGGTGTGTCAGCGGCTCACGGGTGGCGGCGGCGGCGGCGGTGAAGAGGCCGCCAAATATGGACCAGTTCACAAGAAGTCGACGACCGCCTCCCCGCCGCCGCCACAGCCGATAAATGGGCCAGAGATCTTCATCAGTCAACCCACTCATCGGTCCTCCCTCCCTCCTCTCTCTCTCCTTTCCCTCCCTACCTACTTACCTACCTACCCGGCTCACCATTCTCTTTATTCCTTTCTTCCGATCACTCATTCCTTCACTCCTTTCTTCCGATCGATTTTTCCTTTCCTCCCCTTTCCTTTCCTCCCAGTCTCTCATTTGTTGTTCCTTCATCTCATCATCAGTCCGTTTTCTCACCTTCCTTCCATCCTTCCTTACTTACTTGCCTCTCTTCCCTTTATCATTTTTCCCCTTTCCTTACTCATTCACTTCTTCCCTTCCCTTTCATTCCCTTCCCGTCTCTTTCTTTCCCTTGCTTTCCCCTCCCTTTCCTTTCTTTCCCTTCCCTTCTCTTCCCGTTCTTTACCTTCCCTTCTCTTTATTTTCCTTCCCTTCCCTTCCCTTCCCTTCCCTTCCCTTCCTATCCTATTAGAGTCTGAGCTGACCTAATTTCTTCGTTACCTTCTTTTGATCGTTAAACTCAAGAACTTGTATAGGCCTTCTGATTCCCACGCTTTAAGAACTTCTACTAAAACGTTCCTAACTCAGAGAATACCGGCTCTAACGTGACTCATCTTATCCTCAAGTAATCTATCGTAACCTCACCTTTACCTTTGGGAGAAGTACTATTTTTTACTCGTCTGGGAGGCACCTAAGAAGTCTGACTCCCAAGGCCTCTTCCTGCCTCCCCGTGACCCGCCCGCCTGGAGGGGCCTCAAGAAAAAAGACGCCTCAGACCCGCCGCCACCGATTGGGGTCAAGATCAGCTCAGATAAGGCGGCGAGACGACCCGATGACGCGACGAATCAATGAAGTAATGTACGGAGAGGGAAGGGACGGGAGGAGAGGGGGAGGATACTTATAGAGAGACAGAACGTTACTAGGGCGAGAAATTGAGGGTAAGGGGAGGACGGGGACGAGGAGGAGAGGGGGATGAATCGTAGGGAGAGATATGACGTTACTAGGGCGAGAGAGGGAAGGTAAGAGGGAGAAAGTAATGTGTGGAGAAAGAAGAAAGGAAAGGAGGAGAGAGAGAAGGTAAGAGAGAAAAAATTATGCATGGAGGAAGGGAAGGGAGGAGAGAGGGAAGATTCGTAGGGAGAGACATGACGTTCCTAGGGCGAGAGAGGGAAGGTAAGGAGGAGAAAGCCATATCGTGCTGGGTAACGAGAGTGACAAGCGCGGCAAGGAAAAATAAGAAGTTACACAGTACTGGGAAGGGACAGGAGACAGCCATGGGGGACGGGGAAAGAAGAAAAATAATATAAAGGTATAGAGAAGGAAAAGATAAAGACGGAAATAATCACTTTGAAGAAATGTGCCCACGTAATGTTATAGGGAAGGGGCGGGAATGCCTGAAGGTAGGGAAGCGGTGTAAGATCCTTCTATAGGGAGAAAAGGGAATCAATTATTGGGAAGAATTGGTCTTGTTAAAGGGAAAGAATAAAATTGAAGCGGAAATATAAACTGACCGCAAAGTTTGACGTCTTGCAACCAAAGTTATTCAAGCAAAATATTAATTCGTGTATACGGGAAGTGTTACATAGATAGATGTAGATATAGATAGATATAGAGAGAAAGAAGAAGAACAAGAACAAGAGAGAGAGAGAGAGAGAGAGAGAGAGAGAGAGAGAGAGAGAGAGAGAGAGAGAGAGAGAGAGAGAGAGAGAGAGAGAGAGAAGGGAGAACTCGGGTCTTGCATGGGTGTGGGTGTGAGTGTACATTGTAAGAAAGGAAGGAAGACCTACAAGGCTGCACGCCACACCTTGAAATTGACTCTGACCTAAGCAATGACGACGACGAAAATGAAGGCGAAGAAAGAGAAGAAAAGAAAACGAGAAGAATCAACATACCAAAAATACAGATAAATCTACCATTAAAGAAAATAAAGGAAATGAAGAAGAAAATACAGTGAGAAGTATCCAGACACCAAAAAAACACATAAATCTACCATTCAAAAAAAGGGGGAAATTAAGAAGAAAAGAAAACGAGCAGAATCCACAAAAAAAAATGATAAACCGTTCATAATAAAAAGAAACACCACATTATACTTGTGTTTCCCATTCAAGAACTTATCCATATATGTTTCACTTTTTCCCCTTAAAGTTTCGGATATATATGAATTGTATAAGAAAAATAGCTACAAATAAGAGTTTTGACTTTGAACTTTCCATAATTGTCATATTTTATTTGCTTCTTGAATAATAAAGTATTAAGGAAATACATATGATTTTTCCCCTGTAAAGATTTTAATATAATTCCCCTTCAGAAAAAAAAAAGTTAATCAATTCCTTTCTTGCTTAGTAAATCCATAAATAGATTAATAAGCAAATAAATAAATAAATAAGTGACGAGGTATGCACAAAACAAAAATATGTAACTTAAAACCTTTAACATATTTTTTCCCTTTTTTCCAACGACAATAACAAGATCAGACAGCAGAGAGAGAGAGAGAGAGAGAGAGAGAGAGAGAGAGAGAGAGAGAGAGAGAGAGAGAGAGAGAGAGAGAGAGAGAGAGAGCGTGGCTGGCTGGCTGGCTGGCGTCTCCCTCCCTTCTAATGATATGCAAATGAGGTGTTTAAACAAGCATCAGTCACTGTTGGCCCCGGCAGCGGCGTGTACGGAATATGTGCATTTAAATTATCCGCCTAAAATTTACTGCTTAATCGCCTTCCTTGCACGTAAAGCCACTCTAAAAGGGTATAAGGTGTGTGTGTGTGTGTGTGTGTGTGTGTGTGTGTGTGTGTGTGTGTGTGTGTGTGTGTGTGTGTGTGTGTGTGCGCACCTCACCCAATTTCTTCTCATCCCTATACTTCATTCTCTCCCTCCCTTCCCTTCACTACTATGCTAGAATCCGCGGGCCAGGTTCGAATCCCGGAGCGCAGTTACCCGGTTGTTCATCCATCCTTTTGGGCTAGTCGATAAATGGGAACCTGGGGAAACCTGGGGAAATTACACTGTGGTAACCCGGATGCTGCACTGGTCCTCTGTCCCTGGGTGATGGGTCAAGTGCTAATGCTACGGAGATGAGCTCTGAGGTCACGCGTAGCTATATCGTATGTCCCCAACTTTACTTCCTCCTCTTCTTCTTCCTTCCCTTCCTCCTTCTCTCCTTCCTCCTCCCATTACCACCCTCCCCTTCACCTCACAGCCTCTCCTTCCCTTCCTTTCTCTTTCCCTCCTCCCCTTTCCTCCCTCCCTCCCACCTCACAGCCTCTCCTTCCCTTCCTCTCTCTTTCCCTCCTTCTCCCCTTACCTCCCTCCCTCCCACCTTACAGCTTCTCCTTCCCTTCCTCTCTCTTTCCCTCCTTCTCCCCTTACCTCCCTCCCTCCCACCTTACAGCTTCTCCTTCCCTTCCTCTCTCTTTCCCTCCTTCTCCCTTTACCTCCCTCCCTCCCACCGCAGCCTCTCCCTTTCCTCCCATTTTCCCTCCAACCATTCAGTGAAATTGATTATAAAAAGATAAATTCTTGATCTTATCAGAGATTAATGGATCGGCTCAGCATCCACGGCGGCGGCCAAGGAGGAGGAGGAGAGAAGGAGGAGGAGGAGATTTTCTTTATCATCACAGAAACGACAGCAAAGGAAGAGAGAGAAAGGAGTGAAGTGGAAGAAGACATTTAGGAGGAGGAGAAGAAGAATAACAAGAAAAAGAAGAAGAAGAAGATGAAGAAATAAAGGAGAAGAACGAAGAAGAAATAAAGACCGAAGAAAGGAAAAAAGGACGAGAAAAGAGGAGGAGGAGGAAGAGAAAGAGAGGAATAGGAGGAGCAGGAAGGAGAGGAAGAAGAACAAGAAGAACAAGAAGAACAACAACAAGCTTTCCACCATCACCACAGGAATAAAAAAGTCAAGAGAGAGAGAGAGAGAGAGAGAGAGAGAGAGAGAGAATCCAACCCTACCCAACCCCCTGTCTGCCAAAGCGTGAAGGGACTCGCATCGCCTTCAAGACTGGCCCGAAGCCTCTCTGTTGACGCTCATTTGTTGGGACCGTTCCTGGGGATGATTAATGCGCTGATACACTGCCGCCTGAGTGCCTTGGCGAACCCCCCGTCGGCTTTGTTACTCGAGACGGATATTAATTGTCCGGACCAATGCCCCTCAGATTGCTTTGCGCCACACCCCGCCGGCGACGCTCTCCTCAATACGTCTTGCAATTTTTGTCTTAAGCGTTCTCTTTTAGCGCAGTGGAAGAGGAGGAGGAGGAGGAGAGGATGGGAGGATATGCATGAGAGGGAAAGGAAGGGTGCGGGCAGGTGGAAGGAAGAAGGGAGAGAGAATAGAAGACAAGAGAGAGGGAGGGAGGGAAATAAGGTAGGACAGTACTTGAAGGGGAAAAGGGGGGCTGGTGGAAGGAAGAAGGGAGAGAGAATAGAAGGCAAAGGAGGGAGGGAGGGAGGTAAGTAAGGTATGACTGCTTGAGGGGAAAAAGGGGGTCAGGTGCGAGGAAGAAGGGACAGAGACTAGAAGGCAAAGGAGGGAGGGAGGGAGGGAGGTAAGTAAGGTATGATTGCTTGAGGGAGGAAAGGAGGCAGGTGCGATGGGTTGGAGATGAGGAGCCAGAGGAACAGAAGGGAGGGCGAGGCAGACGGTGTGAGGTTATTATACAGCGCAGGTGTCAGCGAGGCAGGTTCTTCACGGCTGTCCTGTGCGTGGCGGTGCTTGGCGGGCCTGGCAGCTGACGGGGCTTATATACCCGCGCATATATCTTGTGTCATGACGCTCCTCATTATATTATACTGGTTTCACCGAGGCTTCATATCCTAACCTTAAGTTTTTAGTCCAGAGGAAGGCGAGAGGCGGAGGAGGAGGAGGAGTCCCTGGGCGTTTGTTTCCCGTTAGTTAGTAAGGAACAATGGATGATAACAGATATAAATATAATACAATTTCAAACGACTAAACAGATAATCACTAGAACACAAGGTATCAACAAACGCCAAACTGTGTTGCCGTCCAAAATATCATTCTCATATTTGCTTCTCCGATGCTTATTAATATTACTCTCCAGGCTTCTGTGCTGCCAACCGTGTCGACGCCTCGTAGAAAAAACACTCAGGATATTCACAGCTGCGTTTTAATTATAATTTTCTCAAGAGCTCCGCGCTGTGAAGTGTGTCGCGGCCTCCAAAACCCTTCCCTGATTCACTGTTACGCTCATTAATATTCCCGCCAGACTTTACTGTTACTAGCGTTGTCGGCGCCTTAAAAAAATAATCCTTTGCTTATTCACTTTTATGCTTAATTATATTGTTTTTTCCCTCGATGATTCAGCGCTCTCCACAGAAGGTGTCACTTCCCACAAGACGGGCCACTGATTCACCCAAAAGTTCAGTGCTACAAACTGTGCCATCGGCTTAAAGAACAAGGACCTTCGTTTATTCATTTTTATTTTAATTATCACACAATGAAGCCTTCGATATTACTCTGTTGTCACTCTAAATGAGCGGCTCTTAACCTTCTCAGAGGCGCCGAACCCTAACGAAAACCTCCGCACAGTAGCCGAAAAAAATGGGAGAAAAATTGCTTCAAAATTCAAGAGTTAATTCGTACAATACAAAGATTTAATTCCATTTTAATTAATATAGATTTGAAAGAAAATTTGCTTAAAGTTCAATTTCAAAACTGTAATGTCTGAGAGCCCTGCGGCCAGCTCACCGAACCCATGTTAAGGACCATTGCCCTAAACGAACTCCAGCCATCAGTAACTCGCTTTAATCTTATTTATTATTATTTACTGTTTTGTGCATGTTTATCAGTGCCTGGCGTGTGTGTGTGTGTGTGTGTGTGTGTGTGTGTGTGTGTGTGTGTGTCCACGCGGGAGCAAGGAAGCGAGTGAGCGAATGAACGCCTGAATTCTCACTCCCCAGAAAGTGTTTTCCCAGTGATAATAAAGCATTTTATTAGCGCGGTATTCAGAGCAGGCGGCGGCGGCGGCGGGAGAGGCGCTCCATAAGATGTTCGGTTTTACGCCGCGATCAGTTGAGGATATTTACGCCGCACGTGCAGGCTTGTGAGCCTGTGTAAAGTATCCATGTTTACTGCAAGAGAGAGAGAGAGAGAGAGAGAGAGAGAGAGAGAGAGAGAGAGAGAGTCTCCGTGTGTGTGTGTGTGTGTGTGTGTGTGTGTGTGTGTGTGTGTGTACAGTGGCTTGCTCATCTTCACCTCTTATGTACACTATTATCCACTGTGCGTGTGTATTTTTCTTGAGAGATTCCAGTATGTACACACACACACACACACACACACACACACACACACACACACATGCATGCCTGGGCAGACGTTTTCGTGTGCACCAGTCACACGTGTGCACCTAACAGTGTGTACACATACCTACACGCGGCGTCTGGACAAAGGCGCGAGGATGAACGGGCTCACCGGAGAGAGAGAGAGAGAGAGAGAGAGAGAGAGAGAGAGAGAGAGAGAGAGAGAGAGAGAGAGAATAATAATAATAATAATAATAATAATAATAATAATAATAAATTGGTGTAACTGAAGTATACAAATAACAGATTACAATAGTTATAATAATAGTAAAAATATGCGAATAATAGTAAATAAAATAAGAGTAATACTACTAATAATAATATGATGATGATGATGAAAAAATACAATAAAATGTCATGGGAATTTTCCATAGAGAAAAACTATAAAAAAAAGTCATGAAGCCTCTCTCTCTCTCTCTCTCTCTCTCTCTCTCTCTCTCTCATTATGCAAATAGGCGAAGATTGTAATTGTTCTCTCCTCGAGTCTGACGGAAAACGGGGTGTAAAGAGAGAGAGAGAGAGAGAACCGTATATTGACTATTTCCATACTTTCTCTCTCTCTCTCTCTCTCTCTCTCTCTCTCTCTCTCTCTCTCATTACCTCTTCCTTCTCACCCTCCTCCTTTTCCTCCCTTCTTCCTTCCCTCAAACCCCTCGTGTGCGTCTTCCTTTCTTTCCTCCCTCTCTCCTTCTCTCCCTTCCTCCCTCCTTCATTACCTCCTCCATCTCACCCTCCTCCTCTTTTTCCACACTTCTTCCTTTCCTCAAAACTCTTGTACTCCTTTTTCTTTCTTTCCTCCTCCTCTTATATTCCTCCTTCCCTCTTTTATTACCTTCTTCCCTTTACCCTTCATTTCCTCCCTCACTAAGTCCTTTAAATTTCACGTGTGCCTCTCTTTTTTTTCTATCCTTCCCCGTACCTCATTGCCTCCTCAATCCCTCCCTCTCTCTCTCCCTCCCTCCAGCAATACCTCTTCAGTCCCTCTCTCCCTCCTTCCCTCCCTCAATACCTCTCCCATCATCTCCTTATCTCCCTCCGTCTTCCTTTTCCTCTCCCTTTCAAGTTCCTGGAGACTAAGTAATTTATTGGTGATAGCAAGTACGTGCGAGGCGATAAGGCGATGGAGAGGCGCGATAACACTGATTGCGGCCCTTCAGACACACACACACACACACACACACACACACACACACACACACACACACACACACACACATTCGTACACTAAAACCTCTCTCAACTCCTCTTCCTCCTCCTTTTTTTTTTCTTTTCTTTTCTTAACTTTATCTTCTTCCTGCTTCTTCTTCTTCTTCTTCCTTCATCATCTTCCTCCTCGTCTTTCTGTACAACCTTGCCCTCGTCACCCTCCTCCTTCTCCACTTCTTCCTCTTCTTCTTCTTCTTCATCATCCTCTTCCTCCTTTTTTTCCCTACTCATTCACCTCCTACACACACACACACACACACACACACTCTCTCTCTCTCTCTCTCTCTCTCTCTCTCTCTCTCTCTCTCTCTCTCTCTCTCTCTCTCTCTGATACCCCACACTTACCCCCACCCCCCCATCCCCACACACACTACCCCCCCACCCCTTCCTACTCTCCTCCTCCTCCTCCTCCCCACTTGCAGAAATAAAGAGATAGCCAGAGTAGACACATAAATAAACAAAAGCAAGGGCAGGCAGAGCGGGGCATAATAAAATAGTTAGGGCGGGCTAATAAAGATATGCAAAGTGTCCCCCGCCAGACAGCACTGAGGACATAATGAGACGAGCGACCAGTGTTGGGGAGATTGGTATAGCGATGCCCACCCCTGATAACGTTAGCCCGGAGTCTGCAGATAATAGTAATAATGATAATAATGATGAGGGTGGTGATAGAGGTGGGTGGGTGGGTGGGTGGTTTTGAGGGTGGTGGTGAGAGGAGGTTTGAGGTGGTGATGTTAAGTACAGATTATCATAGTAGTGGTGGTGAGTGGATGGGTGGTGGTGAGAGGAGGTTTGAGGGTTGGTGTTGGTTGATGTAGTGGTGATGATGTTAAGTACAGATTATCATAGTAGTGGTGGTGGTGGTGGTGTTGATAGGAGATGTGAGGATGGCGGTGTTGTTCTAGCGATGGCCATGTCTCCTCGCAGCCTCACAACCAAGAGGTCCCAGGTTCGATTCCCGGGTGGATGTCCTCTTCCTATTCCCTGGTTGTGGGCGTGTAAATTCACCGGACATGGAGATAAAGATGCTTATAGGTTGATAGTTATTTAGTTTTGTTAATGTTTGTGGTAGTTGCGGCATTGATCAAGGTCAATCCGGGTACTTCTGGCTAAATATAGTGATGGGGAACCGAATATAAATACATTAGTCCTTATCCTAGGCAGTATAAAGAATGACTGAGAGTAAATTTATGAGAAGAGAAAAGAAGGAGATATATAACGGAAAAATTAATACAATGGTGATTATCTTGGAGAGGGAGAGAGAGGAAACTATCCACCGAACTTATGAGGAGATGGAAAAGAAATATAAAATCCAAAAAAGGAAGTCATTGGTGATTATCTTTGGCTATATAGAAGAAAGATTGCGAGCGAACTTATAAGGAGATGAAAGAGAGAAATACAAAGGGGGTAAAGGAATACATTGGCAATATTGAGGAAGATTGCGGGCGGACTTACTAGGAGATGAAAGAGAGAAATACAAAGGGGGTAAAGGAATACATTGGCAATATAGAGGAAGATTGTGGGCGAACTTATAAGGAGATGAAAGAGAGAAATACAAAGGGGGTGAAGGAATACATTGGCAATATAGAGGAAGATTGTGGGCGAACTTATTATAAAACGAAAGAGAAATAGAAAAGAGAAAAAGTGGGAGAAAAAAAAAGACTGAGAAGAGGAAGAGAATCACAAAGTCTTCGAATGCAATGAAAGAAAAAATAGAGAGAAAAAAAGCGAAGATGAAAAGGAGAATCACAACCTCCTTCTCAAGTGCACTGTAAGGAAGAAAGAGGAGAGTGTGAGAGAAAATAAAAAAAAGCGAGGATGAAGAAAAGGAGAATCACAAAGTCCTCCTCGGTCAAGTGCAGCGTCCGGCCGGGCCTTCAGCGGTGTCTGTCCCCGGCCACACACTCGACCACGCCACTTGTTATGGGAGAAAACACGGCCAGGGTGGGAAGGCATTGTTTCCCAGCGAGGCGAATACACAGCGGCGGCGAGCGACCCTCCAGCCACTCCAGCGCGCAATAATCCCGTCAGGAGGCTAACAGAACAGCAGCGCAGGACTCAGATCGTCGCCCTATAAGAGAGTCATCCTTAGAAATAGACAAGTAGGAATGGGTGTAGGGAGGTTGAGGGGAAGGGGAGGGATGGGAACAATGCAGAAGGAAAGGTACTGAGCAGAGAAGGGAAGAAAAATAAAGGGATTTGACTGGGAGAATGCAGAAGGGAAGTCACGGGAAAGAAGGGGAAGGAAGGAAGGGTAGAGGAGGTAGGCATCAACACATCGATCCTATGTTGCCTCAGATAACAGGAGTGTTTCGCGAGGAGCGTTTGTGTTGTTGACCAAATGACGCGGACACACACACAACGTTTCTGGGCCCGGGGGAAACACACACATAGACACACACACACACACACACACACACACACACACACACACACACACACACGTAACACCAACACCTGCGTTAGTGACTTCAGCGGGAACAGGCGGGAACTTGCTGAGGTAGATGACGGCTGTAGTAGTGAGCCTCAGCACCATGTGAAAGATACACAACACTCGGGTCATAATGGTAAGATAGACTTCAACCACAACGATGAGAGATAAAAATGTTAAGACAGCAATTGATGGCTACGAAATAGATACGAGAAATAAGACAGGATACTAACTTGTAGAATTGGTGTGTACTCATGATAATAATGATGATAATGAAAGTAATAATAATAATAATAATAATAATAATAATAATAGTAATAAGAGAACATCTACAAACAACCTATAACAACCTTTTGTATTTGACGTCCTTTGCTTACGGAAGAAAAGATATTTGTAAAGCTCGACTGAGGTTTGCAAAACGTGTTGGCGTCCAGAATCGTCTCGTGATAAAATATTGACAACATTTTTGAGGCAACGAAAGAGAGGCAATAACACACGTCGACGCGGACCGAAGGTGAACTGGATAAGATGTCATTCTTTGGTGTCTTGTTTTTAAATGTAACGAAGAAAATTCAACATTGTGTCTTGGTATTAATTGTAAAAAAATACGGGAAAATGTGACCTGGTAAGGCCTATGATTGTATTCTGGTATTTTATCGTAACGTATATATTTCGTTTTTTTATATATTTGTAACAAAGAAAATTCAACATTGTGTCTTGATATTCGTACAGTCAAGAATGCGGGAAAAGGTATTCTGGTAAGGCCTATGATGGTATTCTGGTGTTTCATCGTAAAATACATATGCTAAGTTGTTTACGTTTTGAACCCTAGCAAAAAAGAAACCCCGAAATGTATCACTGTACCTTTGCGCTCGAGATTTCGTGAAAGAGAACCAAGATTTTATGGTTGTGTTATTTTAAGTATTTTTTCGTTTCTCGCTTGCTTAAAAAAACTATGAAATATTATGTTACAATACCAAGCATGACCCTGTATCCCTTCCTTCCTCTTATAGTCGACAACCGTGAGTCACCCCGCTTTCTGTCTTTTAAAAAATATAAATTAAATCTTTAGTATACAATATCTATCGTAGAAAAAATAGATTTGAGCTTTTTCCTTCTCAGTCTAGTCCAGAGTCCATTAAAGTTGATCCTGTTTCAAAGACCTTCGTGTCCGTTCGTAGCTTCGCGCAGTAAAATGTGTGAAACGAAGTACATTATCAGACGGTACAAAAGTAATACATCAATAATATTTCCCTAACATCACAATAAATAGTGCAGCCGCCATAAAGTTGATCCAGATCTTAAAGTTTTCCCTGTCATTCCGTCGCTCCGTGCAGTAAATAAGAGCTGTGAAATCTTTAAGTATAATATCAAGCGTGTAAAATGCGACAGATTTATGCCGCTTCATAATATCGCTTAAAAGTAATGGGATTCGATCCGGTTTTTAGGGGCTTCGTGTCATTGCGATGTTTTGGCTTTTATGACACGTAAAATTTGTAAGCATAATATCAAGAGCGAGGAAGGAATTAGATTGATGCGTCTGGCTCCTAAATATGCGAAATCTTTCAAGCGTAACAAAGGGAATATATTTTCACTTCCCTTCCTCATGTTTGACGCAGTTTAAAAGTCACGGGGTTTTAACTGGATCTGAATACGTGGTGTCGCTCCTTAGTCTGCGGCCTCACGAGCTGTAATAGTCACATCTTACCTCTATTAGGCGTAAACACATCGCATCCTTAAGAACAACCTCGGGCGCGGCAAGGAAATAGATTTCAACCTCTCCATATCATAGAATAGACATTGTGGTCTTTGTAAGTTTATCATCAAGAACAGGAAAGGAAGTAGATTGATGCGTCTGGTTCCTAAATATGCGAAATCTTTTAAGCGTAACAAAGGGAATATATTCTCAATTCCCTTCCTCATATTTGACGCAGTGTAAAAGTCACGACTTTTTATCTGGTTTTAAATGTTTTGTGTCACTCCTTAGCTCGCGGCCTCAAGAGCTATAAATGTCACATCATACTTATATTAGGGATAAGTATGTCGCTTCTTTAAGAATAGCAACCTCGGGCGTGGCAAAGGAAATAGATTTAAAACTCTTCGTATCATAGTTTAAATATCGTGGTTCTTGATCCCCTTTCTAAAGATTATGTGGCATTCCGTACCTCTGTTAGGCGTAAGTATGTCACATCTTTTAGGAATAATCTTAGGCGTAGCAGAGGCTATAGATTTAAACCTCTTCATATCATAGTGCAGTGGAGTTTGATCCTGTTTTAAAAGAGTATGTGGCATTCCGTACCCTCCCTCGCCTTGTATATTGTGTGAAATTTTAAGGATTATATCAAGATTATTATGCTAAAAATGAAAGGGATCTGAATCTCTTCTTTTATATTTTACTCAGAATCCTTCAGAAACTGATCTTGTTTTAAGGACTTTGTCACTCTGAAACCTCTCGTCGCAAGTCCTGTTATAATATATTCATGGAAACTGACATTATTTTCATCTTTCTTTTTATAATGTCTCCTGGAATAGTTTTTATCCTTCCTGCGTATTATTATTTTCACGTCAAGGCATTTGATTATTTTTTTAAGGACTTTGTGTCACTCTGAGGCTTCACGTCTCAAAGTTCTGTTCACATTTCTCAGTTTCGCCGCGTAAAATCCATGAAAACTGGCATAATTTTTCTCTTTCTTTTCAAAATGTCCCCTGGAATGGGTTTTTTTCACCTTCGTGCATCTTAAAGTCAAGGCATTTGATCCGGTTTTTAAAGACTTGGCGTTACTCCGACGAATCGCGTCTCAAAAGCTGTTCACATTTCACCTTTTTGCCGCATAAATTCGGGGAAACGTGTTTTGCCCGGGTCCTTCTCCTCGGAATGTCTCTGGGAGTTCACGCCGCGCCTCAGAATATATATACACGCCTAACACTTTGAGAACGGCGAGAAATATGATCGCTATATTATTTGAGGCGGAGAATTTGTACAGTAACGCGAGGCCCGCCACAGTTTGACATGTTATTCTGGCGCGGGTTGCCTGCTCAACGGCGCCAGGGTAAATCTTCTTCCTCCTCCTCCTCCTCCTCCTCCTCCTCCTCCTCCTCCACCTGCCCCTTCCTTTCCTCCTCCTCCGCCTCCTCCTCCTCCTGCTCCTCCTTTTCTCCTTCTCCTTCCCATTCTCTTCATTCTCTTTTCTCTGGTGGATGAGTGGAACTAGCTTGGCAGTCATGTTGTGAGTGCCAATACGATAGATACATTCAAGAAGAGGTTAGACAGTATCATGGATAATGAGATTAGCCTGCGGAACAGCACGAGTATATGGCGCTGTCGATACCTGTGTATAAGGACACCGATTCGGATCTTCAGGTCGCTTGTGCTCCCTGTCTTACTCGCTGTGAGACATGGGCAAGGGACTGGCGTATGACCCCACAGATTGATTGGCTGATTCCCTTCCTCACAGTCTCCGTGTCATACCTGATTTGCCGTCCACTCTTTCTTCAGGTCATCTTTTTCTTCCCCGTTTCTACCTGCCTAGATCACCTAAGGGAGCCTAATGACGACTATCCCACATGCTACAAGCCCTCCCGTCCCAAGCCATTCCTTAAAGTCAACTCCAACATCTTCAGTATACAGACCACGTTGCCTACGAGCTTTAATGAATACATCCAACATATTAACTCCTTCTCGTGGTAATAATATGTAAAAAACGACAAGACATAACCCGTCGAGGAAGCGGCTACAAGAGGGTGTCGGTAAATATCAAACAATCCCCGCTTATAATAACAAAGTTGGCGAGGGATTATATATAATTTTTGTTGTTGTTTGGCAGAGGAAGGCAGACACGCCCCGCCCCGCCCTTTGATTTAAACCCGCCCGGATCTCCTCAACATCAGCATCACCTCAGCAGACTCCTTTATCATGGGATCGAGATAAAAAAAAGATGAGGAGGCTGCAAGCGTGTAATAAGAGCAGATTCCATTAGTTAGCCCTTCAAGTCTATTATTAGATATATTTTATTCGGCCGGAGAGAGAGAGAGAGAGAGAGAGAGAGAGAGAGAGAGAGAGAGAGAGAGAGAGAGAGAGAGAGAGAGAGAGAGAGAGAGAGAGAGAGAGAGAGAGAGAGAGAGACCTTTTCTACTGATATTTTTTTCTTTCCCTCATTCGCCAACGTCCCTTACCAATGCTTATTTACTTCCCTCACCTCCATTCGTCCTCCTCCACCTCCTCCTCCTCCTCCTCCTCCTCCTCCTTTTGCCACGCCCCCTCCATGGTGGCCCAACGTGGAATATGGGAAAGGCAAGAAGAGTACGAGGAGGAGGAGGAGGAGGAGGAGGAGGAGGAGGATAGTGAATAGAATATAGTTTTGCAAGTGAGGCGAAATTCATATAAGGAAAGATACTGAAAAGAGCAAAACATGTTATTATATTTGTTGGAGAGAGAGAGAGAGAGAGAGAGAGAGAGAGAGAGAGAGAGAGAGAGAGAGAGAGAGAGAGAGAGAGAGAGAGAGCATTACCATAATAATGTACTCTCGATCATTATTGTTTTCCCACCCTCCTCCTCCTCCTCCTCCTCCTCCTCCTCCTTCTTCTTTTTCTATTTCCTCTCCTCTATCGTACATTCTTTTTTTTTTTTTCTTCCATCGTTGGGGTCGCGTGTCTAAGTTGAACGAAATAAGAGATAAAAAAATTGAATTGTTTTGCTACTTAATATTTGTATTCTGAGAGAGAGAGAGAGAGAGAGAGAGAGAGAGAGAGAGAGAGAGAGAGAGAGAGAGAGAGAGAGAGAGAGAGAGAGAGAATATATGTGAAGGTTCTTTTTCTGAGTTTCGTTATAAGCAATTCAGTGATCTTGTGGGAGTAAGGGCTGTTTTCATGGAACCAGGTTTATCTTGGATTATTTTTCCTGAGCCCTATATAATTTGTTTAAATGGGGTAATAAAGAATATGGTGTTGATTGTGAGATTAGTAAGGGGAGTTACAGGGTATATATTTAATTTATTGAATATTAGTTATAATTTAAAGGTGGATCTATATGGTTTATACATTTTTGAAGTACTAAAGATGTTGGGAAGACGAGCCTTTTAAGAGATATAAGTGTTGTCGATTACATGTTTTTTTAGTTTATAATTTTGCATTTTTTTTTCTGGTTTTATCTTAAGTGGCTTTGTTTAATACTACCCCACGAGACCCTGTGTGTGTGTGTGTGTGTGTGTGTGTGTGTGTAATGTGATTTTTATAGAGGATACCTCAATCCTTCCTAAGGGTCCTAAGTCTTTGCCTCTTCCTTTTCAGAGACAGAAACTAAAAAAAAAAATATTACATAGAACAGCAGTAATTCACACCTATGTTTTATTTTTTTTTTTTTTTTTTTTTGTGTGTGTGTGTGTGTGTGTGTGTGTGTGTGTGTGTGTGCTGCCTATAGCGCCGGAAGGCCGTCTTGAGGGGCCTCTTAGATGACCCCAGCCCGTTAGTGGCGCAAGCGAATTTTATCTATAATGGCAGCCGTGATGTATGTCTCTTGCTTGGCCCATGCTGCCCCCCGGTGCTCCACTTAAACTAATTCGCTGTAGTGAGGGTTGATTGAATATCTGGGCAGCATGTGGGTAACCTTCAGACACTCGGCGATGGTTGAAAATTACCAGGGTGTTGCGGTGGAACTCGTACCTAGGTCTCACCACGCCCGCACGCTGACCACTGGGCCACAGCATCCCCTCCCTTCATCCATCACCACCTCTTCATCGTCTGTCCATTTATGCTTGTTTTTCATCCTCTTCCTCCTTCCCAAGCAAAACTATAACCTTTTCATTCCTACCGGGAGCATCAATACTCGCCCATCAGTGAAGGGAGGGGAGGCGGGCGGGGAAGAGGTCGGGCCACTCAGTGCGTGAAGAACATCGGTACACTCATGTCAGGGCGAGGCGAGGATGAGGTGGTAGAGAGGTGAAAACCATCCATCACACCCACGCCCGCGACGCCCACCCAGGCTGACGGAGGATTCGATGAAGGAGAGGAGAGGAGGAAAAGGAGGTGGCAGAGAAGAAGTAAAGGAGCTGGTTTGATACAGTAGGAGAAGGAAGGGGATCAAAAGAATAAGGAGGAGGAAAGAAAAGATAGAAAGTACGTGAAAAGGAGAAGCAAGAGGAGGAAAGGAGGAAAATTCAGGGAGGGAGAGAACAACCAGGGGGAGAAGAAAGCAAGGGGAGAAATAATATGTAGGAAGAGGAAGAGGAGTAGCAGTATATGGATGAAAAGTTTAGCTAGCAAGAGGAAGAGAAAGGAGAGAATAGGAGGAGGAGGAGGAGGAGAGATGTGAATGGTAGGAGTTAAGGTGAGGAAGAGTTGTCTAGGAGGAGGAGGAGGAAAGATATGAATGGCAGAATGGCGAGAAATAGTCGTTTAAGAGAAAGAGAAAGAGGAGGTATTAGCGGCGGAGCACGGTGCGAAGAAGAAGGAGGAGGAATAGGAAGAGGACGATGATTGAAGGCGTGAGGCGTGAGGCTCCGCGCGGCAATTCACACGGCGTGGCGGGGTCAAAGGTCCCCTCGCTGTGTTTACTCGCCGGGAAGACACCAAGTAATTTCCTCACCTCAGTCCCGTAAATCCACTTCGCTCTGTTGTTGTGGATGTGTTCCCCGCCTCGCAAATTGCTGTTGGCGTTCCTCTTCTTCCCGCCTTCAGCGCCGACGACCCCGAGTTTAACTCTTGCCTCACAAGTGTTAGGGTCAGCGAGGGTTTATACTGATTTGAGGTCCCTTCGGCAGTTACTCAATAGTAGTAGATCAGGACTTATAGCTGTTTAGAATAAGAAGAAATTCCCGCCGTCAGCGCCGATCCCGAGTGTTATTCTTGCCTCATAAAAGTGTTTGGGGTCCGCGAGGGTTTGTGTTGATTTGAGGCCCCTTCGGCAATGACTCAATAGGACAATTCAGAGCCCGGATTCTCAAACGTCTCGCCACCTCAGTTCGCCTATTGAAAAGCCTCTCGTAGAAGTCGCTGCTTTTCTGTTATTATTTTGTCTGTAATCCCTTCGGCGATCACTCAATACTAGTTCAGGACTTTCTACCGTTTATATAAATACGAAATTCAAATAGATTCAGACACTTTTTAATGATTTTTCCTGTTTTGTTTGTCTTTTGTGTGACTCGAAGGCAAATATCTCGTTGTGGTAATACTCTTGTGATTTTTCAAGACGAAGTTAATAGATGTTCAAAGGTTAAAAGATTTCCTGCTCAGCCCTTCACGTGAAAACGAAATTCAAACAAGACGAGACGCTAAAAGATGTTCATGTTTATTCCTACTAAAGAGGTGTGCGAGGCTTGCGTGGAAATACCTTTTAGCAGTGACTTAATACACGTTCAAGTCTAATATTTCTCGCCCAACCCTTTACACCCGGACGAAATATAAACAAGATTAGATGCAAAGTGACGATTCTGTTTTGTTTTCCCTTCTTGTGGCCCCAGAATGTGTTTCTTTGGCGGTTTGAGAGTCTAATATATCCTCTTTAACCTTTTATTCCCAGACGAAGTATAAACAAGATTAGATGCTAAGTGACGGTTCTCTTTTGTTTACTCTTTTTGTGAACAATCTAAGGCTCCTATGAGATTTCTTTGGCAATGACTTAATATCCGTTCAAGAGTCCAATACATCCTCTTTAGCTTTATTTTCAGACAAAGTATAAACAAGATTAGATGCTGTTTTGTTTTCTCTTTTTGTGGCTGGAATTTAAGTCTTTCCCTGAGGTTTCTTTGGCAACTCAAGTGTCCAATATTTCCTCTTTTCCTTTTTATTTGCCGACGAAGTATAAACAAGATTAGATGCTAAGTAACGTTACTCTTTTGTTTATCCCATTTTACACCCAGAATGTAAAGTTTCTCCGAGATTTCTTTGGCAATGACTTAATATCAGCTCAAGAGTCCAATATATCCTCCTTAACTTTTTCTGCAAGCACCAAATATAAACAAGATTAGATGCAAAATGATGTTCCCCATTTTGTTGTCTTTGTGTGTCTTGAATTTACAAACACCTCGTTGGTAAACATCTCGTTGACCTCGGAAGGGCTCAAAGAAGACCAAGGAAAGGAATTAAGCTTATCGCGGCTGTAAATTCTTGTCTCTTAGCGGCTAGAGGAAGAGAAGGTCCGGCTGCTGGGGGCGGAGGCGCCTTGTGGGTCCTTGAAGGGTCGCACAACTGCTCCAAGAACACCGCTTGACCTCTTGGCCTAAATACCGATACGAGGATACGTTAAGTGAAGCGGGAGTTCTAGATAGCCTAAAAGAGACAAGTCGGTGTCTTAGGTGAGGAAAACGGCGTCGTGTTAGACCAAAACTACATGACTGCTATGTTTGGTTGTGTGGTGGGTCAGGCTTGGCAGGCATGTGGGGAGTTGAGAGACGAGATACCGCGAAAAAAGGGTTAGATAGATAATGCAAGAAAGATGAAAATAGTGCATATGTGGATCAGGCTTGCCATTCGTGTGGGGAGTACATTAAAGATAACATATAGCGTGTGTATGGACCAGGCTGGGCAGTCGTATGGGATGTGTAAAAATGCGACTGTCCTAAGAAAGGTTAGATAGAAGGAGTGGTTCTGTGAGACGAAGGATATATGTGTCACTCCGTAGTCCAGGCGATGTGTTTTTAGAGCTGTGTGAGAGGTTAAGTCACAGACAAGGGTGCACTGTGTCCTCTCCCTTTTCCAAGTGTACCACGCGACCCTCAGACTGAAGGACGAGAGGCACCCTGTCACCGCTCACACGTCTCGATATTGACATGAAGATATATTCTACTCGACATGGCAAAAATTGATTGACGAACAGAATGGTGGACGAGTGGAACAAAGTGAGTAGGTAGGTAGTAGAGGCAAACATTATACTGAAACATTTAAACGGAGATAAGATGCATTGATGGATAGGAAGGTAATTGGTGAGCGAGCCATCCTCAGGAGTTGCCTTGTGTAGGTCGTCTGGCTCTTTGTTGTCTTCTTATGTCCTTTGTTGCTTTATGTATCCATGTGAGTGATGAGGGTTTTATATTAGCAAGCGACAAGTGAATTTCCGTGGTTTTATTTTTCTTTGATTTCCTCTTAACCCGATAGCAGCGACGGGCCGAATTTGTGGCTTTACCGTGTAGCAGCGACGGGCCACATTTTTGCCATGATATAACCCCCCCAAAAAAATAAATGCTCCATAAACTGATCACAAATGCGTTGATATATATTATGAAATGGTTTGCGTGAGTGATGATTTTTTCTCCTTTTTCTCGCTTAGAGGGAAGGGCCTTTAAGAAACATGATCCCCGCAGCTACCGGGTTAATTAATTTTATTGATTTAAGAGGAAAAACAGGCAAATTAGTCACCACATGATCTGGTAATTCATTTAGACTACTTAATCCTCTACGGCAAGGTCTCAATCATGTCGTCTTTGGTTTACCATAAAAAATTGTCACCCCATGATCGTGTAATATATATAGCCCGCTTGATCCTCCTCTGAAATACCTTAATCATATCATATTTCGTTACCCATAAAAATTAGTATTTGCCAGTAGCTGATAAGGTGAATTACTGACTCTCAAGGTCGTGCAGGCAAGGAGGAGGAGGCAGCAGGTTTTCCTTCTTCGAGTGCAGGCAGGATGTGTAGAAGCAAGGAAAGTAAGGACAGGAGACGCCCACCATCACCCCCACGCCACTATCACCACCACCACCACCACCACCGCTCAGATACACGCCTCCTGGCCGTCCACTCGCTGAATTCATTGCCCTGCTCTTCCCTCGGCGATTTGCATACATATAATCGTGTGTCAAAAGCGAGGAAAAGCTTGGCGGTATAGAACATCAGGGAGTGGGCGGGGAGGAGGGAGGGAGGTAGAGAGAGGGAGAAGGAGGGAACAAGTGAGAAGTGAGAAGCAGAAATTTGCACAGAATATCGATCACGTTTGAGAGGCAGCGCCCGACCGACGAGAAATCCAGCCGTGCAACGCTGCGTGCAACAACCCACCGACCAGCCAGATACGTTGAGTGGAACCAGATTAGCGAGGTCGTAGTGGCGTCGGTTCCTGCGGGTCCTTCCTTCCCCTCCGCTCTGCCACAGTCCCAACACCTATCTCTTATGTTACCTATACCTAGTATATGAGAGGAGGAGAGAGGAAAGGACCCGCGGGAACCAGCGCCACCAAAATGGTCTCGCCAATCTGGTTTCACTATAGCCATGTAGCCAGCCAGCCAGTCAGCCAGCCCAGTTCTTGCCTTGCTCAGCCTCCCTCCTACCTCCCTCCCCCAGCGACCCCAGCCTCCCCCCGCCCTTCTTAACACTTAACTGAACGCTGCCAATGTTTTCGTGCCTCGGCGTCGAAAAGTCCAGTGATAATGCCGTGTTTACAAATAGCGAACGCACGAAAAGTTGGGGTTAATAGTGACCGCTACTTCATAAATCTGAGAGGAGGAGGAGGAGGAGGAGGACGAGGAAGAGGAGGAGGAGGAGCTGCCGATGATACGGTGTGTGTGTGTGTGTGTGTGTGTGTGTGTGTGTGTGTGTGTGTGTGTGTGTGTGTGTGTGTAAGGAGGCGGAGAAGAATGATGGTGGAGGAGGTGGTGGTGGTGGTGATGGTAGTGGTGGTGTGTGTGTGATACGTGTGTTGTTGCTGTTGTCGTTGATGGTGATGTGGTGGTGGTGGCGGTGGTGGTAGTGGTGGAGGTTTTTGTGAAAAGAGGAAAAGAAATACAGAACGAGGAAGAAAAATATGAGGAGGAAGAAGATGACGAGGTTAGTGACAGAAAAACAAACCGAGAAGAATAGAGAGATGGAAGGAGGAGGAGGAGTGAACGAGAAAGCGGAGAGGAGGAAAATCAGAACGAAGGAAGGAAAGTAAGAGGAGGAAAAGAGAAGAGTGAAAGTAGGAGGAGGAGGAGGAAAGTGGAAGAGGAAACGTTAAACTCAAGCAGAATATCACTGGTCGAGAAGCAAGAAAAGGAGGAGGAGGAAAAGGAGTAGGCTGAGGAAACAGAACACATAATCGACTCGTATAGGTTGCTCAGTATTGGTCAGTCTATATGCATGCAAGCCAAGTCTCAAGTCTCAAGTCTCTACATACGTACATACAACCTCGCGTCATGTGGTAGATGGGTCACTATAAGTCTATAATATATGCATGCAAGTCAGTGCTGGTTAGTGTATATGTATGGAGGGTATCAAGACGCTTCAACACCCGAAACTGACCTCTCTTTTCGCCTCTCTTTCTTTTGACTTTTGTTGGGAGCAGCGTCTAGCAGGCTTTTCTTGTTGTTCTTTTGTTTTGTTTTTTTGCTCTTAAGCTCGTATCTTGTATCTGATCTTTTATTCTTAACCCTCATTCCTATTCTTCTTTCTCATTTCTTATATCTCTGTTTCCGTTGTTGCCTTATTTTGGGGTTTTGAACATCATCCTTCTTTTCCTTATTTCCATTTATCTTGTTTCTGATTATTTATTCTTATACTCCCTTGCTGTAAAAAAAATGCAAGTCACGTCTCTAGATACACACACCTTCGTCCTCTAGAGGGGTGGATCTTATAAGTCAGTCTATATGCATGCAAGTCAAGTCCAATCAAGTCTCTACATCATGCACCTTCGTCCTGTAGTGGGGTGGATCTTATAAGTCAGTCCATATGCATGCAAGTCAAGTCAAATCGAGTCTCTACATACATACACCCTCGCTTCTTCCTGATCCTCGCCGCGATGTGAGGATATTTTTTCCACCGCCGCCGCGCCGCCTCGCCTCTCCTCGCCCGGGCCAGGCTTGTAATTGCGTGTTTACGTAGGCAATTATAGACGTTGTGCACGCCGTCTGGCCGCCCCGAATACACAACAACACAATTATAGCGGAAGGCAACCAACGAGCGAGTCTCATAAGCCGCCACACCCTTACTGGGGAGCGGGAAGAGAGAGAGAGAGGGGGGACAGACAGAGAGATAAAGAAAAAGAAAACAAGAGAGAAAGAGAAAAAGAATGAAAGCAAGAAAGAAAAGGAGAGAGGGCAAAAAGGAAAGAAAGAATAAGGAAAGAAAGAGATGAATAAAAAAATGATGCAAAGAAGGCAAATAAAAATAAAAAGGAAAAAAGAAGAAACAAACATTAGAGAGAGAGAGAGAGAGAGAGAGAGAGAGAGAGAGAGAGAGAGAGAGAGAGAGAGAGAGAGAGAGAGAGAGAGAGAGAGAGAGAGAGAGAGAGAGAGAGAGAGAGAGAGAGAGAGAGAGAGAGAGAGAGAGAGGGTGATAGTGTTGGTCTGTAAATACTGTAGAATGCCCCGTATATGGCTGTAGTGACGAGGGATGTGGTTGGGGTAATCTCGAGGGCCACACCTTTCTTAGGACTTAAATACACCACTCGAACCTTTCATCAGCGTCCTCTCCCTCCCTTCCTTCCTATGTATCCTTTTTCCTTTTGATCCTTTATTCCTATCCTTCAGGCTTATTGTATACTTGTTTCTCATTCCTCTTCAATATCCTTCTTCCTTATCTCTCATTTTTCTCTGTACTTTGCCTCTTCAACACAAACTACGTCTTTCATATTGGTTCTCTTCCTTTTATCTTTTCGTTTTTTTTTTTCCATCTGTCTTTGTTTTCCCTTTATTTTAGCTCCTCAGCATCACCTAAGGCTTTTTTATCTTCGTCCTCTTCCTCCTTTCTTACCCTTCTCCCATTTATCATTCTGTTTTCTCTTTAGTTTTGATTCTCATATGCTCCCCGTTAGTTAATTAGTTCTCCCTTCTCTCTCTTTTCTCAACATACACTCTATCAAAGGCTATGGTGGCTCAAACGTAAGGGAAAACTATCTAATGTCTTCATCGTATCTTTCTTTGTCTCCCATTTCCTTTCCTCTCTTCTCCTTAAAGCACCTTATCTTCTGTCTTCATATTCTTTCGTGTCCCATTCCCTCTCCTCTCTTCTTCTCTCCACAAACCGTCTATCAAAGGCTATGGTAGTTCAAACTTAAGGGAAATCTATCTTCTTTCTTCATCATCATCCTTTGCCTTCTATTCCCTCTCCTCTCCTTAAAACACTTTATCTTCATTCCTCATATTCTTTCCTGTCCCATTCCCTCTCCTCTCTTCTTCTCTCCTCAAACCGTCTATCAAAGCCTATGGTGGCTCAAATGCAAGGGAAAACTATCTTCTTTCTTCATCATCTTCCTTTGTCTTCTATTCCCTCTCCTCTCTTCTCCCTAAAACACTTTATCTTCATTCTTCATATTCTTTCGTCTCCCATTCCTTCCTCTCTTCTCTTCCCTCAACAAGTACTCTGTCAAACGCTACGGTGACTCAGACTATTGCATGCGTATAACCATTACTGAGCGTTATCTTCCTGGCTATCAGACGGTGTGAACTGGAGAGGACGAGGGCAGGCAAGGGACACGGTACTCTACTCTCTTCTATGATCAATATATACCAGCTTGGGTGTGGTTTCTCATTCCTCTCTTTTGGTCATTCTTTTGGGGGCAAATTCTCTCTCTGGCATCCTTCTCTTTATGGGGGCGATTTGTGGATATTTTTCTTTTCTTTTTATATGTATTTTATGGTTTATTTCTTGATATGTCTTTACCTTAAGCAAGATAGGACTCGAGGCGCTTATAGTATCATTTAGAGGAGAGAAAGATTACATTAACTTGGTTTTTCTTCGTATATTTGTATTGACTTAATAAGCATAAGAGAGAGAGAGAGAGAGAGAGAGAGAGAGAGAGAGAGAGAGAGAGAGAGAGAGAGAGAGAGAGAGAGAGAGAGAGAGAGAGAAATTGAGGAGGTTTTCATCATAATCTTGAACTGAATTTGACTATAACCAGTCTTTTGCCTTTCTCTCTCTTACTACACCTCCTCCTCCTCCTCCTCTTCCTCCTCTTCCTCCTCCTCCTCCCCCTCCTCCTCTTCCTCTTCCTCTTCCTTCCTCTAATTACTTACCCTGATCTTTACATCTTCCTCTCTCGTAAATTTCCTCAATGCTCCAATAACCTCAGAAATTCCTCTTCCTCTTCACATATTTTCTTTCTCCTCCTCCTCCTCCTCCTCCTCCTCCTCCTCTTCCTCCTAATCTCTTTCGCAATCTCTATTATTTTTTTTCTCAGGTTCATTATTCTTGTCTTGTTCTTGTTGTTGTTCGTCTTCTCCTCCTTCTCCTTATTTTTTTTTCTCTTTCCTTTTCTTCTTCTTTTTCCTTATTCCTCTTTTATTCTTTTCATCTTCTAATTAGTCTTTTTATTTTCTTTCTCTTTCCCCCTTCTCTTCTCCTTCTCCTCCGCCTAGTCGGTGTTCTTCTTTCCTTCCTCCTCCTCCTCCTCCTCCTCCTCCTCCTCCTCTTCCTCCTCCTCTTCCCCCTCTTTCTCCTTCATCTCCTCCTCCTCGTCTCGGCCCACCCAGCCTCATTCCCTCACACCCTGTCAAGCTGCCCAGCCTCCCGCCGCGGCAGAAACACAGCTCAAGGTTCAGTACTTGCTAATTGCTACGGTCGGGAGAGAGAGAGAGAGAGAGAGAGAGAGAGAGAGAGAGAGAGAGAGAGAGAGAGAGAGAGAGAGAGAGAGAGAGAGAGAGAGAGAGAGAGAGAGAGAGAGAGAGAATAATGAAGGAAAACTAGGCAGCAAGAAATGAATAAGGAAAGGAAAATAGCAAAAAAAGGAAGAATGAAAACAAGGATGAGCAGAGAGAGAGAGAGAGAGAGAGAGAGAGAGAGAGAGAGAGAGAGAGAGAGAGAGAGAGAGAGAGAGACCTGACTCACCTGTTGACTGTTTTTTCTATTATTTTTATTTTACTATTTATTTTATTACTTTATCACACACAGTCAACTCCAGTTCTCTTGTTTATTGTAGATTTTTTCCCTCCCGTGGTCAGCGATAAGCACTTGAAGGCGCCCGACCACAATTAATTATAAGAAACTAAACTTTAAGGCGACGCAAGATTCTCCAGACGTCATAAAAGTGTGTGTGTGTGTGTGTGTGTGTGTGTGTGTGTGTGTGTGTGTGTGTGTGTGTGTGTGTGTGTGTTTAACCTTCAAGACAACGGACGCGCTTATCATTAAACGCACTAAAAGCATATTATATACACATACTGTTGAGTCAGGTAGGGAAGTCTCTCTCTCTCTCTCTCTCTCTCTCCTCTCCTCTCCTTCACTTCACTTCTCTTTCTTCTCTCTCGGGTGACTTAGTGGTTTCGGTCATGTCTGTTCGTGTTTATTTATGTTTGTTGTTTTCGGAGGCCAAGATTCAGCAAAAACAACAAAAAAAGATGTTTATATATATTGTGATAGCCTAGAAGCGTTTGTTTTTAGTATACGAGTAAGTTTAGATCAAGTTTTATCCGTGGCACGTCATAAATAGAGGTTAAGGAGGAGGAGGATTTGTAGGAGCCGCTGCAGGATTAAAGAAAAGGATTGGAGCATGTTAAAGAGGAGAGGGATGTATTATTAGAAGTCGTAGGATTAGGGAACAGGATCAAAGCTGGTTAAGGAGGAGAAGGATTTGTAGGAGCCGCTGCAGGATTAAAGAAAAGGATTGGAGCATGTTAAAGAGGAGAGGGATGTATTATTAGAAGTCGTAGGATTAGGGAACAGGATCAAAGCTGGTTAAGGAGGAGAGGGATGTATTATTAGAAGTCGTAGGATTAGGGAACAGGATCAAAGCTGGTTAACGAGGAGGAGGATTTGTAAGAGGAACTGCAGGATATAGAAGGTTGCAGTGAAGGCGGAGGGATAATTATGAGAGTGGAGAGGTGAATGAAGGATAAAGAGATGGAAAACGGGGATGATAAAGCAGATAAAAAAAGAAGCTTAATTTGAAGAAGAAATCGCAAAAAGCAGGATTAGGAAAAAAAGGATAGGAGTAGGTTTAGAAGGAGGAAGAGGAGGAGGAGGAGGAGGTGTTTTAAGATTGTAATGATATAGAAGATGCTGTGAAGGCGGAGGGATAATTATGATAGTGGAGAGGTGAATGGAGGATAAAGAGGTGGAAGACGTGGATGTGATAAAGGAAAAAACTTGCCAAATAGGAGTGTGAAGGACCCGAAATGTTGGAGAATAGGGACATTGGACACTACAGTCAGCGGGAAGCCTCTCGTCTCTTCAAATATCGTCAAATCGTCACTACGCTCATAAAACTAGCCCTGAAAATACCCACACAGCCTCTGCAATTGCCTTGGGAGTGTGAAGGACCCGAAATGTTGGAGAATAGGGACATTGGGCACTACAGTCAGCGGGAAGCCTCTCGTCTCTTCAAATATCGTCAAATCGTCACTACGCTCATAAAACTAGCCTTGAAAATACCCACACAACCTCTGCGAATGCCTTGGGAGTGTGAAGGACCCGAAATGTTTGAGGATATGGACAGTGGTCACTCTTGCCAGACATCAGCCTCTCGTCTCTTCAAATATCGTCAAATCGTCACTACGCTCATAAAACTAGCCTTGAAAATACCCTTATCAAACGCCTTACCAATGCGAGTGTGAAGGACCCGAAATGTTTGAGGATATGGACAGTGGTCACTCTAGCCAGCTATCAGCCTCTCGTCTCGTCCTCAACATCACACCTCTGCAGTACTTGAGGGCGGGATTAGCGTGATGTTATCGTAGTCTTAGAACCCGCCGCGGCCTCGCTACCCGGGGAAAAATAAGAGAGAGGGAGAAAAAAATAATGTGTATCTCTCTCTAGCTCTCAGGACTCATGGAAGGGATGTGAAAAGTGAGAAAAGGTGAAGGAAAACCAGAGAGAAAGAAAAAGTTTAGGAAGATTAGTGAAGCAGATGAAGGAGAAGAAAGAAAATCATGAAAGGAGTGAGGCGACGCGCCCCCGGACGTATGTTTCTCATGACTAGTTAGATTTTACTCACCTCCTTCACTTCATAATCAGATCTAAACTACTACTACTACTACTACCACTACTACAACTACTACTATTACTACCACCACTACTTCTCCTCCTCCTCCTCCTCATCATCATCATCATCATCTTCTCCTCCTCCTCTTCCTCTTTCCATCGTTACCACAACCACCACAACCACCACCACCACCACGCCCAGTTCTTCCCGCCCAAATCTCCGCAAATCGCCCCGGATACGATGTGATGGACGGCCGATAAGTTTAGCGGTTCGGAAGTTTGGTTATCGTAAACTCCACACCTTTCCGAGCGATCCATATCACGGCCCTGGTGCAAAAACAGGTATAACTCGGAGGCCTCGGCGCGTAAAAGCCTTCTGGTGCCTGTGGGGGGGTGAGGAAGGCCTTTGTAAGAGAGAGGGAGAGAGATGCTTCCTTCACTTGGCTGCGTGGAAACTGGCGTGAAGGGAGGATGAGTGAAGACAGGAGTGTAGTATGTTTATAAAGAAATGACCGGCGCCTTCCTTCCTTCCTTCCTTCCTTCCTTGCTTCCTTCCTTCCACTGATGCTTCGTTGGCTTATGTGACAAGATGTATAGATAGATAGATAGATAGAAAGAAAAAAATACATAGATAGATCGATAGTTAGGTAGAGAGGTAGTTATTGAGTTAGACAAAGATAGATAAGTAAATAGAGGCGTAGATAGATGGATAGAGAAGTAAATAGATAGACAGATAGATGGATAGATAAATAGATACATAGCAAATTACTCACCTAGAAAGTAAAGAAAGACGAAAAAACAGCGGAATTCGTGTTTTTGAGAGAGAGAGAGAGAGAGAGAGAGAGAGAGAGAGAGAGAGAGAGAGAGTGAAAATATGCGGATAAATGACGCCTCCGAGAGAAATCACTATAATAAAAAGCCCAAGAAGATCAGATAACCGCGAGATGAGAGGATCACACCACGATGTCCTCCTCTTCCTCCTCCTCCTCCTCTTCCTCTTCCTCCTGCTCCTCCTCCTCCTCCTCCTGCTTACCTTTTTTTTGTTGTTTTGGCTCAATTTTTCGTTTCTGTTCTTCCTCTTCTTCTTTTCCTTTTTTCTTTATTTTTATAGTGTTTCCTTTTACACCTCCATTATCACTATTTTCTCCTCCTCCTCTTCCTCTTCCTCTTCCTCCTCTTCCTACTTTCTTCCTCCTCTTTGCCTCCTCATCTTTTCCTCAAATTATTCTAGTCATTATAATTCTTGATATTTTCCTTCTCTTAAAATTCTTCGACATTTCCTCTCCCTCCTCCTACTCCTCCTCCTTCACCCCACCCCATCTTCCTCCTCTTCCTTCTCCTCCCCCCTCCTCCTCTTTCTCTTTCTCCTCCTCATCCTTCTCCATCTCTTCTTCATCTCTTCCATTCTTATAGTTATCATCATTCTCCTTCATATTTTTTATCTCTCCTCTAATTCTTTCCTTGACAATTCTCTCACCTCCTCCTCCTCCTCCTCCTCCTCGCCACATCCCGCCCGTCATCCGCCTGAGTCCCGGCAATGAGTCCACGAGGCCTCTATATAATGTCTTATCTCCGCTATAATGTCTTATCGGCCGATCTAATCTGACGGGAGAGTGGCGGCGGGACCTTATCGGCTATCTTAAGTTGTTTTATCTCCGGCTGAAGGGCAGAAGGAGAGAGAGAGGGAGAGAGAGGTGGGAGGGAGAAGGGGGGAAGGAGTTAAGGGTAGGAAGAGAGTGGAGTAGAGAGAGAGAGAGAGAGAGAGAGAGAGAGAGAGAGAGAGAGAGAGAGAGAGAGAGAGAGAGAGAGAGAGAGACTAAAAAAAAAATAAGGAAGAAAGAAAGAAAGAAAGAATAACTAAGAGAGAGGAAAAGAGAAGAGAGAGAGAGAGAGAGAGAGAGAGAGAGAGAGAGAGAGAGAGAGAGAGAGAGAGAGAGAGAGAGAGAGTTTATGGTTAATTTACAAATATATTCATTGTAAAAAGGCATAGATATTAACATAACGCTCAAAATATCTTTAAAATCAATTATAAGAGTGTAAAAACGTGATGAGAGAAAGAAAGAGACAGAAAAGCGACAAACAACACGAAACCAACTAACTTAACCTCTCCCATTTTCCTAAACAGCGATAAAACTAATACCAGAGTTGTCCCCTTGAAAACCATCATTTCCACCCCATATTAAGCGGGGCCGCCAGACCAGACCGGACCAGGCGGCGGTGTTGGCGGTTCCTGTGTCGATATTGTCACTGTCAGAAGGTCAAATTACAGCCTCCCTCCAGCCTTTAAGGGGACGAGAGGCGTGTTTACCGTGCGACCAGTGTAATGTTGTATCGGGTTGCAGGTCCTCGACTCGGCCCGCCCAACCTGAACTCTGCAAACACTTTCCGCGCCCTCCAATCATCGGGGAAGTGTTGGAATTGCACCTCGCGTCTTGAAAATGCCAAACTAACGTGTCAGATGTCCTCTCTCCGGCCTGAAACTCGAGGGGACGGACTTAATCTTTAGAAAAAAATTGAAAACTGTAGAAAAACGAATTCCTTCCTTAAAGTAACATAAAAAAAATAGTGTCCCGCGCCTTACAATCATCGGGGGAATGTTGAAATTGCACCTCGCGTCTTGAAAACACCAAACTAACGTGTCAGATGTCCCCTTCTCAGCCTTAAACGTAGAGGAGTAAACTTTTTCCTTCAAATGTCATAGTAGATAGTGTTCCTTGCCCTCCAATCATGGGGAAGTGATGGAGTTGCACCTCGCGTCTTGGAAATGCCAATCTAACGTGTCAGATGTCCCCTTCTCAGCCTAAGACTCAAGTGAACAATTATTAAACTTCTTCCTTAAAATATTGGTCATTTTACTTCCCTTCTCCCTCCTGTCATCGGGGAAGTGTTGGAGTTGCGCCTCGCGTCTTGAAAATCCCAAACTAACGCGTCAAATGTCCTCTTCCCGGCCTGGAACACAGAGGAACGTGGTATATAGATGGACACCGTTTTGCTTCGCCCTTCAGTCATTGGAGAAGTGCTGGAGCTGCGCCTCACGTCTTGAAAATGATAAACTAACGTGTCAAATGTCCTCTTCCCGGCCTGGTACACAGAAGAACGTGGTATATGGATGGACACCGTTTTGCTTCGCCCTTCAGTCATTGGAGAAGTGATGGAGTTGCGCCTCGCGTCTTGAAAATGCCAAACTAACGTGTCAAATATCCTCTTCTCGCCCTGACACGTGGAGGAACAAGCGTCTCCCTTAAAATAGTAGCATAGTAAATAGTGTTCCTCGCCCTCTGATCACTGGTGAAGTGTTAAAACTGCATCTCGAGTCTCATAAAGTCTTGAAAATGCAAAACTAACGTGTCAGATGTTCTCTTCTCGGCCTGAAACACGGAGGAACGAACTCTTCCCTTTAAGTAACTTAGTATACTGTGTTTAAGATACGGACTTTATTTTCCTTCGACTTCCAGTTATCGGTACAGTCTTCAAAACACCAAACTAAAGTGTCAGATTTCTTCTTCTCGGCCTAAAACGTTGGGGAACTCTCTCTCCCCTCAAGATAACACAGTATATAGTGTTTAAGATACATACTTTATTATCCTTTTCTCTCCAATCGTCGGCAGAGTCTTGAAAACACCAAACTAACGTGTCAGATTTCTTCTTCTCGGCCTAAAACGTTGGGGAACTCTCTCTCCCCTCTAGATAACACAGTATATAGTGTTTAAGATACATACTTTATTATCCTTTTCTCTCCAATCGTCGGCAGAGTCTTGAAAACACCAAACTAACGTGTCAAATTTCCACTTCTCGGCCAGAAACATAGATGAACGAAATTTTACGTTCAACATAGTAGTTAATATATAGTGGCTGTGACGGGTGTTGGATTATCCTTACCCTCCATTCCTTAAGTGCTGTAATTGCACCTCGCGTCCTGCACAGCCTCAAGAGCCCGTGAGTAAGGTTTCAGATTCCCTTTCCGCGGCCTACGATGCGAGGAACAAATATTTTACATTGAAGTAGCATGTAAATTGACTTGGGAAGATTGAGGCGGACGGTAAAAATTCCTCAACACCTAAAGACGCCAAAGCAAGGTGTCAGATTTCCTTTCCGCGGTCTAGGATGCGAGGAACAAATATTTTACCTTGAAGTAGCATGTAAATTGACTTGCGAAGATTGAGGCGTCCGGACGGTCAAATTTCCTTAACACTCCTGTCATCGGTGGAGTGTTAAACCTTGCAGTTCCGCGTCTTGAAACTCCTTGAAAACGCCAAACTAAGGTGTCAGATTGCCTCTCCGCAGCCCAGAATGTGACGAGTGGAATATGTTTAGCTTAAGATAATTTGTGAGTGGACTTGAAGGGTTAAGACGGGGGCTAACTAACGTGTCTTACTCCTTATCTTTGGCCTCAGATGTGAAGGAACCTGATACTTTTTAGCTTAAGTTTCCACAGTGGTGACTTAGGCGTGAGGGTTATGATAGGAGGTGAAATTTTCTTAACACTTCAATCAGCGGGAAGTGTTGGAGTTGCACTAAGCTTCGCATCATGTAAACCCTTGAACACGACTAAATGTGGTGTTCAGTATCTTCTCTGTAACAAGAGATATGACGACTCACACACACACACACACACACACACACACACACACACACGCTCTCTCTCTCTCTCTCTCTCTCTCTCTTACTCAAAGATGTCATTTATTACAAACTCAGAAACCAACGACAATTTATAAACTGTTTTTGCCTTCGTTGAATTCTACGCACTTGACTTTAAATTTCATTCCTTTTGCTTAACGTGTTAGCGCCATAGAGTTACCAGCGGAGAAGATTTTTATGGTGAATTTGATGAGCCATTGACTGGTAAAAATGGTTGCTGTAATGGTCACCTGGAACGACTTTACTGGAACCTTTATCAATGGAATTTTTAGTAAGGGACAGCTTGTAGTGTGGACGTTAGTATAAGGCTGGAAACGGGTAAACAAATCAATAGGTAAAGAAATATATTAGAAAAACGAAAAAAAATATTAAATTCCATCCCGTTAGTCCCGCTCAGCCTGGTCAAACACGCCTCGTTGTCTGGACGTTAGTATGTGGGTGGAGATACACAAAACATACTATAATAATTAAAGAAATATTTATACAAAAAACGAAGAAAAAACTTCAATTCCAGTCCGTTGGTCCCGCTCAGCCTGGTCAAACACGCCTCGTTGCCTGGACGTTAGTATGTGGGTGGAGATACACAAAACACTCTAGAAGTAAAGAAATATATTAAAAAAAACTATAAAAAAAACTTCAGTTCCATCCCACTCTATAAGTAAAGAAATATATATAAAAAGAAACGAAGAAAACTTCACTTTCATCCCGTTGGTCCCGCTCAGCCTGGTCAAACACGCCTCTTGTCTGGACGTTAGTATGTGGGTGGAGATACACAAAACACTCTATAAGTAAAGAAATATATCAAAAAAACTATAAAAAAAAACTTCAATTCCTGTCCTTTGGTCCCGCTCAGGCCGGCCAAACACACTCGGTAATGGCGGTGATGGTTTCGGTAACAAAAACATTTAGTGTGTGGCGGGGACGGTGTTTGAGCGCCGTCGTCGAGTCAACACCGCGCGGCCATCACCACCGCCCGTGTCCACACAAGAGCCGGTGTTGTCCCTCCGTCTCGTCTGACAAATTTGCCGGTTTCGCCCCACAAGCCCCGCGCCGCCGCCGGAAAGGGAGGAGAAAGGCCGTGAAAGGGGGCGAGATGAGGCTGTCTCTCTATATGTGTGTGTGGAATGAAACGTGCCACACGGGGCGGGAAGGAGGGAGGGAGATAGATGTGTGTGTGTGTGTGTGTGTGTGTGTGTGTGTGTGTGTGTGTGTGTTTGGTTATTTGGACGTGTGGGTGGGTATTGGTGTATGGGTGTGGCTGTGTGTGTGTGTGTGTGTGTGTGTGTGTCATGATTACTGAATGATGAACATACGAATTTAGTCAAAAGAATAACGAGATAAGAAAAATGAGAGAGAGAGAGAGAGAGAGAGAGAGAGAGAGAGAGAGAGAGAGAGAGAGAGAGAGAGAGAGAGAGAGAGAGAGAGAGAGAGAGGATAACATCATCACTTGCTCACTGTAACATATGTAACGAGTTCACGGCTAAATCTTATTCATTATATTTAAATCTTATTCATTCATAACGATATTTAGACGACTCCAATCCTGTCATTCATATACAAATTCATTCATTCACCAAGTCACATATAACCATTCACTCATCCACCACACTCACTCATCCATGCACCCAGCCACTCACCCACTCATTCATCCATCCATCCACCCACACGCCCTCACCCTCCATCCACCCGCCCTCACACACACCATCCACCCAACCTCACCCAAGCCTCACATCCACACACTCCTCTCACCTCCCCCACCCTCACACCCTCACATCTCATTAAAACCTTTGCCACGATAGCATCACCTCGCCGCTTGGAGAAACACAGGGGAGGTGAAACACGAGGCGCCTCCGAGTGTGGCGTGAGTCAGAGATGCGAGAAAGTAGCCGTTTCGGAAGGCAGATCTTAATGAGCATCAGCGGCGGCAGGACGGTTAGCGCGTCATCTTCGCCTAACAAGCTTGTTATGTGGTTATCTTGTTTGCACCGGCCGCGGGAATGGTCCGGTCTGCCCTGCCCGTGCCTGCCTGCTGCTGGGTGATTCGCTTGTCTGATTGAGGTTATGAAGAGCTGCGGCGGTTGCTTTTAACTATTGAGGGGAAGATTTTTTGGTATTATTTTTGTTATATATGGTAGCAAGGAGGCAAGTAGGGATTTTGTTATGACGGGGCTTATTTTTCTTCTTCTTCACCTCCTCCTCTACCTCCTTCGTCTTCCTCTCCTCCTCCTCCTCCTCTTCCTTCTCGTCCAGTCCTCCTCCTCTTCCTCCCACCTACGTACTCACACATAAAAAAAACGCAAAAACACCATCATCAATAACATATCTAAAAAAATATATATATAAAAGTCTGCTCTTGCCCACACACGCGCGCACACAAAAAAAGTGTTTAATTCCGCTGTTATCTGGGAGCCAATTGTCGTTGAAGAAGCGGCGGAGCGTTCATCGATGTGGCCGCGCTCTTGCTCCTCCCCTCGAGAAACAAAGGTGCTTTTTCCTGAACATTTCGAAAGACAAGTACACACATATTTGACACAGTTATTGTAAGGTTTGGGGCATTTCCAGGGGTAGTTTAATGACCCTGGTGGAAGTTTGACCCTCCTTCTGCACCAAGACCCTAAAAACAACTCATTAGATTTAGAACCTGACTGATTTCCTTTTTGGGTGTTAGAAAGAGTTGATATGAGTGGCGAAAGCTTCTGAGAATACCAACCAAAGCGCTGATCACACGACGCACCCGCAAATTACAGCAGCAGCGATAAGGACGAGCCCCTTAAGGAAAGTCTTTACGCTCCCGGCTCGCTCTCCGATCCGGCTGACAACGTTTAATAACAGTAATAAAACCGGAAATGTATGTATGCACAGAGACTCTTGATTTTTTCCTTCCTTCTTGTTTTGCATCCGCGGCACAAGCCAAGCATTAAATACACGTTAGGGAAAAAATAAAAAGTCTGCTTGTAAAAGATAAGAAAATAAATATCGTAACTACCGTGCACTGTTTGAAGATCTTTTTTTCCTTTTGTTTTATTTCCAGCAGAGGCACACAGCGGGGATTAAATGGGCCTTGTAAAGAGATGCGTGCTATTGTGATTCACACACACACACACACACACACACACACACACACACACACACACACACACACACACCACTCCGGTAGCTCTGTGGTTAAAGCTCTGCGCTGCCAGACTCGTTTGACAGATGAAGGTTCGAGCCCCGCTTAGGCCGGGATTTTTTTCCGCTGACAAGCAGCGCTTATTGTCCCCCCTTGAATAAGGGGATGTGTGGTGTGTGAAGGTCCCGACAGTACTCGTGCTCGTGTCGGGAGGGTACTTGCTGGCGATGACGAGTCCAACTCGTGATCAGGCCGTGATGAGCTGCACACACGACACAGAAGGGTAAAACACATGGATACCTTTGCTTTTTTTCTTGATTTTTTCTCTGGCGGTCCTTTTCTTGCTCCATAGCACATTGACGGTCCTACCTGACGCCCACACCTGCCTCGAGGTCATTACCGCTTCGTCGCAGGTGAAGACGAATCTTGCTGAGGAAGCATGAAGGGCAAAAGCCTATTCCCCGTAAGGTGCGGCAAGGCGATACCTTACGGTAAAGCCGCATAACGAGCCACAGCACCTCAAGCCGCGCAGATTATGTGACATCAGCAAATATAGAAGGGGGAGGGAAGAGAAAGAAAACGTATATCACTACATAAAAAGTGGAGACAGAAGAGAGAGCTGTATGGGGCACGTATAGCTAGGCGGTGGCCTCACTTTCTTAATCAGACTCTCTGTTCGTTTTGCTACGGACGTCATGCGCAAGTAGATACATTTTGACTCAGCATCTCGCCTGTGTGAATCTGCCTGGTCCCCCCTCTGGTCCATATTATCAAACTCTTCGAAGGCTTAGTACATCCACTTTAAAAGGCTCTCACAGAAGTTGTCGAGTTTTCCATGGGTGGTTTCCTAAGCCTGGCGGTAGTTTTGCAAGGCTTCCGCGCCGTGAACCTGACAAACACTCGCAACAACAACCCCGAAGGTTTGATAATACGAGTGTCGGTATCTTGGCGCTTAAGGCATGCGGCAAATGGCCCACAACAAGACTTCATCATCAGGGTGCATCTTTAGGTAGCCTGAGTCTCTTTTTTAAGGCGCTCTGACCTCGGCTTCCAAGTCCTTATATTACGGGGGTGTCTATTAGCTTGCCTTTGGTCAATTGCTCACACCTGCGATAATTAAAAACCCGAGTAATTAGCAGGTAGTGAGGAGGCCAGGTAATCGCGGCCCATCCTTTTTTTCCCGCAGCGGACAGCTTCTTGGGGCGGCCAATTTCACACTTTTATGAAGAGGTTGGACCCGAAGAACAGGGCGCTTATAGAGTGGCTTGACTTACTATTTCTACTACTTGAACCACTACTGCTACTACTACTACTGTCTTTTCCTCTCAAGTTCCTTCTCTGTGGCTTCTTATTCTTCCTTACTTCTTCCTGTTCCTTCTTCATTCTTTGTTCTGTCTACTTCTCCAGCCTCTCTCCTCACTACTACTACTACTACTACTACTGCTGCTGCTGCTGTCAGAGAGAGAGAGAGAGAGAGAGAGAGAGAGAGAGAGAGAGAGAGAGAGAGAGAGAGAGAACGCACCCCGGACTCCATGAATCACCCTTGAAGCACAATTAGTCCGCGAGATTGCATGATTCCTGAGCGTTAAGCGAGCGCCTCGGGGCCGCTCTGCATAAGAATAAGGCTGTTTAGAGGAGCCGGGCGTCGCTAATGATTGTGTCTCCCGCAGAAACTAATTAATGGAGATTGAAGGCGAGGGAGGGAGCGAGGGAGTGTCCGAGTGACTTGACTGAAGGGCGCCCGTCTTTGTGTGACTAATCCTGATGTGGCAGTCGGGGGATGTGTGTGTGTGTGACTTACGGGGCCTTGATTGTAGCATAATGACTCAGTCCGGGACGTCGGGTAAGGCGCGGGGTAATGAGCAAGACGCGGAGGGACTGAGTGAGGCGCGGCTGTGGCGAATCCTGACGTAGCAATTATAATGGAGTACTTCGGTTAGGTATTACTAAAAGGTAACGAATATTAAGGCGCCTCTGGAGCTTACTTGTTTACTGTCTTTTCACATCCTCCTCAGTCATATGTGGGGTTTTTTTTTTCTCTTTTTCCTTAATCAGTAAATAGTGTTTACTCTCCTGACGGACTGACTGACTGACTGACTGGCATGTTCGTATAACTGACTGAGATAAACATTACATAACCATGCACATGAATGACTCATAGCACTGACTGTCTTGGCTGGCTGCTTGTCTGACCGGCCAGTACGCTTACTCATGACCAACCAAAGGAAAGGTTACAAAGTGTACAGAGCTCAGGCAAGAAGTAGTTTAAGTCAAATCAGTCAATAAATGGGTGTCACTGTGGTGATTGTATTAGTCCAGAAAATTTTGCAAAGTCAAGGATATTGAGGAAAGAAAGTGTGACGCCTCCTGGATATCTTGGCGATACTCAGACCTTTGACATAATTTGAAACGAAAAGAAAAGAATAAATATAAAATTGTCGGCTAGTGGGTGACCATTTTATAGCAGAGGAGACATTGATGGATAAATAAAAGATACGGAAAATGCCTCAAATATATTACCCGATGTAAATATTCCAGAGGATATCAAATAAGACAAATTAGAATGATCTAGTCAAGTGAAGAAAATGATGGCACTCTGTCTCTGCGATAAAGTAAAGTAGAAAATGCCAAATTATAACTGTCCTCAATAAGTTGGACGAAGGAGACAAAATAAAGGATGCCAAAACAAAATTATCAAGTCTAATTAATTATATTGCATTAGTCAAGAGTGTTAAGTAAAGCACGAGCTAATGAGTAAAAGGCGCCAACTCTTTAACAGATGCTGAGGCGAGGGAAAAAAATAGAAACTTGTATAATTGTGCATAAGATTAGCCAGCCAGGTAGTCAGACGGGCCGTGGCTGTGTGACTCCCGGTGACTTGGTGGAAAAGTACTGACCCGGCCAAGACAGTCCAGTCGCGTTCGAGGTAAAGAGTAAAACACCATAACGAGAATCCTCCCCCTTCCCCTTCCTCCTTATCTCTTCTTGTTCTCCCTCCGCCTCCTCCTCCCTTCCATCAGTTTCTCTCATTTGGATCCTAGCACCCTCCTTTGTATTGAATTAACCAAGAAAATCCAGTAAAGTTCGCGGTAAAGAGTAAAACAGTAACGACGAAACTTATGGAATAGTATTATGCACAAGATTAGCCAGCCAGTCAGTCAGTCAGCCGGTCGGTGGATATGTACCTCGCAGCGTCTTGATAGAATTGCAGTGAATCACCCAAGACAGTCCAGTAACATTCGAGGTAGAAACACAGTAACTCCTCGGCAGATGCTTAGAAGAGAAGGAAACTTACGTAGAAACTAATATTATGCACAAGATTAGCCAGCCAGCCAGTCAGTCAGTCAGTCAGTCGCGGCGTCTTGATAGAATTGCAATGAATCACTCAAGACGATCCAGGAAAGTTCGAAGTAAAGAGTAAAACACGTTAACTGACTGCCGGCAAGCGCAAAGGCGAGGGAGGGAAAGTAAAGACAGATCATTATTATGCACCACGAGATTAATCGACGGACACACTGAGAGGGACTTGCTACACTAGGCGACACGGGGAAGATTAGCCGCCACACGTGTACTCAGGCGCCGAAAGTATAAGTTCTTGGCGCGGAAAAGTAAAAACTGGGCCGGACAGACAGAGAAAGAGAAGAGCCGATGGTGATGCGTGTTTGGTTTCTGGCCTTTTTTGGACACCGTTGTACAAGGAGATTTTTTATTTTTTTTATTTGTAAGTTGCTTTTGTGTGTCTCCCTCGGCCCTCGCACTACACTCAGGGATGTGTTTGGATTAATTTAACTTATTTATTTGTGTGTTTTTTTTCTTTATCCTTCACTTTGAATCATATTTATCTTTTTTTTTTTTTTTTATTGCATATGTGGCGTTTATATATTCCGCCGTGCATTATTGACTATCAAGAGGTTGCGAAAAGCTCGATGCTGACATGTCATGATCGCTTCCTTTATCAGCAAACTCGATGCCGTGGAGAAAGTAATCCTTTTCAATAATATTTTTTCTCATTATTTTGCCCCTTGATATATATGCCCATAATCCTACCCCGGTCCTGTTCGCTTATCTCTGCTGTTACACCCATCTCAGAGGCAGCATCACTAAATAGAGAGTTATAATGATGATTACTAAGATGTTTTTGCGTCGCTTAAGGCCGCGGGACAGGAATCGAGGCCGGCGGGACCGGAACAGCTTAGCGACGCGCTGCGCTGTACTCCTCGCCGTCTCGTAGGCTCGTATAAAACCTGACCCCAATTTCGTTAAGGGGGGAAAGTGATTTTTGGCCCTAACACACTACGTGATTATCTTATCGCTATCGCCATCTAATCGCCGGCTGTACCCGCACTTATCTACTCTCTCGATCACCCCCAACCACCCAGCAAGCGCGTTATATTGTTTTTCATTTCTCTATATTATAATACCGTGAACGGCGCGAAGGGCAGGAGGGGCGGCGTGAGTGGAGGTGCTGGGAGTGTTTGGGTCCGAAAATATCTTCCGTCAAGTCACACATCGTCAATGCCAAAAGTTGTAATGCTTAAAGAATAGAAAAGGAAATAATGAAGACAGACATAGGCAGGCGGTGGCTGGGTGGAAAGTGCGCCGGCCCCGCGTCCAGGAGGACACGTGTTCGCGTCACTCCCTGCTGCCACCGCTGGGATTTTTCAGTCACCGCCGAGTGGCCTAAGACTACCCGCATGCTGCCCTGAAGACTACCTATCAACCCGGACTCTAGATTTTCTCTAAAAGAGAGGATCTAAAGGTGAGGATCAGCATGATTAGAGGATCACGCTGCGGGGGGCAGCATGAACCAAGCAAGATGTCGTCACTGTAACACTCGCCTGCGCCATAACGGACCACCAAGAAAGCCTAACGACACCATAGGCCGAAACGTTAAAAATAATCGATATTGAAGTTAGGAGGAAAAATAAACGTCAACTGCCATGAAAAAAAAAAATCATTCTTATTACCCAAGAAATTAATGTAACACATCAACAGCTTAAAGAAACAACAAAAAATGTACATTAATGTACATGGGCGGAAGTAAATATACACAAATACGTTAATAAATAAATAAACTAAAAAAATGAAAACAGGAATAGGTTGAACCCTCTATTGTCACAGATACATGGAAAGAGAGAAAAAATACTTAACTCTACACGGATGCACGTCAATGAATGCATAACCACGGGAATAAATATACGAAATGAAGAAGAGAAAACCTCCTCACTTGAAGGGGACAACAACTCGGGTCACTGAGACGTTTATTTAACGCTTGAGGAGTAAACGAAGAGGCCAGAGTCAAGGTTACGAAACAATTGGAAGGTCAAGGGGAGAGAGAGAGAGAGAGAGAGAGAGAGAGAGAGAGAGAGAGAGAGAGAGAGAGAGAGAGAGAGAGAGAGAGAGAGAGAGAGAGAGAGAGAGAGAGAGAGAGAGAGAGAGAGAGAGAGAGAGAGAGAGAGAGAGAGAGAGGTCATGTCCTGGTCACGTCATATACTGCAGGGGTCACGAGAGGTCACGACGGGGAACAAAAGAGGAGCACAGAAGGAGGAGGAGGAGGAGAGGAGGAGAGAAAAAACCTGCAGGCACATCCGGTCACGACTAAGTGCTAAGGGAGGCTTTTTGCTTGCCTTCCTCCCTCCCCCCCTTTTCTCTCCCTCCCTCCTCCTCCCCTCTCCCCCCCCCTTTCCCTCCCCCCTCCTTCTCTCCCTCATTCTCCTCTCTTACTTTTTTTTCTCTTAGTTTCTTCTCTTCTCCTTCCCTCCCTTTTCCCTCCCTCCACCTCTTCCTTCTTTCTCCTCCCTTCCTTTAGTTTCTCTCTTCTCTCTCCTCGTCTCTTCTCCATCTTTCCTTCTCCCTCTCTCCCTTTCTACCTTTCCTTTTCCTAATCTTCCTTTTCCACGGCCTTTTGTTTCTCCCTGTCTCACAACCCCCCTCTACTTCACCCTCTCCTCCCTTCCTCTTTTCCCTCTCTCTCTCTCTCTCTCTCTCTCCTCCCTTCCTTCCCCTCTCTCTCTCCTCCCTTCCTTGCCTTCCTCCTTTGCTTCTCCTCCTCCGTCTCCCCCCTCTCTTCCCTTCCTCACTATGCTACTTTCCCTCTCTCTCTCTCTCTTCCTCTCCTTTCCCTCCTTTCCTTCCTTTCTTCCCTCACTACTCTACGTCAGCCTCCTACTCCTCCCCTCACCCACCTTTCTCTTCTCTCCTCCTCTCTCTTTCACTTCCCTCACGCCCTAATTTTTTCAGCGGTGGTCTCGTCGGAAAATCGCAAATCCCGGTGCTTGCCTCATATATACGACTTAATCGGCAGCCTTAATAACGACTAACCGGGGCTCTTACACGCCCTGAACGACGGTCATTAGGAAGGGTAATCACCGTGGCATAGTTGTGCTGCTTATCTCTCCATCGGCTAGCGGAGGAAACGGAGGGAGGGAGGGAGGGTACGAGGGAGGGAGTTTGATAATTAATAAACTGGTTCGTTCTCCGTGATAGGGTGAAGGGAGGAAGGGAGGGAGGGAGGGAGGGAGATGAGGAAGGGGTGGTGATGATTACGATGTGGGTGGTGGTGCTTGTGCTTGTGGTGGTGATGGTGGTGGTGGTGGTGGTGTTGCTTGCCTGATTGTGGTGGTGGTGATGGTGGTGGTGGTGGTGGTGTAGTTAGTTAGTGGATGGAAGTTACGAAGAAAGAAAAAGGAGTAGGAAGAAAAAGGGAAGAAAATTAAAAGAAGGAGGAGGAGGAGGAGGAGGAGAAAAATAAAAAATGAAAGAGTAAATAATTATATAGTAAAGCAAAAGAAGAACAAGAACAAGAAGAACAAGGGCAAGAACAATAACAAAAAGAAAGAAGAGGAAGAAAAAGAGGAAAAAGAAAAAAAGAAGAAGAAAGAAAGAATAAATAGGAAAGAAATAAGAAGAAAAAGAAACTAAAACAATATAAAATGGAATCAGTTGAATAAAAAAAAAGTAAGAAGAACAAAAAAAAAATACAAAAATAAAACGTAATAAATGAAACAATGCTTAACAATTCATTCACAAAGAGCAGCACTTACGTCTCCATTAAATTCTTCAGTTAAACCAATGAGTGCGTTGTAATTACGAGTCGCGGAAGCTTTATTTGTATTTCCTGAGCTCATTACGAAGCCGCTGAGAGGGAGGGAAGGAGGGAGGAAGAGAGAAGGAGGAGGGAGGGAGGGAGGGAGAGAGGATGGTAATGATTAGGATGTGGCTGGTGGTGGTGGTGATGGTGGTGATGGTGCTGGTGGTGGTGATGGTGGTGGTGGTGGTGGTGGTGGTGGTGGTGCTGGTGGTGATGGTGGTGGTGATGGTGCTGGTGGTGGTGGTGGTGATGGTGCTGGTGGTGGTGGTGGTGGTGGTGCTTGCAAAACAGAAGAGGAAGAAAGAAAAAGAGAAAGGAGAAGAACAGGAACAAGAACAAAAAGAAGAAGAAGAAATAGAAAAAAAGTATTGAGAAGGGAAAAGTAAAGACAATGGATAAGATCAGAAAATAGAAGAAATATTATTATTATAAGAGAGACAGAAAAAGAAGAAAAAAGAACAAGAATAAGAACAAGCAGAAAATAGACAAAAATCAAAAAGAAAAACAGGGAACAAAAAAAAATTACCACAAAGAAAACGCCGGGCGCTAATTCATTCCCATAAGACCAACGCTCACCACACATTGACCACATCCCAGTAATCATGAACAAGTGTCCGCGGTAATATTTGTATTTCCTGCCCGTCATGCTGCCACCCTCCTTCCTCGCGACCAGCTTCGTGTCCGGTAAATCGCTAATGACCAACCAAGAAGCAAATTATTAATAACAGGATTTTCCCCCGAGATAATATATTGGCCATAACATTGCTGGGTTTGGCTGTTGGTAAGCGCTTGCATGGGTGGGCTGGCGGGCTGATTGGCTGGCTGGGGGTGGGCTTACTGGCTGGCTGGTATGGACTAGCGTGGACTGGCTTGCTGGTTGGCTGAATGTGTCTTCTGTTTACTGTGTATGTGTGTGTCAGTGTGTCTGTGTGTGTGTGTGTGTGTGTGTGTGTGTGTGTGTGTGTGTGTGTGTGTGTGTGTCAGGATCACGTGGGTGGGCGGAGGTGTTCTCAGTAGAAATAGGGGAAGGAGGGAGACAGAAGAAGTAGGAGGAGGAGGAGGAGGAGGATTTATCTCTCTATTTTCTTCTCCCCCTCCCACCTACCCTTATATTTCTCTCTCCATCCCTAATCTTCTCATATTCCCTCCTTTCCTCTTCCCCATTTTCCTCTCTCTTCTTCCTCTTCTTCCCCTCACGCTTCTCTCTATTCTCCATCATTCTTACATCTTCTCTCCTCCATTCTTCCTTTTTTCTTACCCTAATCTCCTTCCTTTCTTCCTCATTCTTCTCTCTATCTTATTCATTATTCTTACCAATCCATTTATACTCTATCTATCTATCTATCTATCTATCTATCTATCTATCTATCTATCTCTTTCTCTTTTCGCTTACACCTTTCATTCTCCTTTCTCTTACCCTGTACTCACTCCTCCCTTACTCCTCCTTTCCTTCCCTCCCACCCCCTCGACCTCACCCCAGCCTCCTCACTCCTTTCGTCTCCTATTTCTTCTTCTACTTCGTCTGCCTGCCTCGCCTCACCCACTCGAGCCTCCCGCAAGCAAAGGGGAGGAAAGGATGGACGCGTTCAGTCACCTCATTTTTGTAGGAAAAGTCTCGCGTTTGTTAAGCTCTCAGCGCGTGTTGACTCAGGCGGCCGGGCGTGTATACCACCGACCCCTGCCCTGGCTTAAGTTACGAAGGGAGGGAGAGAGAGAGAGAGGGAGAGAGGTGGTTGAGGGAAAGAGGGAGAGAGGGGGGGTAGTCGAGGGAAGGAGGTACGGAGGGAGGGAAAGAGTGTGAGAGGGAGAGAGAAAGGGTAGGAGAGAAAGGGTCTTGCTTTGGTACTTGGGACGACATGGAAGAGAGAGAGAGAGAGAGAGAGAGAGAGAGAGAGAGAGAGAGAGAGAGAGAGAGAGAGAGAGAGAGAGAGAGAGAGAAAGAGAGAGAGACGCACAGAAACAAGTAGGAAGCGAAAGGAATAGAGAAATAATAGGAAGAGATCGGAGAACGGAGAATGAAGAAGAGGAGGAGGAGGAAGAAGTAAAGGAAGAGGAACATGAAAGAAAAGGAGCTGGAATAAGTTTAAAGAGCCACAAAAATAAGGAGGCGAAAAAAATGGAGATAAATAACAAAAGAACTGAAAATAGATAATATAAAACAACATGAGAAAAAAAGAAGAGCAAAAAAGAAGGCAGCATTAACATAGTAACGGAAATACTAATAACTTTACCATAAGCCACAGAATGATGGAGTACACATAAGCTTGCCAGGGAAGGGAAAGGAGGGCAGCACCACCAACAGGAACAGGACCCGACCAGGGAACGTGATGAACAAGATGGATCATATTGGGGCCGATTTGCTTGCATATAAGGGGAATGAGGTGTGGTTTTTGCCGGCAATGTTCGGTGCATGATGAAGTATGATAAACGGAGCTCGATTAGACACGCGTGCGAAGATGGAGGAAGAGTAGGAAGAAAAGGAGGTGATGGTGGTGGTGATGGTGAAGGAGAAGGCGAAGAAGTAGTAGTAGTGGTTGTAGTAGTAGTAGTGATAGTGGTATTAGTAATAGTAGTAGTAGTATCGGTAGTAGTAGTAGTAGTAGTAGGAGGAGGAGGAGGAGAAGGTGGAATCTTATGGAAATATCTCCACGCACACCATCTGCATCCCCCTTCCGCCTCACATCCCACACACCCTTCCCTACCATAATACCCCCACACACACCTACACACCACTGCTTATACACATACACACACTCCATACACCCCTTGTTCCACACACACCATCTCCACCACCCAGCCGCAACGCTCCAGCCCACACACACACACACACACACACACACACACACACGCTCACAGTCACCCGAGAGCCACCGCCAGACGCCCAGAAGCCCTCATTACCGTCGCGTGCAGGCCGGGCGGGGAGAAATATGTCACGCCGAAACACGAGCCGCGGAAGATGAGCCAAGGCGGTAGGAGTGATGGGGACAGTGATGCACGGAAGCCAGACAGAGGGAGATGAAGGGAAGAGGAGATTAGGAGCTGATGGGACAGTGATGGGGCGAGGTGGACACTGAGGGTTAATGCATATGCTTGTGGCGTGAAGGGAATAGAGAGATAAAGAGGACAGTGTGAAGGAAAGGGAATGTAGAGCGTAGTAAAGAGATGGGAAAGGTGAAGGAGGGGCCATAATGTTTAGGGATGACTGTTTTGGGGGAGGAAAATGTGAGTAGCAGAGAAAATGAAGAGTTAGAAAAGGATGAAGGGAATATAGGACACGAAAAGGAAGTCAGGGAGGTAAAGCAATGCGAAAGAAACAATAGGAAAACAATAAGACAATGTGAAAAGAATAGAAAATTAAAAAGCAAAAGAAAGAAAAATATTAGTGAAGCTGTAGTATGACCGGATGACTATAGCGTAAAGAAAAAATATGCAAAAATAAGATGCATTAGGAAAAATATATAAGAAAAGAGAAAGATACATACGAAAGGAGAAAAATATATCGGATAGAAGAAAGAAAGAAAGATACATATGAAGGAAATATTTTTTGAAAGAAAGATATATAAGAAAGAGGAGAGATATAAAAGAAAAATCAAAGAAAAACATGTCAAGGGAAGGAAGAATACTCAGCGAATTAATGTGCCATGAAAGCAAGAATATGATAATTTCAGCGTTAAAAGTAAAAAACAAGGCTATTGAAACTGTGTAAAAATAATTATATGACGCTACGAAAAGAGAAAAGAAAATAGAAAAAGGATAGAAAAACCGAAGACTTTTGGCTCACTATCTACTGTTAACATAAGAACATAAGAACGTAAGGAGTCTGCAAGAGGCCGGTTGGCTTATACAAGGCAGCTCCTGTACACTCAACCCCACCTTACCTCACCATCCATGGCTTTATCTAACCTCTTCTTGAATGTATCTATGGCATTGGCACCCACAACATGGCTCCCAAGCCTGTTCCATTCGTCCACCACTCTATTGATGAACCAGTTCTTGCCTATGTCTTTGTTGAATCTGAATTTGTCTAACTTAAAACCATTGCCACGCGTTGAAATCACTGCAGATAATTGGAATATTTTTTTTTTATCGTTTACGTTTGAGAGAGAGAGAGAGAGAGAGAGAGAGAGAGAGAGAGAGAGAGAGAGAGAGAGAGAGAGAGAGAGAGAGATTAAAATTAATAGCCCTTTTTAGATTTTTCATCGTATTTCTTATAATATTTTGTCTTTAATGTCGATAAAAAATATGAATAACGAATAGCTCACATGGGGTTTTCTTTTCTTCATTCTATTCAGCATTTTAGTTGTTAGACTGGAAATAAGAATATGTAAAAAAGACGGATAGCAAATAATTCAACTCATTCTTATTCATTCATTATTAGAATTTATAGCCGACGTGTCAAGATAAAGGGCCAGTTTCACAGTTCCCCATGACGGGTTAGTAAGCTCCCAAACCAATACCAGAGCCTTCGAAATTTCCTTGTATATTGTCTGGTGTTTGTATTTAAGATCACAAATTTTACGAAACTATACAGGAAAAGTCTTGTGTACTTAGTGTAGCATCGAAGACCTCTCCATTTTGGATTGTATGGGATTCTTTAGTTTGGTTCGGGCTGTTACGGAGGCACTGTGTTGGACTGTGAAATCGGCTCAAAGTCAATAAGATCAATGGCTGCAAAACATATATGCATACTCCTTTGATCTCTATATGCAAACTCCTTTGATCTCTATTCAGGAGCAGTGAGAAGCGGGCTTTTTTTTTTTTTTTTTTTTTTTTTTTACGCCCTTGAACTTTCCCCCTAGCTGTAAAAAAAAAAAAAATCTCACACCTATATGTTTTACCGTCCGGGTTGTTTGTTCCTGTGTAAATAAAAAACAAGAAACTCAGATCAATGAATACAAACCATTATCCACACATAAATATTTTGACTTCCGGATTGGCTATTCTAATGTTGATGAAAAGTAACTCAGATCAATTAATTCAAACCATTATTCACCTATATATATATTTTTTCCATTCGGGTTACTCTAAGATTAATATAAAGTAAATCAGATCAAGTAATACAAAACATACTCACCTATATTCTTTTACCGTCCGAGTTGTTCTACTGCTGATAAAAAAAAGGTAAATAAGATAAATGACGACAAAACGTTTAAGGGCAGTGATAAGCGGACTTTTCTTTCTCATTTATTTTTGCCCTTGAGCTACTTCCTTTACTGTAAAAAAAAAAACATTATTCCTTTTACCGTCCATGCAAATGTGACCAATGGCTACCAAACATCACTCACACATATATACACATTTTGCCATCCCGGTCATTTGTTCTAAGGGAAACTCGAACCAGCCAAGCGGCGACCAACTAGCGCCAAGACGAGGGCGGAAAGGCAGGCAAGCACTAGTCGTTCCTCAGAGGCAAAATATCACTCCTTTGTCCCTCGGCGCATGTGTTAAATACTTTACTGTGCTATCGGCCCGACGCCTTCTATAACTCTTTCTGCAGTGACTCTATCGGGTGACGGACGAGCAGAGTTTATTGTAATTTATTTATTTGACCGTCATCGTGTGTGTCGCCTCGCGCTGCACTCGTCATCTCGGCTGGGGGGAGGGAGAGGTGAGAGAGAGAGAGAGAGAGAGAGAGAGAGAGAGAGAGAGAGAGAGAGAGAGAGAGAGAGAGAGAGAGAGAGAGAGAGAGAATAATCGAATCCTCAATATAAGGAAACCTCCTCCGTGATGCCGTGGTTTGCGTGTCTACCTACGAATCTGCGGACCCGGGCTCAAATCCTGGTACAGTTCACCCAATCGTTCATCCTCCCTTATAGGCTGGTCGATAAATGGGTATCTGGGGACACCTGGGGAAGGTAAACTGTGGTTACCCGGATGTCACACTGGCCCTGTGTTATGGGTTCTTACACACCACTAGCTCAAGGGCCAATGTGAAGGAGATGAGCATGGAGGTCACACGCAGCAATAGCTTATGCCCCAAACTTTACGTAACCTTTTACATTCCAAGTATCGAAGTTTTGGAGGCCTTCCCCTTCTCTCTCTCCCACTATTCATGTGTGACAAAAAAAAAATCAACACCTTTACGTCCGCCCTATAAAGGAAGTGAGGAAATTCAATGTCATGTCGAACAGAACTCTATCATATTGCTTCTAGAGTCAATATTATAAACGTGTCCCTGTTCCCCTTCCCCATGTTGCCTTTGATGAAAACTAATACGTGTGATGAAGAGAATCAACACTCGGTATATCAATCATGCAAACTTAACAGAACGCTATCCTACTGCTTTTAGGGTCGATGTCATAAGCACCTTCCCGTCCCCCTTCTTGTGCAGCCTCTGATGAAAACTAACACGAGTGATAAAGAGAATCAACACTCAAATATCAATCATGTAAATAAAGCCTGAAAATCCAATGCTGTATCGAATAGAACTCCCTCGTATAGCCCTCTCAAAGTCGATAGCAACGCCACCTTCCTCCCTTCTCTCTCCCTCTCTCCCCCTCGTTGTAATGAAAACAAATACATCTGATAGAAGCAACCATCAACACGGGCGTCAGATTAGGAGCCCGGCGACGGAAACAGGCAGCTCCTCGGTGGCGGGGGGAGAGAGAATGGCAGCGTTTGATTGAGCGATCGCCATTCATCACGGCGATAAGAAGAGTAAACACGCGCAGGCTGCTCTATACGGGGCGAGCATGAGGGAGGGCGAGATGTGATTTATTCCTGGTGCTGAGGCGGGCGGGCGAGAGTGGGCGCCGGGAAATGCTTGCGACGCGACCACCTGAGTGACAAACAGAGCCACTCGTAGATAGCAGTGCAGAGGGGAGAGGAAGAGGCTGGTGGGGAAGGGAGGAGAGAGAGACGATGGGTGGGAAGGAAGGACTGCAGGAAAGAAGGAAGGAGAGAAAGATGGTAATAAGGTAGGAAGGAAAGGCTGGCAGGGAAGGAAGAACAGAAGGAAGGAGAGAAAGACGATGACAAAGAAGGAAGGAGAGAGAGAGAGAGAGCAAGCCGATGTGTTGCGTATAATAGTGTGTGTGTGTGTGTGTGTGTGTGTGTGTGTGTGTGTGTGTGTGTGTGTGTGTGTCTGTGTGTGAGCTCGCATTTGTGTCCCTCCGTGAAGAATCGAGACATTATTCTTTTTATAGATGCTTAATGTTGTATTTGATCGGACGTTTATAGGTGATTAACGTAGTCTGGGATAGGCCGTGCAAGAGATAGCAGCTCCGCCAAAGGTTAGGCTACAAGGGAGGTTGAGCTGGGCGGAGAAAACATGTCCCCGATTAGCAGGTACTTGGTGAAGGTCCTCGTGGAGATTATTGCGTATTATTGTGTGGGACATTGTTCGTGGTGGTGGGGGAGGTGGTTGTGGTGGTGGTGTTAGTTGTTGTTGTTGGTGGTGGTGGTGTTTAGAGTTGGTGATAGTGATGATGATGGTGGTGGTATTTTCTTTTTAGTAGTAGTAGTAGTAGTAGTAGTAGTAATAGTAGTAGTTGTAGCAGTTGGAGAAGGAGGAGGAGGAGGAGGAGCAAAATTATGAAAAAAAAAAGTCTGCAATTAAGATGGTATTGGAGGTAGTCGTGATAGGGGAATGGAGGTGGTAGTGGAAGTAGTAGTTGTAGTAGACGTAATGGTATATTTTTTAGTCCGTAGGTAGTGGTAGCAACGATGGTGATGGTGGTGTAGGCGGGGGCGTGGTAGGGGAGGAGAGGGGAGGGTGAGGGGAGGGGGCCATCAGCATTACTCCTCCTCAGTGTCATTGCGGCCGAGATCGATAGCCGTGTTGGACTTGACAAACCGACGGCCATTTGTATCGACGGCCTGGGAGTGCTTGCCTGTTGTTGTTGTTGTTGTTGCTGTTGTTGTTGTGGTTGTGGTTGTTGTGCTCTGAATAACTCTAACCCCTTCCGTCTCTCTCTCTCTCTCTCTCTCTCTCTCTCTCTCTCTCTCTCTCTCTCTCTCTCTCTCTCTCTCTCTCTCTCTCTCTCCCCTCCAATCTAGATCACTTTCACTCCTTTTTTTATTTTCGGCCCTTCTCCTTCCTTCCTCCCTCCGAGTGACAAATGTTGATCGGTATAAGCGGAAGAATAACTCATGATAACGCTTGGGTCCCCACAGATGGAAGATACGTATAGTTACCCGCCCCGGCCAGCCAGTCAGTCGCTTCGGTAGTATTTTTATGTAGGCGAGATGGACTGGCTGGCTAGGTAAGGACGTGGCTGAGATATATTACAGCATGGCAATCGTTAAGTGCTCCTTGTGTTCGAGATCAAGCGATGACTACGACGATGTGGCTTTCTCTCTGCCTCTCTCTGATGTTTAATCTTAAATGTATGTCTGTCACTTCGTTATACTGTTTACAAGATGGAGATGGACTGGCGAGGTAGGTTAAGGATGTGACTGATATATATTACAACCCATGATTAGCGTCAATTATTTAAGCGATGAAAAGGACAACAAAATCTTCCTGATGCTCACTTTTAAGTATAGGATTTAGGGTATGCGGCCGGCACGTTTCGGCTCAGGGAGGTGGACATTCCTACCTTGCATAGTCCCCCATCCCTGCGTGAAGGGGTTGGCGCCAGCAAGATACCCTTCCCATTCTAAGCACTTTCAAGGATAGATCGACTTGCCCCATTCATGAGTTACGTGGGCGTCCGCTTTGTCTCATTCACTCACGATTGTCTAATACAAAAACAGAAACAAGGGCAGCTGCATGGAGACTTGCTCGGGTTGACTATCTGGGGTGGAGTCGGTGGGTGAGTGAAGCAACGCAACTCCTGGCATATTCTCCCGTTAATTAGTTAGCCACCTAAGCATGAGATCGTTAAAATGATGTAAAGAAATATACCTCTCGTTTCCTTATGACGGAGGGAAGGATCAATATACAGATGAATACTTTGATTTTCATGAGTTAACCAATATTTCTATGCGTTAACCAGTATCTTCAATATATATTCATGAGTTAGCTATAAAAGGTAAGCTGCTCTGTGATTGGCTGACGCTCCTCTCACTCACTCATCATTGACACACTCTGATGCGACACACCTCTGTATTTTTTGCTCTAACTCGTCTCATATGCAAGATCAGTCGTTTTGGTTGGTACCATTACACTCATCAATGATTGTAGATCTCACATTTGTTTGTCAATTCTCTGTAAACTAAAAATTAAAGAAATTACCGAGTGGTGAATTGTAAGATGGAGTCGTAAATGTTTATGCCCTATTTTATTCTTCGGTGATTATTTCATGGAACTGCTAAACTACAGTTCATGAAAATGGTAACATCTGATGGGGAAAGTTATCCTGAACACGATGGTGTTGTCATATTTTAGATAAAGTGGAAACGAAGGGAGTTCGGCAGCTTTTTATTACAAGATGTAGCTGTGTCTCGGCAGCGGGGCGCTCGGCGTAATGGCCGCGGCGTCGGGGTGACTGGTTCAGCACATAAATCTTGTCATTAAGTGGTGTGTATCTCCCTTTTTTTCCATTTTAACACAACTCTGATAGTGTCATCGTCTTCAGAAAACACTTTTCTATCACATGACACGGTTTATATTAACATAAGCTTTTTAATTCCATGACATAACTAACACAGAATGAAGAGTGGTATAAACATTTATAACCCAGTATTTCACATTTACTCGCATTATCTCGTATGTTTTTAGTCAAATGCAGATGCCTTTCATAATGAACCTAATCCACTATCATTCTATTGTTCAGTGGAGAAAGTAACAAATAAGTACTATGCGAAATAAATCAACTACTGAGTATACAAGTAAAACTTTTAGTGTGGCAAGTCCAGCGTTCTTGGCTAGGCGAGAGGCAGCCTGCCTCATGCCATTTTCATGAACTGTAGTTTAGCAGTTCCATGAAATAATCAGCGAAGAATAAAATAGGGCATAAACATTTATGACTCCATCTTACAATTCACCACTCGGTAATTTCTTTAATTTTTAGTTTACAGAGAACTGACAAACAAATGTGAGATCTACAATCATTGATGAGTGTAATGGTACCAACCAAAACGACTGATCTTGCATATGAGACGAGTTAGAGCAAAAAATACAGAGGTGTGTCGCATCAAAGAGTGTGTCAATGATAAGTGAGTGAGAGGAGCGTCAGCCAATCACAGAGCAGCTTACAAACCTTCGCTAGGCTCCAGGTGCAAGCTTCAACTGAACGCACTATAGTATATTTATGAATTAACCATTATCTCCATGAGCTAACTATTTTTGTGTGTGTGTTAACAAGTGCCTTCATAAGTTAACCATTATCTTCGTGAGTTAACCAATATTCCCATGAGTTAACCAATATCTTCAGGAGTTAACCAGTATCTTCATAAGCTAACCAATTTTTCCAAGTGTTACCAGTACGTATCTTCTTCAGTTAACCAATATCTTCATGAGTTGACCAGCTCCTCCATGAGTAAACCAGCATCATTATTCTTTCATCTGTTCTGCTAGTAAACTGGAGCATCATCAATTCCTCTTTATTTCTTCCTCTTCTCAGACAATGATTATCAACACGCCTTCACAGCCTAAACGGATCATCCTTACGGGCATCCTCCAATGGCTTCTCGTGGCCAGTGTTGCAGGCATGATTTACAAGGTCCATATGCTTATAAACGAATCGGGCTCCCATTACGATTCTTTACCAATGCCACAGAGAAGATTAACCGGGTTTTCTGGGGTACTTTTTCCGTTCACGATGCAGAAATCGGGTAAAACTCTCGCTATCATCACAAAACAGTCCATGAAAATCCCAGCCACATCCACGAGAGGCTGTTCAAACAGGCGGACTGAGGTTCCGAGACGTTTAAGAATACGGGTTTTATAAATGTATTCTGCCCTCGGCCTGCCTTCTGTACCATAAAGAAAAAAAAACTCACAATCGGATTAGAATCAGAAACATCCTGTGGGGCGTGAACCTTTTCTTCATATAGAATGGGCCTTTAGGAGGACTTACGGGATCGGATTGCAAGCCGGGCCGCCAACCAATCATATTAAGGTTGGGTTAACTGCCCGCCAATAGCTATGGCTGCGGCGCCTCGGGGGACAGCCTCGGCTACCACCGTTGTATGGCCAGCCACCCCAGCGCTGCCAAATAGCCTTTCAGTCCATATCTTGGTGTTATATTACCGAACAGGAACACTACATCAGGCGAGGGAGGGATGCCGGCCGCCCCTCGTACCGATACTGTTACTATTAACCTACAATTATTCGCCGCACAGACAGAAACAACTTGTACTATTAAAAGGCAATATATGAGAAAACCTATACACTATACTTAACCATTGTGTGCCCTAAAATATTTGGTAAGCTTTTATAGTTATGCTTCGTGGGATGAGGAGGGGTTGAGAGAGAGAGAGAGAGAGAGAGAGAGAGAGAGAGAGAGAGAGAGAGAGAATTTCTGACAGGGAGTGTAGCGACCTCAGACTGTTGCAGCTTTGTGTGTGTGTGTGTGTGTGTGTGTGTGTGTGTGTGTGTGTGTGTGTGTGTGTGTGTATATACTCTCTACCACACTCACCAACACCACCACCACCACCACCTCTCCCTCACTCTCATTCTTATCCTCATCCAGCATCCTCCCCATTAGAACCACCACCCTGACCACAACCACCACCACCACCACCACCGGTCAGCCAGCCCCCCGCAAGGCAGGTCCGCCATAATGGGCTAAGTTTTTGTCGGTCTGAGCACAAGGTAACAAGTTGTGTGCCCCCAGCAAGGCCCGGCCGCGGCAATGCTCAGGACCTTTGCCGTATAAGAGATACATTATTTGATAGATTTAGCATAACCAGAAGGCGAGAGTAGTGGTGTGGTATGTTTTGGTGGTGAGGGGTGGTCGTGGTGGTGGTGTGTGGGGATGTTGTGGTGGGGGTTGTGGTGGTGATGCAGTGGTGATGATAGCGGTGTTTTGTGATGCTCCTGTGGTGGGTAGTTTGGTTGTGGTGTTGGTGGTGATGAAAACGGTGGTTGTGGTGTTTATTTTTTAGGGTGGTGATGATGGTAGTGACACTGGGTTACGGGGGTGTTATATAATTAGTTTACACACACACACACACACACACACACACACACACACACACACACACACACACTCCACACGTCTTCCATTCCAAAGCTAAAAACAAAACCAAAAATAATAATAAGCTTCAGGAACTAAAAAAAAAGTTATAAAAAATAAAAATAACCAAAAAGTCACACGGATTGAGAGAAAAAGGCGTCATTTATAGATTTTTTCTCCTTCGTTTTATTTACATATAGTGTGTTGACTGTTTAAGGGAAGGAATTCAACACTTTTTAAATAGGTTTCCATTATAAAAAAAAAGGTTAGTGGAGAATTTTGTCATTTGTTCTGTTATTTATTTATTTTATTATTCATTGAGTTTCTGCTGCGTGCTTTGTTTATTGACCCGAAGTATTTATAAATCTAAAAGGAAAGGATATTACCGTTTTTTACTACAACTATTAAGAGTACTACTACTACTACTACTACTACACCTACTACTACTACTACTACTACAACTACTACTACTACTACTACTACTACTACTACTACTACTACTTTTTCTACTACTACTACTACTACTACTACTACTTTTTCCACTACTACTACTACTACTACACCTACAACTACTACTACTACTACTACTACTACTACTACTACTACTACTACTACTATAGCAAGAAAAGAAAGCATCACCAACAATACAATAACAGTAATGAAGATAATAATGACAGCAAAAGTCAAGACGAAACAAAACAAAAGAGAAATCACACCGCCAACAACTCTACTATAAGGAAGAAGAAAAAGAAGATAGAAGGAAGAATAGAAAACGAAGGGGATGCTAATGCTCTGAGGCCGCCCCGCATAATGTAGACTTTGGGCATCATTATGTGGGCACCGCGGGACACAAATTAGCGTGGGGTGTCACCTTAACGAGTCGCGGTGTCCAAATACCTGCTCGACCCTCCCTACCTGCCTCGCCTCGCCCATCCCCGCTCACCTGTGGGACGGATTTTCATTCTTAGGCCTGATGAGGAGAGGTTTGGTGTAGGGGAGAGAGAGAGAGAGAGAGAGAGAGAGAGAGAGAGAGAGAGAGAGAGAGTCCTCATTTCTTTTCATTATTAAATTGCATACCTTGGTTATTTTAAAGAAGAGAGAGAGAGAGAGAGAGAGATTGTTATTTACTTTGAAAGCTTTTGTCTTATGTTCCAAGAATCATAGAAGTTCATATTCGACCAAATAGTGTCGTTGGTCTGCCTCTAAGTACTCCTTCCATCTAAATTTTTCTCTAACAAAAATCAGAGACATCTATAACGTACATAATATAGCGTCGTTATGCTCTTTAAAATCTTTCGTCTAATGTTCCATGAGTCGTATAGGTATTTATAAGCCACGTAGTACCATCTAAGTGGCTTTTATTTAACTTTTTTCTCCGACCTAAATCAGAGACGCCATATATAAAGTACATAATATATCGTTGTTATTTTCAAGAGTATCCATATTTCACGTAGTTGCATCGTTAATCCACATCTAAGTACACCTTTTATTTAACTTTTATCTAGCTCTAGTCAAACAAATCACAGAGTTCATATTCCACGTAGCACGCTCGTTATTCCACATCTAAGTACACCTTTTATTTAACTTTTCTCTAACTCAAGTCAGACAAATCATAGAGTTCATATTCCACGTAGCACGCTCGTTAATCCACATCTAAGTACACCTTTTATTTAACTTTTTCTCTTAACTCAAGTCAAACAAATCATAGAGTTCATATTCCACGTAGCACGCTCGTTAATCCACATCTAAGTACACCTTTTATTTAACTTTTTCTCTTAACTCAAGTCAAACAAATCACAGAGTTCATATTCCACGTAGCACGCTCGTTAATCAACATCTAAGTACACCTTTTATTCAACTTTTTCTCTTAACTCAAGTCAGACAAATCATAGAGTTCATATTCCACGTAGCACGCTCGTTAATCAACATCTAAGTACACCTTTTATTCAACTTTTTCTCTTAACTCAAGTCAGACAAATCATAGAGTTCATATTCCACGTAGCAAACTCGTTATTCCACACTCAAGTACACCTTTTCTTTGACTTTTTCTATAAGCCAAGTCAGACAAATCATAAACATTCATATTCCACGTCGTTACATCGGTAGTCCACATCCCACCCCCTTTATTTAACGTTTTCTCTAAGCCAAATCAGACAAATCAGCGACGTTCATATCCCACACACCCACTGACATCATTGCTCTTTTATAACTCGACTTTTATTTCACATTCATAAAGGCGGGAGGGAAGAGGGAGAGGCCGGCCCGTAACCTTCGATCGTAGCGGCGGGCCCCTAATTTGGCCTTAACTCAGAGCGGCAGGGAAAAAACCGGACTTGTGGATATTAAGTCAGATGGTTAAAAGGCGAAGAGCTGAGGGAGGGAACGGCCGTGTGGAGGGGGAGGGGTAGTGGGGGATGGGGGTGGGGGGATGTGTGTGTGTGTGTGTGTGTGTGTGTGTGTGTGTGTGTGTGTGTGTGTGTGTGTGTGTGTGTGTGTGTGTGTGTGTGTATATATATTTATGTGTGTGTGTGTGTGTGTGTGTGTGTGTGTGTGTGTGTGTGTGTGTGTGTATGAGAGAGAAAAAGAGAGACACACAGATAGAGAGATAAAAGTGTGTGCAAATATATATGGATGTGAGAATATGTATGTGTGTATGTATGTCCGTATCTGTGTGTGTGTTTGTAAGGTATAAAGCAGTGTGTGGATTGCGCCTCGCCTTACCTTACGTTCTCTTTGCCTTCCCTACCCTCAGTGACGCAAGGGCAGGGCGAGCTAGCCATCTCCAGCCACCCCGCTCCCCACACATTATAATCCCTCACACATTATAATTATATTCGCAGGACCTTACGCGGCTCGGCTCCTTATCGCCCCGTGTTTTCCCTCCCTCGCCTTTTACACGGAGACACGGGCATCATATAACCACAAGTAAACCATTAATATCGATAAGCTTATCCCACACATAAACAATTAGTGGACTTTTTTGCCTAACCTTTAGTGGAGTCGTATCTCGCATTCTTATTCTCTCGCTCTTTGATGCTCTCTCTCTCTCTCTCTCTCTCTCTCTCTCTCTCTCTTTTAATCTCCCTCTTATGTCTCTTTCTCGTCCTCTGTCCTTCTCAAGAATTCATCCTTATACACTTATCACACATCCCCTTCTCTCTCTCTCTCTCTCTCTCTCTCTCTCTCTAACCTCTACTGGTCATCCTCCTCCTCTTCCTCCTCCTCGCCCCCTCCCTCAGCGCTGCCCATGAGGAGTCCAGGTATCAGGTGAGGGGATTATTTAAGGTGTGATTCTCAGGTAGCGGCTCGGGCAGGGACGCAGCGTGTACCTGTGTCGAGGGTGACGGGAAGGTGTTGTTGGGGACGCCCGCCGACCGCAAATTTGGGAAATGTGAGGAAAAAATGCTGATAGGCGGACAGAATGCTGCGAGATGGGTGGCGGAGGAGGGAGGGAGGGAAGAAGGGTACGGAAGGAGAGAGAGAGAGAGAGAGAGAGAGAGAGAGAGAGAGAGAGAGAGAGAGAGAGAGAGAGAGAGAGAGAGAGAGAGAGAGAGAGAGAGAGAGAGAGAGAGTTTAGATTGAAAGATAGGAAAAACAAACCGGCGGACAGACAGACATTTAAAACGAAGAGAATAATGAATTGATTTTTATATAGATTTCGTTGGTGTGGTTTCCGAAGGCTTCTTGTTAGTCATATTTCTCTTCCCTATAACTTACCCTCTTACTCACTTAACTTACATACTCAATTTACCTTTCTTTATGCGTACCTCACTTTCTTACCTACGCAACTTACCTTTCTTCAACTCTGGATATGGCCTTCCTCCGTCCGTCCCGCGAGATGGACACACACACGACGTCCCACTCTACCCTTCCCTCTCTACTCTTCCCTCACTACATAATATAACCCTGCACACACGCGCCAGTGCCAAGAAGTAACAAGTAAGCATAAAAAAGCGACACTCGACCCGCAAAACAACTCTGGGTATGGCCTTCCTCCGTCCCTCGAGCGAGATGGACACCCACGACATCCAGCCGCCACTGTGCCCTGTCAGATGGCCACGAGGGAGATGCTGATCCCACGCTGACGCCCGTATCGACCCCAGGAGCCCGGCGCTGGACGTACTACCTTCTATAATCTTGAAATATAAGCGCGAGGTTGCCCGTCTGGATTGTGAAACGCCCCGGGGACACGCCGCGTTCTGGGTGTTAAGGGAGAAAGAGGTCTCGATTAGGTCCTCTTCAGCTCTTTATCGCCTATTTGGCAAGTTGTGCTACGTGGGTTGTGGGGGGAAGGGGGAAGGGTTGGGGTTGTTGTGGTGGTAGGAAGAAGAGGAGGACAGATAACAGGGTAAGGATTAAGAGTATGATGAGCGAGAAGAAAGAAAAGCAGAAAGAGAGAAAGCAACAAAAGGGAAGAGGAGTAGGAATGGAATGTGAAGGAAAATATTAAATAAACCAAATAGGGAACGGAAGAAAGCGGAGGAGGAGCAAAAATATCAAGAAAATGACAATAAGATGAGAAGAAAAAGAAAGAAAGTAAAAATAGAATGGAAGAAGAAGGAGGAGCAAAAACAGCAGGATAAAGCTTAGGAGGAGGATGAAGAGAAGAAAGAAAAGCATAAAGCAAGCAAAAAAAAGGAATGGAAGAAAAAATAATGCGAAAACACTGATATAAAGCAAAGAAAATAAAAAGTTGAAGTAAAGAGCTGAAAAATAGGTGTAGGAGGGAGGAGGGAACCCCGAAGCCATTTCTCGCAGTTTTCATTCTCCCCACAAAGAAAACATAATGACACGGGTGGTTAAGGGGGGGGGGGCGGGGTGAGGAGGAGTGACGGGCAGAGGAAGAAGAGGAGGTTCAGGGAGAGTGGAGGGGCGCTAGTAGGCAAAGGACAGCAAAAGGCTAGCCGGGAGGGGGGTAAGGAAGCTGGCCGTTTGGGGGAAAGGGGGGAGGGAAAGGGGAATATCTGGGAGTATGCCATTGTCCCCCAGTTGACGAAGTGTCCCAGCCAGTCGTAAAGTTAAGAGGGTCTTGTGTTACCGCGCGGGTGTAGCCACGACCCACCTGCCGCCTCGACTCCACGCCGCGTCCCGAGGTTTATTCAGATTTCTCGTGGGGGTCGCCTGGCGTGCCCTCCCGCGTCCTATTGAGGGGCGTAAGTGGCTCTCTAGGCGTCTTTTGGGCCTCTTAGTAGACGCAGCGAGTGGCGTCCCAGGAATCGGAGTCTAAAAAGTTTTGAGTCCCCGCCGCCAACCCTCCGACGGAACGCCCGGCCTCGCGGGGCATTACCAGCCTTGTGTTCGACGGCTGTAAATCAGGATCGGTGAAGAGAGTCTGATTACCCCTGATTGCGCCGCCACACGCATAAACACGGCTTCTAACGCGCGGGGTAGCACCAAGCATTTGACTAATCAGTGTTAATGTTTTGCAGTGTCCGGCAAAAAATGTATTGAACGAGGAAGGGGTAGGCGGAGGGCAGCTTTTGTTTTGCAGCGTCCGACAAAAACGTTTTCCGCCTTCGAGAATAAAGAGGCGGAGATAAGAACCTTGTTGCGGCGTCCACAAAAACGTCTTGGAGGAAGGAGAGGCGGAGGGCAACTTGCTGTTATGTAGCACAAGACTTTCTGCTCCGCCTCATTCGTATGCTGCCCACTTCCTGATGTACGAGTTTACCGTCATCTTCACTTTTATCCATTCCCACGACAAACTCTGTAGCAACTCTCCGACTTAACGTATATTTTTCAAGAAGAATAAGGATATCTGCAGAACTTATTTTGAGCCTTAGAATGCCTACTTCTCTATGGGAAAATGCGTGTTGCGGTCATACACACACACACACACACACACACACACACACACACACACCGCTCCGGTAGCTCAGTGGTAGAGCGCTGCGTTGCCAGGCTCCATGGTCTGGCAGGCGGAGGCTCGAGCCCTGCTCATGCGAATTTTTACACTGACGGAGGAGCAGTTACTGTCTCCCCTTGAGCAAGGGGGATGGGATGTGTGGTGTGTGAAGGTCCTGGCAGTACCCAGAGATCAACTATATGGAGTTTGCTCGAGTCAAGAGGTTTCTAGCTGGTGATTACGAGCCCAGCTAGTGATCAGACCATGGATTAATCTCTCTCTCACACACACACACACACACACACACACACACACACACACACACATATATATATATATATATATATATATATATATATATATATATATATATATATATATATATATATATATATATATATATATAAAAAATACACACACATATCCCTGCTTTTGTCTTCCCCGCCGCGAAAATAATTAAATACCCGGCAAAAACGTCCCCGGCTTAAAGCATGGCGGAGGAGGATAAGTCCAGGTTTTGTCTCTCGGGCGGCGGGGCGAATGGCACGCCCCGCCGCCTGTCAGGCCGCTGTCACATTAAACCAGAGCGCGGCTTTGAGTTTTTTTTAAGCGTCTCATTGTCAGTCCCAGACTCGCTTGCCTCTTTCAGGGTTAAATGTAGACAAAGGAAGACACACTTGGAGATCGAGACCAGGCGCCCCGAGGCCGCTGTCATATTAAACTTGAGCGCGGCTTTGAGCTATTGTGTCCAGCCCAGAGCCGCGCGCCGCACCTTGTCTTGGCGCAGTGTTGAGGCGACTGTGTGCACCCACCTTGATGATGGAGGAGCTAACCGGAGGGAGAGAGAGAGAGAGAGAGAGAGAGAGAGAGAGAGAGAGAGAGAGAGAGAGAGAGAGAGAGCACAAGGATCAGGTACATTAATCTTCGAGGAGTCATTCAAACACCCCAAAATGCTGATATTCTCGCCGATAACACTACTGAGACATGTTTACAGGCGATTGTGTGTGTGTGTGTGTGTGTGTGTGTGTGTGTGTGGTGAAGGGTGGGGGAGGTATGTGGGTGACTCTCTCTCTCTCTCTCTCTCTCTCTCTCTCTCTCTCCTTTGCTAATGGTGCCGCCCCACAACTTTGCTTCTCCAAACACACTTGTGCAAAACGCGCATCTTTATACACGGGAAAGACACGTCCAAGACTTGTTGACTTAGCTGACGCCCCGCGTGTGTCTGTGTGTTTTATATAACCTTTTGTGGAGGAGGAGGAGGAGAGGAGGAGGAGGAGGAAGAGGAGGAGAAGAAGAAGAATCATGACAAAGTTCCTCTTGTCTTATGTGTGTTCATTCTCCACATGCTTCCTCCTCCTCCTCCTCCTCTTCCTTCCCTTCCTCCTCCTTCTCCTCCTCATTCTTTTGTCCTCCCTCTCTCCCTCGTTCTGCTAACATTTTCTCTCCTCATTCCTCCTCTTCCTCCTCCTCTCTCTTCTCACTCTTCTCTCCTCTTCTCATACGTTTCTTTCTTTCCTCCATCTCTCTCTCCTGCTCTTTTCTCCCTCCTCCCTTTCTTCTCCTTCTGTCCCTTCTTCCACCTTCTCATACTCTCCTTCCCACCCACCCACTCTCCCAACACACACACACACACACACACACACACACACACGGTATAGTGGTCAGTCCTTTTCGGTGACCTTTTTGCTCTCTTACTTCCCCCCCCCCCCCCTCTCTCTCTCTCTCTCTCTCTCTCTCTCTCTCTCTCTCTCTCTCTCTCTCTCTCTCTCTCTCTCTCTCCCACCCCCCACCCCTCCACCCACGCATGCCAAGTGGTCAACCCGCCCCCGTGACCCCTTGCCCCGCCCCGCCCCGCGCTGTTGACTCTGCCATCATCACCCCGAACCATGACGTCACTGAGACAACCTCGGAGCGTGACCAACCCGCGGAGGAGGAGGAGGAGGAGGAGAGGGAAG
>NC_066535.1:19310913-19325913 GCF_024679095.1 Eriocheir sinensis
TCCAAAACGACAGCGATTTAAAACTATATACTCTTTTGTAACCCGGGATAAGGGATCGAGTACTTTATCGTGGTCAGAAACATTAATAGGAGTTTGTGTACGCGTAAACATTATTGGGATTAAAAGCATTCAGTATTACTTTTTGCAGCCGCTAGTTAGCCGAGAATAGAATCAGGTAGCTTATTGTGATTAGAACCAGATCAGCAAGGAAATATAGTGCGCTCTGATTTTCTGTGGGCGCTAAACGAACCGCCGATATAAACTATTCAATACCACTGAACGTACTCTTCATTTAGCCCAGAAAATGGATCCAGTAGCATATCGAAACTCGCGGCTAATGAGGAGGAGATGGCGAGGTGATTTGGCAGGGGTGGTAAACATGCAACAGGGCGAGTAACCACCGCCGAGGCAAGACCCAATACAGATTTGCGTTCTCTTTAGTTTAGTTCACCTCTTCGCTCTCTAGGATCATGCAACTTAATTGGATCCACAAGCTAATCAAGAGGTGTTTGGAAGGTAAGCATAAACCCCATAGCTGCGGAAAGATTCAATACTTATTACATACCAAGGCAAGACTCAGTCCCACTAAGCGTTCTCCTTTAGTTCACCTCTTCGCTCTCCGGGATTACGTAAACTGATTGGGACTCGAAGCTAGTGAGTTGATTGCACGGCGATTTTGTTGGGGTGGTAAACATGCTTAGTGGTTAAGAAACTACCTCCGAGGCAGGAGTCTAACACCCTATGCTCTCTTTAGTTCACCTCCTCGCTCTCCGGGATCACGTAAACTAATTGAAGCTCGAGGCTAGTGAGGAGGAGATGGCGCGGTGATTGGGTTAGGTTGGTAAACATGAAGAAACTACCGCCAAGGCAAGAACTAATACACTTTACGTTCTTTTTAGTAAGTTTAGTTCACCTCTTCGCCCTTCGGCATCACGTAACTTAATAGATCCAAAAGTTAATGAAGAGGTGCTCGTGCGTTGATTTCATTTGTAAGGTAAACATAAGCTTCACCACTGCGGAAAAATCAAACACATATTATTTACTCCTTACTTCTTCGTCAGTCGAGAAGAGAGTATCAAGGAGTTTATTGGAATATGAAGGTAATCAGAAGCGGTTGGTTGTGTTACTTTGTGTCTCGTTAAGCGGGGATTCAGATCGGTATTATAAGACATTTTCGCTTCTCACATCAACTATTTCTAAAGCTCAAAGAGGGGGTCAGTCGGGTTCTAATGAGTGTTGCTTCAGGTTCATGGTACAGAGGAAGGGTCAAACTACCACCAGGGCCATAGAACTACTCCTGGAAATGCCCACAACTCCTACGAAAGCCTTGTCAAATAGCTGTTCTTGGGCGACGAATTGTCTTATAATGCGACCCTCAGTGTCCTATCATGTACAGTGTACACCTTACCCACAGCCTGGAGATACTAAAAAAAGGATCAGGTAGCTTATTGAGATTAAAAGCTAATATGGAGGTGATAGCGTGTGGATTTTGTTACTTTATTTAGTATGGTGAGTCGTTTAAAGAAGATTCCGTACCATGTCATGTACTCCTTACTTATAGCTTGCATGTAAAAGGGATCAGGTAGCTTATTGCGATTAAAAGCTTATTAAGAGGTGACAGCGTGTGGATATTGTTACTCTTTTTATTATGGTGAGCCTCGTTTAGCAAAGATTCCGTATCATGCCACGTACTCCTTACTCAGAGTTTGAAGGTAAAAAAGATTAGGTAGCGTATTGTGATATAAAGCTAATTATATCCTAAACTTCAGTACTACAGCGCGTACTCTTTCGTTATGTAGCCTAGAACTCGAAAGGAGAAAGGATCAGATAGCCTATTGCCATTAAAAGCTTATTAGGATGTGGTGGCGTGTTGATTTTGTTTGTGGTAAATCTTGTCTGGCGAAGATTCAATACCACAGCGTGTTCTCTTTTCAGTTATATAGCTTAGGACTTGAAAGGATCGGGTAGCTTGTTGCGATTAAATCCTAATTAGTAGGTGATAGCGTGTCGGTATCGTTATTTTGTTGTGGGATGACTATCTCTTAACGAATACTCAACCCTTTTCTGCACTCTATGATTAAAAGTTGATGTGATCGGGGAGCTTATTCCGATTAAAACTGACTTAAAGGATAATCGCGTGTCGATGTTATTTTCTTGGTGTGGGGATTTTTACTGAGAGAGTTTAGGAAGCGAAAGGAAGAGGGAAAGGCGAGAAGACAGTAGGCAAGGGAAGGAAAGAATTAAGGAAGGATGGAAGGAGAGAGCGAAGGGTCATATTCTTTAACACTTCTGCTCCAAACACACACATTTAACAAGGCTGTCGTAGGAGATTGGGGCATTTCAAGGGGTAGCTTAATGACCCTGGGAGTAGTTTGACCCTTCTTCTGCACCATGAACGTATACAAGCACTCATGAGAACCTGACTAGTCTCCGTTATGGCCTTGGGAAGTATTAATTGTGAAACCCGAAAGCGTCTGAGAATGCTGCCCTGAAGTCCTCCATTCTTCTGTACTCATGAGAACCCGACTGATCTCCGTTATGGCCTTGGTAAGTATTGGTTTTGAGAGCCGAAAGCGTCTGAGAATGCTGCCCTGAAGTCCTCCATTCTTTTGTACTCATGAGAACCCGGCTGATCTCCGTTATGGCCTTGGTAAGTATTGGTTTTGAGAGCCGAAAGCGTCTGAGAATGCGGCCCTGCAGTCTTCCTGGCCGGCTGGTTGGCGAGGACACTGATAACCAGGCGTGATCGAGGCGGCCATTCGTTAGGAAGTCGCCGTGCGGGCCAACCAGCGACCTTGTGCGAAATATGAATTGATGTCTTTTGTCTGCGGCCTGACGCGGAAACAAACGGACCAATTTCTTGTACACACTTGTTTCATTATCGGCGCGACTCTGTATTTCAGGCACGTTGGTTTCCACTTTAGCTTTTTGCCGCCTCGTCTCGTCTCGCTTCTCCCTCTCAATCGCTCTCTCTCCCGCCCTTCGTCCTTGCCTTCCACCTCCTCCTTCTCCTCCTCCTTTTCCTCTCTCTTCCTTCTATCTTCCTCTCCCTCCCTATCATGTGTTTTTTGCTACCCTTTTCTCTCTCTCTCTCTCTCTCTCTCTCTCTCTCTCTCTCTCTCTCTCTCTCTCTCTCTCTCTCTCTCTCTCTCTCTCTCTCTCTCTCTCTCTCTCTCCAAAGTTAAGATCTCCATTTCCTCCGTCCTCCACAATGCAGATTAGTCCCATAAAGATCATATTGCCGCTGAAATACTATAGGAGCTTCACCCTATGACGTGGTAATTGTGTGGCGTAGCATTGTCTTTCCGCGAGGCGTCTTCAATTTCTCACAGCCCAGCGAGGTTCTCCTAAAGTCTCGGTAATCTTTCTAAATGTGACTTTTATTAGGGTGAATAAAGCAGTAAAGTGCGTGCGTTTTGGGGCCCAAGAGAGGAACCAAACCACCACCTCGGATAGTTTTGTTTAATGAGTGTGTGCCTGTGTGTGTGTGTGTGTGTGTGTGTGTGTGTGTGTGTTAGGGGGGGTGTCCTATGTGTATGCAAAATCATTGGTCTGTCTTCCTATACTATGAAACACACACACACACACACACTGAGAGGACGGTAGTAACGTGTCCATGCTAGCTTAACCTTGATCAGAAAAATAACACACATATCAGCCTTATTAATGGTCCACATATACCAGGAATGCAAGTACTAGTAAGAATCATGTTGAAGCGCTTAATATTCACCTGTCGAGAACATTAAAGGCTTGAGCTTAATTCTTAGTGTTCTGCTTAAGTGATTTCTGAAACTTTAAGTGGAATTCTCATATAGTTTCTTCGTTTTGGCGCTGCAACGGGCAATGAATAACCGAACCCTTGCATTATTTCCCAGAGAATTAGATCACTGAATTAATTAACCTGTTTTCCTGCGAAGTAAGTCAGGTTATTAGACTGTCATCAGAAAACTTTAAGCCGAATTCTCTATATAGTTTCCTCGTTTTCGCGCTGCAGGGGGCAATGAATAACCGAAACCTTGCATTACTTCCATGAAAATTAAATCACTGAATTAATTAACCTGTTTTCCCACCAAGGTAAGTCAGGTTATTAGACTCATCCATTAACAGTATATTTATTGCCTTTCCCCAACAAGTGAGTGAGAAGTGAATCCTTAATATTTACCTCTAAGCCCGAAATTGATCTCTCTTTCGGCCATTCTTCTAAACTTTTTTTTATATAAAGGGGCAGTGATTAGTTTTTTCTCTTTTTTTTTTTTTTTTGCCCTTTAGCTGCTCCCTTTACTGTAAAAATTATATAAGTGTTAAAGTAAGGTACTGTATGCATTAATGAACTCGTGTTTGTCTTCACTAGGTCACAAAAACGTTCAGCAATAACTACCTTCAACGTTTGTGTAACTCTTATGTTCACCAAGAAGCAGTTGATGAGTCGTGGCTTGCCTTGTGAAACCTTAATATCTACCTCTCCGCTTAATTAGGGTACTGGATGTATTAGTGAACTCGTGTTTGTCTTCACTAGGTCACAAAAACGTTCAGCAATAACTACCTTCAACGTTTGTGTAACTCTTATGTTCACCAAGAAGCAGTTGATGAGTCGTTTCAACGTTTGTGTAACTCTTATGTTCACCAAGAAGCAGTTGATGAGTCGTGGCTTGCCTTGTGAAACCTTAATATCTACCTCTCCGCTTAATTGGAGTACTGGATGTATAAGTGAACTCGTATTTGTCTTCACTAGGTCACAAAAACGTTCAACAATGATTCCTTTCAACGTTTGTGTAACTCGTATACTCGCCAAGGAGCAGAGAAGGAGTTGTGGCTTCCCTTGTGAAACCTTAATATCTACCTCTCCGCTTAATTAGAGTACTGGATGTATTAGTGAACTCGTGTTTGTCTTCGCTAGGTCACAAAAACGTTCAACAGTAACTCTCTTCAACGTTTGTGTAACTCTTATGTTCACCAAGAAGCAAAGGATAAGTCGTGGCATACCTTTTGAAACCTTAATATCTACCTCTCCGCTTAGTCAGAGTACTGGATGCATTAATGAACTCGTGTTTGTCTTCGCTAGGTCACAAAAACGTTCAGCAATAACTCCCTTCAACGTTTATGTAACTCTTATGTTCACCAAGAAGCAAAGGATGAGTCGTGGCTTACCTTGTGAAACCTTAATATCCACCTTTTGGTTACGTTAGAGTACTGGATGCATTAATGAACTCTTGTTTGTCTTCGCAAGGTTACAAACACGTTCAACTTTAATTCCCTTCAACATTTATGTTCCTCTTACACAAATAAGTAAGAAATGAAACCTTCGTCGAGCTAACTTACCTGTGTTCGTCCAGTGAGTATTATATAGCGATTAGGCTATTTACTGCCCTTAAGGAACATTGCTTTAGGAAGAAGAGGGAGAGCATCGTCTCTAACGTGTGTTCACCTGGTCATCGAGCTAACTTACCTGTGTTCGTCCAGTGAGTATTATATAGCGATTAGGCTATTTACTGCCCTTAAGGAACATTGCTTTAGGAAGAAGAGGGAGAGCATCGTCTCTTACGTGTGTTCACCTGGTCATCGAGCTAACTTACCTGTGTTCGCCAAAGGATAATATATAGCGATCAGATAATTTACGGACTTTGAGGAACTCTAATCTAATAGTTACCAGGGCGGGAAGGGAAGCATCCAGTCTCTCACGCGTGTTCACCTGGGCGTCGAGCTAACTTACCTGTGCTCGCCAAGGGATAATATATAGCGACTAGGTAATTTACGGACCTAGAGGAACTTTGATCTAATAGTTACCAGGGCGGGAAGGGAAGCATCCAGTCTCTCACGCGTGCTCACCTGGGCGTCGAGCTAACTTACCTGTGTTCGCCAAGGGTTAATATATAGCGATCAGGTAATTTACGGACTTTGAGGAACTCTAATCTAATAGTTACCAGGGCGGGAAGGGAAGCATCCAGTCTCTCACGTGTGTTCATCTGGGCGTCGAGCTAACTTACCTCTGCTCGCCATATCTAATATCCTGAAGATTTTTTTTTTCACCCACCGTGGAAATGAAAGCATCGCCTCATTTATCATTTTTTGCACGGCCAGACAGCCAGACAGACATCTTCCCGTGTTCACCTGAGCGTCAAGTTAATTTATCCATGTTCGCCCTAACTAATCCCCCTTCATTACGTCAGCTAGCGGAGCGGTGGTCGTCGGGGCGTCGTGGCGTGCTCGTGGCGGGGGGTCGGGCCCTTCGTCATGCCCCCATCACTCGCGGCCACGCTGGATACACCTTCCCGCGCCCTAAAACACACACTCCCCGCCGCGCGCTGGCCAGTACCGGCGAGGCAGAGCGGCGGCCGCGTGTTTATCTATGATTAATATCTGCCAAACGGTGAGGCGAGGCGAAGCGGGGCGAGGCGAGATGATATAGGCGGATACTGACTGACAAATGAGACTAGGCGAGATGGATGCACGCGGATGCTGGCTGACGAATTACACGGATAGAGAAGGGTGCAGGGGGATGCTGCCTGACAGATGAAACGGGGTGTGATGGATACAGGCGGATGCTGGCTGACGAAATGGATAGACCAAGAGAGTCGGAAGTGGATGATTGATAATTACACGAATAGAGAAGGATATCGGCGAAAGACAGACGGAGACGGACAAAGGAGAATAAAGATGGATGCTGGTAGAAGAATTGATAGACAGAGAAGGATGCAAGTGGATGCTGGCTGTCGACTTACACGGCTAGAGAAGGGTACAGGCGGATGCTGGCTGACAGATGAAGCGGGGCGTGATGGTACAGGCGGATGCTGGCTGACTAACTGGGCGGATCAAGAGGGTCGGAGTAGGAGGACAAGATCGAGGAGGAGGAGGAGGAGGAGGAGGAGTATCAACATCAGCACCGGTAGAAGAAATAAAACAATGGTACCCGAAACTCAATTAACTTAATAGAAAATAAAGCGTGGTGGGTACGAAGCGATATTGCAAGGGGGCGTCACCACCGTAGATACCCCGTGACTCACCTCGCCAGCCTTGGGAGAGAGAAAAGACGGAGGGGATTTTGTCCATCACGTGTTTCCAGCACTGAGGCGCACCATTATAACTTTGCCCTCGAGAAAACAAAAGGTTGGGGGGTGCGGGATATAATTATAAGAATCCCTCACCTCCATACACACTGCCCGTTACCTTGGAAGTCATTCAGAGGGTCAAGATGCAGCCAAGTTTGTCCATACGTGTTTCTAGCATTGAGACCCATCATTATAACTTAACCCTCAGGAAAACAAAAGGTTGAAGGGTACGGAAGATAATTACCAGAATCCTTCGCCTCCATATACACTACCTGCTGCCTTGGACGCCTTTCAGAGGGTCAAGATGCAGCCAAGTTTGTCTATCGGGCGTTCTTGCTCCCGAGACCCGCGGGCGAAGGGCCATATTGAGAAGGGGGAACATTAGTGCATTAGTGGCTACTTCTTCACCCGCTGCCTTCCTTGAGAGAGAGAGAGAGAGAGAGAGAGAGAGAGAGAGAGAGAGAGAGAGAGAGAGAGAGAGAGAGAGAGAGAATCGTGACTCATTTCTGCTTTTTACATAGTCTCCTCCTCCTCCTCCTCCTCCTCCTCCCTTTCTCCTCTAGGTCAAAAGTCAGCTGGCCTCCCTTCATGACTCATTCCTACTTTTCCTCCTCCTTCTCCTCCTCCTCTTCCTCCTCCTCCTTTTCTTCCTGCTTTCTCTTCCTTCTTCCTCCATCTACTTCTACCACCTACTTTTTTCTCCTCTTTCTCCATCTTTTTTTTCTTCTTTTTCTCCCCTCTACCCTCCTCCTTTTCCTCACTCCTCCTCTTCCTCACTCCTCCTCCCTCACCTCTTCCTCCTCCTCCTACCACCCCTCGCCCGCATAAGTCACTCCCGCCGTCCGCCTCCGCCAGAGTGTATTAAACTGTCACGCGTTGAGTAATTCCCCGCCGCCGCTCGTTGCCTCGGTAATGCCCATAGGTAGCGCGGGGGGTCCCTTGCCACGCGGCGGGGACCTGATGACCTCGCGTTGACCCCGTGACTGAGGGGGATTGCCAGCCGACCTTGATCCCGGCACTGATTGGCACCCCGCCGAGGCCAATTTGTAGCCTGTCCGGGAGGTGAGAAGACGAGGAGGAGAAGGAGGAGGAGAAGGGTGTCGTATGGTGATGGTTATTGTGGCGGTGGTGGTGGTGGTGGTGATTGTATGTTGGTTGTGGTAATGGAAAATGACGAGTAGGTGGAAGCAAAAGAAGGAAGAGGAGGAGGAGGAGGAGCTGGAGGAGGGGGCAGAAGGAGGAGAAGGAGGAATAAAAAAGAACGAGGAACTGGAGGACGAGGAATATAAAAGAAAGAGGAGGAGGAATATAAAAGAAAGAGGAGGAGGAATATAAAAGAAAGAGGAGGAGGAATATGAGAAAAAGAGGAGGAGGAGAAGAAGAAAAAATTAATAATGGAACAATGTAAAGCTAATGGATAAAAAAAAAAACATTTAGTATAAAGCTGGAAATGAGAGAGAGAGAGAGAGAGAGAAACAAGACTCGTATAATAGGGATGAATTATTTAACCATTCATAACGACTCCTATCTACCTCCGCTACCCGTTAAATGACCCTTTTCCTCTCCCCCCCTCTCTCTCTCTCTCTCTCTCTCTCTCTCTCTCTCTCTCTCTCTCTCTCCTTCCGTTTATACCTCTTCAGTTTCCTCTTTCCTTCCTTTGCCTCTCCCTGTTTATATATATATATATATATATATATATATATATATATATATATATATATATATATATATATATATATATATATATATATATATATACTCTTAAAACTACCTTACCTTTTGAAATCTTTGTAATTTCTTTTATTTTCACGTTTCACCTATGACGAAGGTAGTCTTTTTTGGTGGGACATGGTGGTCGGCCCCAGCCCGTTATAGCGTAGGCAAGTGTTTTATAGTGGCACCATCCTGCTTGGCTCACGCTGCCCCCTCCCTGGAGCTCATCTCTGATCCTCTTTTTAGAGAGAATCTAGAGTCCGAGTCAGGACAGCGTGTGTGTAGTCTCATGCCACTCGGCGATGACTGAAAAATTGCCAGTTTATTTGTAGCGGCGGGAGAGACGCGAACCTCCGTCCTCCTGGATACCGAGCCCTCACGCTGACCATTCAGCCACCGCCTCCCCAGCACTCTCTGTTTCCTCAATCCTCCTGTTAGGTAATTCATTCCCTGCGTATGAACTAATGCTTTCCCTTCAGTGTTCGCTTCTTTTCACTCCTTCCTCTTATGTTTCACCGTCACCGCCACCACCACCACCACCAGTACCACCGCCGCCACCACCACCACCATTACCACCACAACGATCCCTAACACATACTATTGTCTCCTCTGTGCTGATAATAATCGTTGCAAGATAATGAACCACCGATATAGATGTGAGATAACCTGGAGAAGGAGGAGGATGAAGAGAAGGAGGAGGAGGAGGAGGATAAATAAGGTTCTATAAGAGGAGGAGTAGAAAGGAGGAGAAAATATTAATAATAGTAAGAGGAAGCAGAAAAAAGAAAAGAAAAATAATAATAAGAAGAAGAAGAAACAAATAATAACAGTAAGAGAAAGCAGAAATCAGCTGGGTCATTTTCTGTATCACATCAGAACCAGAAAAACACGAACAACAGCAATAACGAAAACTAACTATACGCAGAAGAAAAACGATCCCTTACAACTATCCCCTCTCGTACCACCTTCCTCTATCCGTCACGCGGAAGGACGGGACACGGACACCGGCGGCTGCAGCGTCTTGGGGCCGAGGCGTTGAGAGGCGACACAAAGCCCTTCTATACGTCTTGGTGCGCCGCGCAGAAGGGCCGACAACGACGCTGCCCAGATAATGAAGCGGCGCTATTTGTTGGTGACGCGGGACGCTGCTTTGTTGCTTGAGACGGCCACGGGGGGAAGGAAGGGATGGGAGGAACGGGAGAGGAGGGAGGAAGGTAGAGATGGATACTGGGAAGGAAAAGGAGGGAGAGAGATTAGAAATGGGAGGAAGGGCGAGAGGGAGGGAGGGAGAGTAGAAAGAAAAGGAGGTAGGGAGGCAGGAAACTTAGGAAGAAAAGGAAGGAGAAGGCTGGGAAGGAAAGGAACAGAAAGGAAGGAGGAGAATAAATAAAGAATAAATAAATAGGAGGCCTGGGACAGAGAAGGAAGGGAAGGAAGAGAAGGAGGAACGGATGCTTGAAAGAAAAGGGACATATCTTCCATACTTCCTCGTTTCCTCCTCCCTCTCTCTCCCCGATCCTTCTCTTCATTACACACGCGCACCTGATTCTTCTCTCTCTCTCTCTCTCTCTCTCTCTCTCTCTCTCTCTCTCTCTCTCTCTCTCTCTCTCTCTCTCTCTCTCTCACGCATTTCCCTTCACACATGTTTTCTGGTGCCTTATCTTCCTTGTTTCCACGTTTCCTCCTGACCCTCTCCACGCCCTTCTCGTTGCACTCACACGCCCGTGATTCTCGGCCTCTCCCATCCCCCCTCCGCCCTGCACGCCGTCCCCCGCGCGTCGTCAGGTGTGGTGAGACGCTATCGTAATGAGCATCGTGGCGGGAAGCCTCTCCACCATCCCTCTTACTCCTCCTCCTCCTCCTCCTTCTTCTCCTCCTACGATTGTTCCTCCTTCTCCTCCTCCTACGATTGTTCTTCCTTCTCCTATTCCTCCTTTTCCTGTTACGGTTGTTCCTCTTCCTTTTCTTCTTTTCCTCCTACAATTTTTCCTCCTCCTACAACTATTCTTCCTCCTCCTATTCCTCCTTTTCCTCTTACGGTTCCTCCTCCTCCTCCTCCTCTTCCTCTTCCTTCTTCTTTTTTTCCTCCCCTCTTACGACTCTTCCTCCTCCTTTTCCTCTTACGGTTCCTCCTCCTCCTCCTCCTCTTCCTTCTTCTTTTTTCCCCCCCTCCTACGACTCTTCCTCCTATTCCCACGCTTCATACAGCCTAGTATTTCTCTAATCAACCTTTTCTATCTTCTCTCGCTCCTGATCCGTCTTCGTTCTTTATCATAATCTTTCCATGGATGTCAACGAAAGTAATAAGTTCGCATTGTTCAAGAGCATCGTAACAATCACTACGGTTATGAAACTACCCTTGAAAATTGATCACTCATACGAGAGACTCTTCATATATGTGTATTATTAATTGCCGAGATGTTTGTGAATACTGACGTTACTGATTTGCCTTATATATCCTCGAGTGTGGTGTGTGTTTTTCATATAAATCTCCTTTTAATTCTTCTGGGGAGCGTAATAATTTAAGAAGACAAAGGTTTTCTGCTCTGTTTCCTAAGTCTCGGAATAAGCAAATAAACTCCTACACATTTTTACTACATATATAAACGTATCTTTAAATTCCCTAGACTTTTATGAATGAAAATATATACTAATACTTTCTCTCGGGGTCATATTCAAAGAGAGTTGACATATTTACTTACTTGCAGTCAAACACGGCAAGCGGGGGCTCACTTACAAAGACATCAACCTTACCATGAATAGGAAGGAGAGTAGTACCAGGGCAGAGTAGGGCAAGCGAGGCCACACTCACTAATACGTCAACCTTACCATGAATAGGAAGGAGAGCAGAGCCAGGGCAGAGCAGGGCAAGACAGGGAATGAGAGAGCAAGCGAAGCCACACTTACAAAAATTTCAACCTCACCATGAATAGGAAGGAGAGCAGAGCCAGGTCAGAGTAGGGCAACGAGAGGCCAAGCGAAGCCACACTCACAAAGCATTAATTGGAATAAAAGAAATACCAGGGCAGAGCAGGACCAGAGAACAAGCGAGCGCCTCTCACAAAGACGTCAGCCTCAAAACGAACAGGAATAAGAGCAAAACCAGGTCAGAACGGGGCCGCCAGAGAGTAAGCGAGACCACACTCACAAAGACATCACCCTCGCCATGATGTATCCCGCGTGTTGGCCGCAATAAAAGCCCCAAACGGCCCCTGAACATAAGTCGGAAAACACCGCCTTATGGGGTTAACGGAGGCGATAAATCAGAGAAAATGAAGCAGTTTAGGCGGCCGGACCCCCATTGGTCGGCGCCGCGGGAAGGATAAGATTCTCGCCGCTGATTGGACGATGATGGACGATCTGGCCGGACGATTTACATATATTTTGACACGTGATTGGACGAGGCCATTGCGGGGAAACGACGGAAGAGCGACGCACAGAGACGCGCGCCACGGGGAAACCGACACATGAAGGAAAGAGACATGGAGGGGGAGGAGGAGGAGAAGTGAAGGAAAAATGTAGAAAAAGCGAGAGGAGGAGGAGGAGGAGGGAGAGAAGGATGAGATGTGGAGGAGGAGGAACGGGGTAGAAGCAAAGGGAGAAGGAGGAAGAAGAAAAGGATAAGTGAAGGAGGAGAGGAAGAAGGAAGAAAATTGGGGAAAAGTGAAGTAAGAAGGAACAGAAGGAGGAATAGGAAGGAACGAAAGGAATAAAATAAAGAATTAAAAATAAATATGCAGGGATGAAAAGAGGGAAGTAAAGAAGGAATGGAAATAAAAACGTGAAAAGGAAAAATTTGAAGGAGAGAGAGAGAGAGAGAGAGAGAGAGAGAGAGAGAGAGAGAGAGAGAGAGAGAGAGAGAGAGAGAGAGAGAGAGAGAGAGAGAGAGAGAGAGAGAGAGAGAGAGAGAGAGAGAGAGAGAGAGACGAACGGAGGAGGAACATACATAACGAGAAATCGAGGAAGAATTAAAAAAAAGACAACAGAGGAAAAGAAAGAGAAATTTGAGCACGAAAAAAAAGGCAAGAAAGGAGACAGTAAAAAAATAGAGGTGAAGGAAGATGGAAGAGGAGGAGGAGGAGGAGGAGGAGGAAGCAGAGTGACTGGAATAGGTGATTTTTTGTGCCTTGCCTAAGTGTCTGTCTTCCTCCTCCTCCTCCTCCTCCTCCTCCTCCTGTTTTTCTCTTCATTTCTCTCCCTCCCTCCACCCTTCTTATCTCCGAGTCTTCCACCCTTGCCTTATCTCCAATCCTCCCTTCCACCCACTCACACGCCCTTCCCTCCCTCCCCTCACCTTCTCCTTTCCTCCCTCCCTCCCTCCCTCCCATCTTCCCGTCATTTCTCATACCCTTCTTACACCTCTCCCTCCCTCCCTCCCTCCCCAGCCTATTAATATGCTGTTTATATCACCGTCTGACAGGCAGCCATCGCGAGAGACAGGCAGTGCTTACCGTCCACTCCCGAGCCTCAACCTAACTAAGATTAACAAGATAGCTGATAAAGAACAGCGAGGAGCTACGAATATTGGGGTTTTGTATCGATATGACTAACCTTGAATACATGGTAACTTATTGGCTTAAAAGAACAGCGGCGAGCTACGAATTTTGGGGTTTTAAATCGATATGACTGACTTTGAATACGTGGTAACTTATTGGCTTAAAAGAGCAGCGGCGAGCTACGAATATTGGGGTTTTGTACCGATATGACTAACCTTGAATACGTATTGTTAACTTAGTAGCTTCAACAGGCTTCGTGAGGTACTGCCACTAGTTTAAGAAGACTAACCGATGAAGGGCGGGGACGATCTACGAATATTGTCTGCTATCGATATACCTAAATTTGAATACGTATAGTTAACTTAGTAGCTTCAACAGGCTTCGTGTGGTACGGCAAGGAGTTTAAGAAGACTAGAGTAACTTGAACAAACTTTTGAAACGGTAACAAAAGGGTAAAAAAGTTTTACAAATTAAATAAAGGAAATTTTATTAAAGTAAGGGGGCAACGCGACGGAGATGAGCACCGCCGCCACGCGCAGCTATATCGTACGCTCTTATCTCTAATAAGTATAGTAACACTACATAACGAAGACACCACTACCGCTTCCTATACACGTAGCTACCCTTGAAGACATGAGTAATACCCTTTAGAAACAGAGCCTCATAGATCACTAATAACATCATGAACAACTAAAAATATATAACATGGCGTATAGCAGATAACAAAGAACACCTGCAGCCGCCAGTAAAGTCTCATTAACCAGTAAGTAACCTTGGAGAAAGAAAAAAAGCCGCCTAACCAGACGTTCACATAACAGCCAGGCAGCGCTTCCAGTCCGGCGAGCCCCGCGCCCTAACCAAGATGAACACGATAACGCCGATACCAAGACGCGGCCCGCCCGCCGGTACTGTCCGTCTCCTCCTCCGCCGCCAGACCGGGAGGATGATGATGACTTAAACACTGTACTTTCAGATAAATATAAACATTGTCACGGTATATGTTAGGAAATGTAGGAGTTTCAAAGAAAATGTTATAATATGAATGGTACATATATTATTAACCTCTTGTCATTAGTATCTAAAAAAATATTGTTCCACTAATATAGGAAGGACAAGGTTAGCAGGTTACGAAGCAGTTTATCTGAATGATTTAAATTTTTAAGAAGGTAGCAAATATAAAACTTTAAAATCAATAAGACTGAAGCAACGAAATGAATCGCCGCAGCTAGAAATCAAATTAAAAACACTATTCTATCTTCGCCGTGCCGACAGAATAACTATATCGACTAAACAGATAAATACCAGAACGCAAGAAGCTGTGTTACTTTAACTTACCGAAAAAAAAGTGTTTAAATAAACCTCCTGATAAATATAGGTCGACAAAAAATCCACCGCTCAACATTCAAAGAGAAATAAATTATACTATATGATGGAAAAAATGCAGGAATAGGCTTTGGAAAAATATACAAAAATAGTTACGTAATAGATATTCAGCTGACTAGGAAATCAAAATAGTTAATAATCAAATAAAAACGATAAAGTTAATGTTTGGAGCATACGCTATAGCTGCGGGTGGCCTCAGCGCTCACCTCCGTCTCCTTGGCCCTTGAAGCTGTGGCGGGTTCCTGATGATACAAAAAACACACGTTATCTACCAAAGTAACAGACCTGGAAGCAACAGATGCAGCCAGGCAGCTCAGTAAGAGGCTCCGGTTAGCCTCAAAACCCGATAACCAAAGACAGAT
>NC_066535.1:19328413-19330913 GCF_024679095.1 Eriocheir sinensis
GTTGATCTAGTGGCCTGTTTACGAACATGCCCGCCCTACCTCACCTCTTATCGGCCTGCATCTCCCACCTCGCCTACCCAACCACCGCTCGTCTCCCTTAATCGTGCTACTTAATCTCCCTGTCTACGTCCCGCTGCCTACCCTTGCCTACCCCAGCCTAATTAGCCCGCTACGTGCTCGCCTACCTACGGGCCCCTACCCTAATCTGCCTCCTTGGTCTAATTAGTGATCTCCTTTACTCCTCATCCACGTCTGCCGCCTGAGTAATGCACTTGTCTAGGCTCGGGCTATCTTGGTGTATCTTGCCTTACCTGTATCGTGTCCTACCATACCGTACCTGGCCTAACCGTACCTACCTGTTGTGTGTATGTATAGCTCACACGCCTGCTTATCTTCGGGGGTTCGGTTTAAGATGATAAAAGTAAGTGAAGTTAGGAGGGCACACTGTATAGTTTATCTTGGTGTATATTGCATTACCTGCACCTGGCCTCTCCATACCTACCTGTTGCGTGTATGTATAGCTCACACGCCTGGTTATCTTCGGGGATTTGGTTTAAGATGATAAAAGTAAGTGAAGTTAGGAGGGCACACGGTATAGTTTATCTTGGTGTATATTGCATTACCTGTATCTGGCCTCTCCATACCTACCTGTTGCGTGTATGTATAGCTCACACGCCTGGTTATCTTCGGGGATTTGGTTTAAGATGAGAAAAGTAAGTGAAGTTAGGAGGGTATACGGTATAGTTTATATTAGTGTGCATTGCATTACCTGTATCTGGCCTCTCCATACCTACCTGTTGCGTGTATGTATAGTTCACACGCCTGGTTATTTTCGGGGGTTCGGTTTGAGATGGTAAATGATAAGTGAAGTTGGAGGCATATGCTATTGCTTCGCGTGGCCTCGGTGCTCATATCCGTAGCATGCATAACTTTCCACCCCACTACAGCTTTTGCATTCTACCTTACCTTACCATCTCTCTACCCCGCACTTTACCGTATCTTACCTTACCATACATTACCTACACTTCCTACCTACCTATCTCCATACATGCCTACCTTTCCACCTTCTACAGTTTTTACCTTCCCTTATCTTACCTTCCCATCTCTCCACACCTCACTGTACCTTACCTTACCTTACCTTACTTTATCTCATCTTACCCTACTCACCAATCTAGATACCTAACTATATATTACCTTCCTACCTTCCTACCCTTCTCTTCCCTTTCTTTACCTTTCCTTGTATCATATCTCACCTTACCTTACCTTACCTTACCTTACCTCACTCACCAACCTAGATACCTAAATAGTACCTACCCAGCTAACTCCCTACCTATTTACACACATGATCTTACCTTCCTCTCCCTTGTATTACCGTCCTCACAGATATCACTCGGCTCATAAAACTACCCATGGAAATACTGACACCAAAACAACCTCGACGAAAGCCTTGTCAAATGTGGGTGTGGGTGTGTGTGGGCCCCGAAGTGTTTAAGAATACGAGTCTTGGTGCTGGTGGTGTTATTGTTGATGGTGGTGGTGGTAGTGGTGGTGGTGTGAAGGGGAGATAAAGCGAGTACGTGGCTGGGTGTGTGTAGTGCTGTGTGCCGGGAAAGTCGAGTTGCTTGCCTTGACCTCATTCCATTGCCTTGGTGTTTTGTTTTAGTGTGTGTGTGAGGATGAAAGAGGAGGAGGAGGAGGAGGCAGAGGAGATTAGAGTAAGGTTTGCCAGTGGAGGTGAAAGTGGTGGTGGTGGTGGTGATAAGTCGGTGTTGAAACAGATAGATAGATAGAGAGAGAGAGAGAGAGAGAGAGAGAGAGAGAGAGAGAGAGAGAGAGAGAGAGAGAGAGAGAGACAGAGAGAGAGAGAGAGAGAGAGAGAGAGAGAGAGAGACAGAGATAGGCTTTTTTTCAATGTCTTTTGGATTTTAGTAATTTTTGAAACGAAATCATTATACTTCAACACACACACACACACACACACACACACACACACACACACACACACACACACACACACACACACACAACCCCCCCCCCCTTCTATCCTCCCCCGCACACACACATCTTCATCCTCTCTCTCCCTCTCCTTCTCTCTCTCTCCCCTGACTTGCAAAACGGACTCAACCATTAATATCTAGCAATCCCACGTTTCGGCCCCAACACTATTCTTCACTGATTGCATCGCTTAATCCCTCCCAGTAATTAATTTGAAGAGCCGGAGATTTAGGTACCCGGCGTCCGTGCATACTAATTCGGCCTTCTAATGAGCGGTGTCTCCCTCACGCGTCATATTAGCAAAACTCACACTGGATTAATGATGAAATATAGGCTGAAGGGGGCGAGGAGAGCTTTTTTACCTTGCCTTTGTCTCCCGAGTCGATATATCTTGGCGGGACCTGCAATTTAGATGTCGCTGTGAGTGGGTTGGGTTGGGTTGGGTTGAGGTTGGGTTGGGTGACGCTGGGTGATTTTTTTTTTCTGTCTCCTTTTCTTGTTTTGT
>NC_066535.1:19333413-19418413 GCF_024679095.1 Eriocheir sinensis
TTTGTTTCTGTTTTTCAAGAGATCGGAGGAAGAAATACAATAATGAAAAGATAGAAAAAAAAAGTCTATCAAGTAATTTGTGTTTTCATCCTGACTACTAACGTAAACTTAAGTCTTCTACAGTTGTTCAAGAAATAAAATGAAGGAAGAAAAACATATAGAAAAACCAACGTTATCTTAAGTATCAAGTGACGTGTGTTTTCATCCTAACTACTATAGTAAACTTAAGTCTTCTACAGTTGTTCAAGAAATAAAATGAAGGAGGAAAAACATATAGAAAAACCAACGTTATCTTAAGTATCAAGTGACGTGTGTTTTCATCCTCATTACTCGCCACTCGCCTCTTTTCTGTTTGTTCAAGGCACGGAGAGGCAGGAGAGGCCAAAAAGCGCTTATCTGCAGGGCGAGGTGATGCGTTTTTATATATTCATGGGAAGCTGAGAGATTTGCATAGAGATCTTGCCGTAGATAGCGGGATGTAAACGACCAGTTGCTGATGGCCCGATAGCGAGAGCCGATAGTGTTCCGCGGCCTCCCAAAGACCCTTAATACACGATGCTTTCCTCCTCCTCCTCCTCTTCCTACTCCAACCTCGCCCTGGTCTCTCTCCTCTGCCCTCCATCTCCGTCTGCCCGCCCGCCCACCCTCCCTTCCTCCCTCTCTCCCTTCCCCTTCCTACCTCAAGTTTCTTTTTCTCCCTCTCTCTTTTTCGTGTCTGTGTCTGCCCACCCACTATCCCATTCATGCTCTCTTTCTCTCTTTTCTTTCCCTCTCTCTTTCTCTTTCTTTCAAGTTAGATAAATTCCGATTCAGCAAAGACATAGGCAAGCGCTATTGTAAGCATTAATCCCACACTGGCTTAAGAAACAAGTATATCTACCACACAGTTGCGGTAGACCCTTCCATCTTCTTAAGGGATATGAAGGAGGGGAGAAAGTGGAGGAGATCAGTCACTCCCTCTCCTCCTTCATACCATGCACTAAAAATGGTAGTATAATTCATATGAAGAAGATCACATCAGTATTATTATTCCGTGTTGGTTTGCCAGTAAAGTTGTGGATGAGTGAAACAGGCTTGACAGTCATGTAAAAGTGTTAATACGATAGATACATTCAAGAAAAGGTTAGATAAATTCATGGATAGTGATGTTAGGTGGGGTCAGGTTCACAGGAGCTGATTTGCATAGGCCTTCCTTCCTTTTGCAGACTCCTTGTTCTTATGTTCTCGTGTATATGATCCTATGTTCTCGTGTGCTAAGATAACTCCAATTATTCAATACGAAAACAATATAATTCAGTACAAGACGAATACTCCGCCTCACAGTACGACACGAGACCAATATAATACAATCCAAGACCCGCTCCGCTGCCCCGCCGGCCACACGCGGGGACCCCATAAGAAAGAGTGAAGAGGGAGGCCGTGTCTGTAGGTAAGGCGATCACCGTCAACCCCTTGCTCCTTAACACCACTGCAACGACCTTATCACGACCCGATCCCACCCCCACCCACCTCCTCCCCCTCCCCCCTCCTCCAGCCACGGTTCACTCTGTACCCTCCGAATATTGCATTTAATTAGGTACACGAGCGGGTCAGTAACAATCGAGAGAGAGAGAGAGAGAGAGAGAGAGAGAGAGAGAGAGAGAGAGAGAGAGAGAGAGAGAGAGAGAGAGAGAGAGAGAGAGAGAGAGAGAGAGAGAGAGAGAGAGAGGGAAAAAATGTGTAAAGAAGAGAAGGACGAGGAGGAGGAGGAGGAGGAGGAGGAGGGAAGAAGCATCGATGAGGGAATGAAAAAAAAAAGATAGTGGAATCAATGAAAAGATGAAATTTGGGAGGAGGAAGAGAAAAAGGAAAATGAGGAAGAGAGAAAATGAAAATAAAAGGAAGATAATGAAATAAATGAATAGATGAAATAGAGGAGGAGGAAGAAGTCGAAGAAGGAGACGAAGAAGAAGAAGAAGAAGAAGAAGAAGAAGAAGAAGAAGAAGAAGAAGAAGAAAAAAAAACGAAGAAGAAGGAGAAGAAGAAGAAGAGACGGAGGAAGAGGAGGAGGAGGGGAAGAAAGAAGAGCCGGAGGAAGAAGAGGAGGAAATAAATGAGTGTTTGGGAGGGCGCGCGCCGACCAAGGACCACCCATGAGCATCGAGTGGCCGCTGGAGGTGCATTACGCCGCCGCCGCCGCCGCCGCCTCCTCCTCGCCGGGCCAGCAATCAGCCAAGGTCATCTCCGCGGGTCGGGTCTTCCGGGAGAGGAGATTATGACCCGCGCGTAACGTTCCCAGATAATACTTTACATTGAAATAGAAGAAAAAATCCCGTACTAGAGGTAGAAAAATAATTACACCGAGGAAGGAGATTATGAGCCGCGCGTAACGTTCCCAGATAATACTTGACATTAAAATATAAGAAACACTGCAGTACTAATGATGGCGAATTAATTACCCCGAGGAATTTATAGTTTATAATATTTTACAATAGTTTGATAGTTTGCAGTGTCTGTTGAGCAAAACCTTTTTATTATCAAACTCTATCGTACTGATATCATACTGTATATGTTTATGCGTATGGCGAGAACATTGAGATCTTGGAAAATTTAATGTACCTTGGTAGCGTAGTTCAGAACAACGATGAGTCTCGCCAGGAAGTCTTACGGCTGATTGGGCTGGCCCACGGTGCTATGGACTCGCCTAGCACGAGTATATGGCGTTGTTGTGTAGAAGGACAAAAATCCGGATCTCCAGGTCGATTGTGCTCCCTGTCTTACTCTATGGCTGTGGGACAGTGACTTGGAGAGGCGGATTGATGCCTTTGGTAATAAGCGTGTTCGCAGAATCATGGGATATCGCTGGAAGGAGCTTGTTTCAAACCGGCGACTACTCCGTGAGATTGATTCTCATATATTACCTACATAGTCCGCCAACGCCAACTCCTGCTTTGTGGGCACGTGCCACATTACCCAGAAGCTGATCCTGCTCATTGGATTGTTTCTGTAAGAGACAATCCTGATTGTAGGAGGACAAGGGGACTCCCACAGAGTTCGTGGAATGAGTAAGTCGATAGATCCTGCCAGGAGGTACTCAGGATGGGATGCACAGAGACTTGGTCGGAGGGACCCCGGGACTTGGCGTCAAAGGGTGCGCCCGCTTAACTAACTTTCCTATATTCTATTGCTGCCCGTCCTTCCCCTCCGTACTATCGCTTCTTACGTATTATCTTATTCCTTACTTCTTCCAGCCATACTGTACCGTCCGCTTACCTAACTTAATCTCCTCTGCTCTGCGTCCTTCCTCCTGCCCTGCCCAAGGCCCGCGGCGGAGGGAAGGACTGCTGGCTCCTTTTTTCCGCTGTTTTTTGCGGCGTGTTGGTGTGCGTAATGTCCGGGACGCGGCCGAGCGAGTGTTACCTGAGTGGGGCGGCGGCACGGCAGGTACGGCGAGCCACGGACACACGAAGGGCGAGGACGGGTATGAGAACCTGAGAAATACTGGAAGGAAATGAAGGAAAAAGGACGAGCAGAGAATCAGCCATTTCCTTCCTGTCAGACTTCCCGTCATTCCCTCAGTCCATTTCTATTCTTATCCTCAGTCTCTTACCTCTGTTCATCCCTATCCATCGCCTTCCTTCACTCACTATCAACTTCATATAGCGAACCGGCCAGCCAGTAAAGCGTCCAGCCTCCTTCCAACACACGCGCCCCAAGCCGTTTATCCCATTCCAAAAGCCGTGGATGTTGAGGACAGCGAGGGGAGGTGGTGAAGCCTTACCAGGTGTTGGAAGGTATACAGAAACGGCAGATAAAAAAGAGTCCAGCCTCCCCCAACACACACGGACCTTGTTCAAGCCGTTTATCCCATTCCAAAAGCCGTGGATGTTGAGGACAGCGAGGGGAGGTGGTGGAGCTTTACCAGGTGTAGGAAGGTATACAGAAAAGGTAGGTAGAAAAGCGTCCAGCCTCCCCCAACACACAGGCGCCGCAGCCAAGCCGTTTATCGTATTAGAAAAGCCGCGGATGTTGCAGACAGCGATGGGAGGTGGCGGAGCGTTAGCAGGTGTAGGAAGGTATACAGAAACAGCAGGTAGAGATATTACCGGCCAGCCAGAAAAGCGTCCAGCCCCCCAACACACACGCGCCGCAGTGAAGCCGTTTATCCCATTAGAGAAACCGCGGATAATGGCCCCGAAAAGAAAGCGATAATCGGGGAATTAAAACGTAAATTACCTTGAAGACGGCGGGGAAAAAAAGGGGCAAGGTAGCCATTACGCGAAGTACCAGCTTTCAGGTTTTTGTGACGAGACGGGAAGAGGAGAGGAGGAGGAGGAGGAGGAGGAGGTAGGATGGTGATGATGGTGGGGATGAGAGAAGAGGAAAGATGGTTGTGAAAGGAGAAAGAAAAAATAGAAGAAAAAAAGAAAAGGAAGGAATAGGAAATGGAAAAGAAAAATAGAAAAATGAATAAGGAAAGAAGTAAGACGAGGAGGAGGAAGTAGTAGTAGTAGTAGTAGTAGTAGAAATAGTAATAGTTGTTATGGAAAAGGAGGAGGAAGAGAAGAAGAAGAAAGAAAAGGAATAGAAGGAAACGATGATAGAGTAGGAAAAGAAGGAGGAGGAGGAGGAGGAGGACGAGAAAACAAATGAATAGAAAAAAGGAAGAGATGATTTTAGAGGAGGAAAAGAGGGAAGAGGATGCTGAGAAGGACGAAGAGGAGGAGGAGGAGGAGGAGAAGAGGTTGAAAATGAAGTAAAGAGGAGGAGGAGAGAGGAGAAAGACCAGGAGAAGGGAAGGGGAAGGAGAGGAAGGGTAAGAGGAAGAAGGACATCAGGAGAAGGGAGGAAGGGTAAGAGGAGGAGGAAGACCAGGGGAAGGGAAGGGGCGGTAAGGGGGAGGGGAGGGGCAGGGGGGTAGGGGGGGGGGCCATGCACTAATTAATGGCCGCTATGGGTAGTGCAAGTGGTCGGTAATATGCATCTTCCCTCACGAGCCCCGATGTTATATTACTCCTCGGCACGGAATCTTATACCAGACCCCTCCTCCTCCTCCTCCTCCTCCTCCTCCTCCTCCTCTTCCTCCTCTTCCTCCTCCTTCTCCTCCTCCTCCTCCTCCTATCATTCACTCTCCCTGTTTCTCCTCTTCGCTTCCTTCTGTATCATTTCCTTTTTCCTCTTTCTCTTTCTCTCTGCTCTTTTTTTGTATATTTTTCTCTTCATTTCGTGTTCTCTCCCCTTCTGATCCTCCTCCCCCTCCTCCTCCTCCTCCTTTTCCTCCTCTTTCCTAGTCGTAACTCTCTCTCTCGCATTCTCTCTCTCTCTCTCTCTCTCTCTCTCTCTCTCTCTCTCTCTCTCTCTCTCTCTCTCTTCTCCTCTTCCTCATTCTTTCCACATCATCTCTTCCCCTTATTTTTTTATCCCCTTCCCTCTCCCTTCTGCATCCTCCTCCTTCTCCTCCTTCTCCTTCTCCTTCTCCTCCTCCTCCTCCTCCTCCTCCTCCTCCTCCTCCTTTTAGTCCGGGATAATCACTGTATTTCGGAGTCCACGCCTGAGTGAAGGAGGAATGGGAGCGGCATCGATTTGGAGTTCTTTGGGGGATTATTTGTAAGGCTTTTGTTAACAGGGCGAGAATGTAGGAGGGAGGAAGTCGGTGCTACTTCTACTACTACTACTACTACTACTACTACCAATACAGCTAATGTGCAAATAGTGGTAGCAATAGCAGTTCTTGTAGTAGTAGTAGTAGTAGTTAACACACACACACACACACACACACACACACACACACACACACACACACTCACAAACATACACTCCTGGCGTGAACTCGTTAGTCACCCGGGGCAGCACAGGACACCCAGTGGTGGGCGGGGCGGGGCGCGGCTGACGAAGAGAGGTCTGATTTCTTTAGTTCATGTTGTCTTTCGTTTTTTCCAATAGGGTGGGTTGTTCTTCTGTTCATTTCGCGGCCCGTTTTGGAATTCCTGTGTTGTCTGTAGGTCTGATTAGTTGCTTCTTTCCTTCAGCTTTCTAACGAGAATCTTCATAACCTTTTCCTTATACACAAAGATGATCCTTTTTGCGATTCGAAAAATAAATTATTCGGACTTTAACCCTTGCCCCTCACCTCTCAGCAGTGAATTCGTGCCGAGTGTCAGTCTGGGGTTGCCTCGCTTCCCGGGCGTGTGTGGGTGCGAGGCTTCAGCCGTGTCTGGAGATCCGTTACTTGTGAGCTCCGTCATTCGGGGAGGGGACTGGATGGCGATCGCGAGTCTGCCTCGTGGTCAGATCGGGGTGAATTACACACACACGTCAGATCAGCCACCCAGCGCGCGCCGCCAAACTGTCCTGAACGGCCGCCGCCTCCGCCAGGCCATCACTTGGTCAGGCCAGGGTGGATTACACACACACACACACACACACACACACACACACACGTCAGGTCGCCGCCCCGCCAGGTCAGCCACCCAACGCGCGCCGCCACACCGTCCTGAAGGGCCGCCGCCTCCGCCAGGCCTCGCCGCGCCTTGCCTAATGAAGCCGTGATGGACTTTATCAGCCTCGCCGCGCCGCCCACCCGTCTTAATTAATGCCATAACATGAATCTATTAATGCAAATGGGAGTGCATTGATTAATTTACGAGCGATGCTTTGCGGAAACATATTCATCAGGCCTCGTGTCAGATGAGGCATTATGGGTAATGAGGCGGCGTGAGGGATGAGCTGCCAGCGAAGCGGGACTCACACAGCCCGGCGAGGCCTCTCCGACGGGAAGGGAAGCTAGGCGCGGAGGCAAGGCGGTGTAATCTTCCTCTCAGACGCTCTGGGAATGTTTGCTGGGGAGGGAAATGCAAGTCTTCACGCTTCCCAAATATATAGAAAAATGTTGTATTGAAATCGGCAGTGGTTAGAGCTTTCTGAGATGCCCAACAACTCTGTAACCGCTGCTGCCTTCAATAGGATATATGTATTTTGAACGGCCTGCCACCGCCCTCCCCCCTAACACACACATTCCCTCATCTCCTCTCGTCTCCTTGTTCCCGTTGGTCTCAACCGCTGACATTATCATAACTCTATCTTTTCCCGGGTCTGGTGCGCAAACTTGTCGAGAGATCTTGGTGACGGGATGCAAGCGGCTTAACTCCTCGCCCCTTTATTCTCTTCCTCACCCATCTCCTCCTTGCGGGGGCGGGGGTCATGGTCTTAGTGGTGGCAGTAGTAGTGGTGGTGTCGTGGTGATGATTGTTGCCGTAATAGTTTCAATTGCAGTAGTGGTAGTGGAGGAGGTGCTGGTGGTGGTGGTGGTGGTGGTGATCGTGGTGGTGAGTGAAGTCTGCGTGTTTGCCAAGACGGATCAAGCTGGTGATAAGACAACCAGATGTAAAGAGGAGGAGGAGGAGGAGGAGGAGAAGAAGGGGGGGGATAAAGAGAAGGAGGAGGAGGAAGAGGATAAGGAGGAGGCGGTGGGCGTGTCCCTATCGACTGCCGTCTGTCTGTCTGGCGCAGCGAGATGACTTACTTACTAAACCAGAGCGAGTGTTTTAATGATCGCTTCTTCGTTATAGATCAAGTCATTGCGGGCCGTAAGCCGAGTATCTGAGGTGCATCAGGGCGTTTATCTCGCGGCCCCAGCAATCATCGGATTTACTGAGATGAAACACGAGTCCGACGGATCATCAATAGCTTCTCGGACTTACGACGCCTCCCGGGAAGCGCTCCTCTACCCCCGGCGCCCTCAGCATCATCATTATGTGCCTCCGTTGCAGATCAGCTGATTGGAGTCGCCTGAAGGACCAGAGATCGACGCCAAAAACAAACATAAAAACAGAGGAGAGAGTGTAATGGACTACCCACATGCTGTCCTATAGAGCACCAAATAACCCTAATTCTAGATACTCTCTAGAGAGGACCAAAGATGAGCTCCGTGGGGCAGCATGAGCCAAGCAAGATGGCACCACTATAAACACTTGCCTGCGTCATAATGAGCTGGGACCAACTACTAGGCCCCACCAAGGAAGCCTACCGGCGCCATAAGCGAAACGTAAAAAAATATGAGTGAACGAGTGGGGGAGAAGGAAGAAGAGGAGGAGAAAGTGAATGAAATGGAAGATATAGAAAGAGGAGTGTAAAGAGGTGAGACACATAAATGAAGGACACTTGGAAGCAGGGGAGGCGGAAATTGATGAAATGAATGAAAATGATTGAAAACGGAAGATATATTTTTCCTTTTTTTCTGCATCAAAGAGGCAGCTCAGGGGAGAAAACAAAAACAGCCACAAAAAAGTCCGCTAGGCGCTGCTCCGACAAAGGAAAACAGAACGAGTGTCCAGAAGAGAGATCAAATTTGTGTGGAGAGGTGTCTTGGTATAAAGAGGAAAGGAAGAGGAAAGTCCGTCAAGTGTCTTTTGTTATGTGGATGTAATGTTGGTATCTCTATCATGTGAAGGAGTGACGGATTACTGTGGCTATCTAACAGTCTCCGAAAGCTGCATTGCATCCAAGTAACTCCCTGGGCGTTTTGACGAAGAGAGGTTTAACCATAAGCAATGTGGGTATGTCTATCCTGTTCAGAATTAGTGTGGTTATCTAACAGCCCCGCATTATTAAACATTTCGACGTTCAAGCACACACATTCAGCAAGGCTTCCGTAAGAGGTTTGGGCACTTCCAGGGGTAGTTTTATGATTCTGGTGGTAGTTTGGCCCTTCCTCTGTACCATGAACCTACATAACACTCATTGGAACCCGACAGATCTCCGCTTCGGCCTTTGGAGATAATTGATAAGAGAGGCGGAAGCGTCCAAAAGCCGCAGTGCACTGAAGTAACTCGTTGTGCGTTTAGCTCAGGAGTATTTTAACTATAGCTCCCACGCCGCTTAAAACTGGCTCGGAAGGATCAACGTGGCTATCTCTATCATGTGGAGGAGTGTCGAATTAGTGCGCTTGCCTTACAGACCCCAAAAGTAGCATTGCATTAAAGAACCTCTACGTCCGTTTAGCAGGAGAGTATTATAACCATAGCTCTCACGCCGCTTATAACTAGCTCAGGAAGGATCATCTCTCCTCTAACGTCGCCCTCGCACGCCACGACGTAATAAGAAACATTTAAGATCTCGCCGCAGTTAACGCCGCCGCTAACTATTGCATTATCTGGCTGGCCGATACTCCCGCTAATTATGGGCAATAAGTCACAGGCTCGGCTGTTTATGATCGGCCAAAGCAAACCCGCCCACCCAGGCCCGCAAAAAACCCGAGTCTCCGCCCCCGAGGCCCCGACGCAAGGTGGCGAGGGAGTGACGTGTGGGAAGAGGAGGGAAGGGGAGGCAGAGGCTGGGGGAAGGGGGACGTGGAAGAGGAAGAACGGGAAAGAGTAAAAAGTAAGGGAGACGCAGAGAAAGAAGGGGAGGCGAAGGCTGAGGGAAGGAGGACGTGGAGGAGGAAGAACGGGAAGAGTAAGAAGTCAGGGAGACGCAGAGAAAGAATGGGACGAGGGAGGTGGCAGTATGTATAATGTATAATGGGAGCGTACACTACACAATAGCTACGCGTGGCCTCAGAGCTCATCTCCGACACATTAACCCTCGAGCCTGTGGTGTGGATGAACGTAGGAACAAGAGATATAGAAAAAATGGAGAGAGTGGAAAAGAGAGCGAAAATGAAAGAAGTAGGAGAAGTAATAAGAGGAAAGGCAGAAGGAAAGAAGGAAGGGAGGGAATGAATATACGAATGGGAGATGAAAGAGCGAGAGAGTGGCGGGGGGTAGGGAGTGTCAAGCCACCCCAGCAGTTCACGACACCCACAAGTCATGGTTGGTGTTTGCCCGCCCTTTGTGGCCTGTGCGTGGCGTCGAGTGACTTCTGATGGTGGTGGTGGTGGAGGGGAAGGAGGTTAACTTGCTACCGTCTAACACACCACCACTACCACCAACAACAACAACACCAATGACCTGACCAAGCCCCCTTTCGTGACCTCTGCCTTTGTTCCTTCCATCTCCTACACCTCCTCATACCCCTTCGACCTCTCCTCCTCCTCCTCCTCCTCCACCTCTTCTCCTTTTCCACCTTATTATCCACGTATTCTCACTCAGTCGGACACACCTTTAAACTTTTCCTCCTCCTCTTTCTCCTCCTCCTCCTCCTCCTCCTCCTCCTCCTGCATCAGTCAGTCATTCTTCATTCTTCCTCCTGCGCCCAACACCATCCTGCCCTGCCACCCACTTCACCCTTCCCACCCATCCCTCTCCCTCCCCCTCCCTCCCTCTCCCTCAGCCTTCACCTTCCACCTTTGACACGGAGACGAAAGCGATGCCACAACCCGAACAGGAAGCGAGCGATAGGCGGCGACGATGAAGGAAAAGGCGAAAAGAAGAAGGCGTTAGAGAAGGAAAAGTCAATGTTATTCTTAGCGGGCTGTTTTTCTTCCTCGTCTTGTTCCCTCGACTGTTGCTTCTTATTGTGTTCTTTTGTTCTTACGTGTTCTTATGGGTATGGTAAAGGAGGCAGTCAGAAGGGAAGGCAGAAAAGATGATAAATGAGAGCCTGCGTAGATAATGTTAGGCAGAATGCGATAAAAAGGATAAAAAAAATGGGTTAAAAGATAGTTATTTTTTGCTTAGGACACACTTATCTATTTATTTCTTGCCGTCATCCCTCCCTCGCCTCTTGTAACCAGTGACTGAATTATAGTTTTGAGTTTTAGTTTCAAAATTTCCTATTCACTGACCTCTCTTATCTTGTCTCTTTCCTACCCTTCCTCTCTCCCTCCCTCACCCCACAACCCCGCCGCCACCACCCTCGCAAGCCCTCAGCATTGTTCTAATACCCGGCCTGCCTGTAATCCGCGCGTCGAGGCAGCGGCAGCGAGGCCAAGCAAGCTTTTCCAAAATGTGCTGTTCGTCGAGCTATAATTTAATTCAATATCGCGCGGGTAATTTGCCGGCGCTAGGCGAGGTAAACACCGGGGAGAGAGTCTGACGTGAGGAGGAGGAGGAGGAGGAAAGAGAAGATGTGGAGGGGTATGTGGAAAGGGAGAGAAGTGGAGGAAAGAGAAGATGCAGGAGAAAGGAAGAGAAGGTAGAGAGGGAGGGAAGAGAAAGGAGAAGGTGGGCTAAGATGCAAAAGACGAAATGGAGAGAAGTGGAGGAAGAAAAGATGGAGAAAAAAAGAAAGTGGAAGGTAGAGAGGGAGAGAAGAAAAAGACTGGAGAGAGAACGAAGAGTCAGGCGGGAGGAAGAACAGAACAGAGGAAAATACAGATAGATTCTCCCTTCAACTCCTTCCCCTCCCTCGCCACCGCCACCACCACCACGCCTCTGAGAGCTAAGGGAACATTGGCTACCTCAAGTTTGGCCAAGAGAACGGGGACTCAGGCGGGAAAAAGAACAGAATAGAAGAAAATATAAATAGATTTCTTTCTTCAACTTCCCCACCCTCAAAACCACCACCACCACCACCGCCACGCCTCTGAGAGCTAAGGGAACATTGGCTACCTCAAGTTTGACCAAGAGAACGAAGACTCAGGCGGGAAAAAGAACAGAATAGAAGAAAATATAAATTGATTTCTCCCTTCAACTCCTTCCCCTCCCTCACCACCACCACCACCACCACCGCCACGCCTCTGAAAGCTAAGGGAATATTGGCTACCTCAAGCTTGGCCAAGAGAACGGGGAGTCAGGCGAGCGTCCGATAAGGCGGGCGGTAAATAATAGAGATTAGCTAATGAGCGTGCGGCGGGGACGATAAAGTAAATAAATAAGATCTTGTCAGCGTGCTTTAGTGAGCCAGTGAGGTTAAACGCTTAAAATTTGCCTTAATGGATTGGAAAACTGGCCTCTGATAATTTTTTTTTCTCTTTGGTGGGGGAGGATGGAGGGATGGAGGGTGTGTGTGTGTGTGTGTGAGAGAGAGAGAGAGAGAGAGAGAGAGAGAGAGAGAGAGAGAGAGAGAGAGAGAGAGAGAGAGAGAGAGAGATAAGGCAGGTAAGCAGACAAAATATACACACACACACACACACACACACACACACACACACACACACACACACACACACACACACAGATATCACCCCCCCCCCTCTCCACACACACACACACACACACACACACACACACACACACACACACACACACACACACACACACACACACACCAACCTCTCAAATTAAACGAAAGAAATCAGTCGATCGCTATTAAACATGAGCCAAAATACCCACCGCTGTCGCTCGCCTCACAACGTAACACTGGACGTTGGCTACAGTGATTACCGAAGCGAGTGCAGTTTAAAGCCAGAAATCCTCCTCAGCCTTGCTTTTTACGGCGCGTCTGACTTTGCGTGGCGCCGACTTTTATGCGTCACCTCACAAATTTACCTTCCCTTGCATGCAGTCAGTGTTGCCGTCCGGTGCGAGGGTGTGGCTGCCGAGAGCGACTGAGGGACTTGTCTGGGACCGTATTGAGGCTGTAAGCTCGCCAGATATTGCCTGTGATATTGTTTTTCCTCTCTCTTTCGAGTTTGGATATTCTTGAGTTTAAGAGAGAGAGAGAGAGAGAGAGAGAGAGAGAGAGAGAGAGAGAGAGAGAGAGAGAGAGAGAGAGAGAGAGAGAGAGAGAGAGAGAGAGAGAGAGAGAGAGACTTATAAGAAACAATTGTATTATATTATTTTCCGTAAATGGGTCGTAATATAAAATAAAGCTTTGTATTGGTATGTGAAGCTCTGGTCAGTAAGCGCTGTCTGTGAGTATGAGAAGCAGAGTACCAACTCCCCGCGCAGCGCACAGAAAATTTCAAAACACTGGCATAACGTAAAGAATAATTTTTAAGTCGTATAGAAAATAAAGTGAGGGAAGTACAGTGGTGGTTTCTCAGCGTTAAAATTCCATCAAGAGACACGAACAACCAATCCATCTGTCTATTAAAAACATGAGAAATAGTTGGGCGTTGAGTTTTGCGAAGGTGACAATCTCAGTGAAGCCGTAATGGAAAATAAGGAAGAAAAGAAGAAAGTACGGTGATGGTTTCTTAGCGTTAAAGGTTCACAAAGAGATATGGACAACCCATCCATCAAACTATATTAAAAAAACACTCACAAGAAAAAACTGGGCGTTGAGTTTTGTGAGGGTGACAATCTCAGTGAAAGGACGAGTGGGTATGATTTTTTCACCTTCCTTCCTTCCCCCGCTCGGCCACGTCCAATTAGCTCTGAGGGAATGAGGAGGTCGATGACGCCACGTTTAAGAAAAAGAGATGCGTGGGTGACATCAGTTAGCGGCGGCAGCGTAGGCTCGGTATATGTGGAATGGAGGAAGAAAGGAAGAGAGGTAGTCCAAGGATGAGGTGGATGGATGGAGTGGAAAAATGTGACTAGGAGTAGCAATAGTTTGGTGTATGTTCGGTAACCACGGGAGGGCAGAGTGAACTATATGTATCCGATTCCTCCTCTGCAGTAAAATCGCTATCGTATGTGTTGAATGTAAGGACGTCTTCTGGGGCTAAAGTCTGACTGTCCCTTTCTACTAGAGCCCTTTACTGAATGTTAACAACAGCGGTGAATCTGTAACAACCCTAGCAAGCCGATAGATAGATAGATAGATGAATAGATAGATAGATAGAGGATTAGAATAAACTGCCTGCACAACTCGAGGACCAAATTAAGCTTCATTTATGTTCCCTTAATTCTTTTTCTGCAGCGGAAATACTTCATCGAGGTTTGCGAGCGTAAGAAAAAGAAGTCATTAATATATTTGGTCTTGGCGCGGCGCTAGTGTGGAAGGCGGCGTGGGAGGAAGCGACCATGAGAGAGAGAGAGAGAGAGAGAGAGAGAGAGAGAGAGAGAGAGAGAGAGAGAGAGAGAGAGAGAGAGAGAGAGAGAGAGACACACACACACACACACACACACACACACACACACACACACACACACACACACACACACACAAACACAAACAAACACCTCGAGAGAGAGAGAGAGAGAGAGAGAGAGAGAGAGAGAGAGAGAGAGAGAGAGAGCGTGTTAATCATACTGTAAACAAGCGGGCGAGAGGCGGTCCACTCCCTGACAGTAAGCCGCGCGCGCCCCGTCATTAGGTCGGCATAAACAAGGCGCCGCACCTCCGCATTATAACACCGACCCGCCAATAACACCAAAATAAACGGAACAGTTATCGCGTTTTAAGACCCCAAATCACCGTCCGCCGCTGCCCGTCATCCGCCAAGACCTCGCGCGCTTTGGAGAGCTAAGTTTGTGTAGGACCTAACACCTAACACCTCCTATTCCTGCGTCCTTATGATTTTGAGCTGATTTTTGCTTCTGGGCTAAGGTGAAGGAGTGGAAGGTGTCTGTTTAATGCTGGCAAAGAAGGAATTAGATAGGTAGGTTCTCCTCCTCCTCCTCCTCCTCCTCCTCCTCCTCCTCCTCCTTCGTCCTTAGGGTATTGCACGGATCTTTTCTTCTGGGCTGAGCTGTCGTGTGAGAAGAAGGTTCTTGTGTCGTATGTTCTTGTGTTCATGTGTCTCTTTAATGCTGACTAAGAAGGAAATACACCGTGCCGTTCTTGTTGCAGTTAGACAGATATAGTCCTGAGTATTCCGTGGCATATCTCTGTAGTTGCTTGGCCTTGGAGAGTAGGTAAGGATTGCAATGTTGTATTAGCTGTAAAGGTTATGTCGGTTAATTAATGAATGATGGCATTTATTGAAAAAAATATGAAAAAAAGAGGGGGAGAAGGAGGAGGACGAGGAGGAGGTAGATAGGGATGGTGAGCAAATAGAGGGGAAATAGCAGTGGAAGAAGTATATGAGAAGGGAAGAAGAATTTGTGAAGAACGAGAAGAACGGGGAAGGAAGAAGAGGAGTGGAGGATGAGAATGAAAAAAAGATGAACAAGAAAAAGAGAAAGAAAATAAAGGAGAAGAACAAAGATGGTTATGCGGGAAGTAAATAGAAAGGGGAAAAAAATAAGAGAAGAACGGGGTAGGAAGAGGAAGAGGATGAAAAAAATAACAAGAACAAGACAAAGAAAATAAAGGAGAAGAACAAAGATGGATATGCGAGAAGTAGATAAGAAGAGAAAAGAAAAAGAGGAGAAAGAGAAGGAAGGAGAGTAGGAGGAGGAAGAGGAGGTAGGTACAGGTGGGGGTGGTGTGCCAAGGGCGTAACTGGCCTCCTCCAAACGGGGCGCCTCCCTCATAAGGGCGGGAAGTTACCAAGTACCTGTTTTGGGCGGCGCTGGGCAGGACGGCAGCTCCGCCCAGGTTTTTTGGCTCTATTTTGGCTCTGTCACCTGGACGGGGCTGGCTCGGGGCTGCAAGGGACTCGGTGAAGGAGGTCCATAAGGCTTACCACGCCATACTCACTCCCTAGACTTCCAGCGCTAAAGACTTCACCTCCAGATCCAGGGTCGGGTTTTGGTCCGTATTTTCAAACAGTTCGGCGCCCAAGTTCACATTTTTCACAAGGCATTCGTGCGAGTTTTGGGCCTTTCCATGGATAGTTTATTTTACCCTTCTACAGTAGTCTGACCCTTCCTCAGTACCATGAACCGAAAGGAAACACTCATTAGAACCCGACTGGTCTCCTTTTCGGCCTGTGGAAATAGTTGGTGAGCGAGCCGAGAGCGTCTAAGCATACCGCCTTTATCTCCCTCGTGATCTGGCGGGTGTTTTTGCGAGCCGATGCCAGTTGTAGCGTGCCAGCCATTTAGACGTGGGCGGACTTATAATATGCATGATAATCGTCGATATAATTCAGGATCTGTACGTCAGTGGCGATGTAAATAATAATACTCGCGGCCGCTTCCTCGGAGAACAAGAAAGGCGAGCCCCAAATGGACAGACCCCACAAGGCAATACCCAAAGCCTTCTCGCTCCGTCTGGGGTAACACGCCGACCCCGAGGACACTGGGAAGAAATGTGGCTTTATATATATACATTATTTGACGTGATTTTAAGCGGTGCCTCCTAATGTCCATCCGAAATACCGAAAGCCTTGATCTGTCTGAGGTACATAACACGCCGACCCCGAGAACACTGGGAGGAGATGTGGTTTTATATGCAATCATTATTCGACGTGATTTTAAGCTCTACCTTCGAACTTCCACCCGAAATTCACCTCTTTTGGTCATTCATTTCTACTTTCTTTACAGGAGCAGTGAGTAGAGGGCTTTCTTACTTATTAATTTATTTTTGCCCTTGAGCTGCTTCCTTTACTGTAAAAAAAATAGTGAATTCAAGAGCGTGATTATATATAGGGAATTACGTATTAGTGAGTCATCTTATGAAATACATGGCAAGGTCTGAAGGCAAGGTTTGAAGGTAAAGTCCATTCGGTCATTGCTAGTATTAAAAGGGCACGATATTATAGCTAGAACACCAGCGATAGAACGAAGTATGTAACGAATGATAATATAACAAAAAATAGCTTAAAAAGGATAGAGGCCGCTTAACTTTTGCTTCACACCACACTGATCTCCTCCTCCTCCTCCTCCTACTACTACTACTACTACTACTGCTACTGCTACTACTACTACTACTACTACTACTACTACTACTCTTAACCCCACAAACTTAACTTTCCTCCACTTTCTCCTCCTCTTCTTTCTTTTTCTCTTCCTCCTCCTCTTCCTCCTCCTCCTCCTCTTCCTCTTCCTTCTAACCAAGCGCTCTTACTTTACCTACACTTTCTCCAACTCTTTCTTCCTTCCTTCTCTTTCTCTTTCTCTTCCTCCTCTTTCCTCCTCGTCTTCCCTGCGTCACACACGAGGCAACTCCCTTCCCAAAACAGCCGTGGCATAAATTACACCCGCATTTCCCAGCACTAAAGGGCAGCAATAATTTCCTGTTGGTATTTCCGCCCTGGCCACGCGAAGATACATAAGGAAATGTCACAGACTCATTCATCTTTTACCTCTAGTCCTTTTTTTACTTCCTCTTTCTCTTCCTCCTCCTCCTCCTCCTCCTCCTCCTCTTCTTCCTCTCCTTTCATATAAGTTACGTTCAGAGTCTACTTCCTTATTTCTATTCTCGTTCTTCTTTATTCCCACGTTTTCCACCTCTTCCTCTTTTTCTTCACTTCTCCTCCTCCTCCTCCTCCTCCTCCTCCTCCTCCTCCGTGCTGGAAAACGAGGTCAGTCATCACATTACTGTTTGTCTTGTTAAGGTCTTGTCGAGTAACCTTTCCAGAGCTTCCTCGCTGACCACCAAGGCTTACTGACGCTCCACTTCCTCTTCCAGCTCACATCTCTCTCTCTCTCTCTCTTTTCCTCTATTTCCCCTTACTCCTTCCTCTTCCCTTGTCCTCCCCTTCTTCATCCTCATTCTCAAGTTATTCTTCTCTCTTTCTTTCTTTCTGTCTTTCTCCTCCTCCTCCTCCTCTGTTTTTTCTTTTCTTTCTCTCATTCCTTCTCCTCTCATCGCTTTCTCTTGGCTTGTCCTCATTTTCCTCCTTATTCTCGTTTTTTTTCTTCTTTTTCTCCCATTACCCTTTTTTTTCCTTCCTCCTTCTCCACCTCCTCCTCCTCCTCAACCTTTTCCTCCTCTCGTCCCCTACTCATCTTCCTTCTTCAGTCAAGTATATCCTCCCCCTCTTCGTATGCTGTGGGCCGCACCGTCGCACAACATCGCCCCGCCACACTATCAACACAAGTCAATCGCTTTGCCCCAAGTCAGTCAGCCCGTCGCCCGAACAATGGACAGCGGCGGCGCCCTCCGTGTTGAGCCGGGCGTTCTCGCGTGATGAAACGATACCCGCCGCCCAAGCAAGCCGCGTGGGGCCTCGACACGTGTTAACAGACGATAGGGACGGTGGGGCGACATGAAGAGTGATGGAGAGAGGAAGGAGGGCAGTGTCAGGCGATGAAGAGGGAGGGAGCAGAGCGTAGGAATGAATGAATAGGAAGTGTTTGAAAGGGGATTAACAGACGAATGAGGAATAAAAAGTGATTTAGAGAGAGGAAGGAGGGCATTGTCAAGCGATGAAGGACGGAGGACGGAGAAGTAGATGAGAAGGAAAAAGAATAAAAGGAGAAAGAGTAGGAAAGGGCAGGAAGAGGAGGAGGAGGAGTGGAGGATGAGAAAAAAATGAGCAAGAACAAGAAGAAAAAGAAGGAAGAGAATAAAGATGGCAGTGGTGATGGAAGCAAAACATAGAAAAAAGGAATAAATAAGTGTTTGAGAGAGGCGTTAGGTGTGTAAGAGAGTGCCTGGAAGTGGCTATAGAGGCTCAGTAAGTACTAAGAGAGGAAACGAAGAGAAATAGATTTAAGACTTATACTGAGAACTTTTGTCTTTGTTTAGTGTATGAGGAGCAGAGACAAAGAGAAAATATTGTGCAGTGTTAAAAAAAGGTTTGATAATGAATAACGCCTTTCCATGAGCTTGGTACTTACTCGAGCATTGAAATCTCCCCCCATCTGTCTTCCTGTATCTATTCTGTATTTTTCATGTGTGTGTGTGTGTGTGTGTGTGTGTGTGTGTGTGTGTGTGTGTGTTTACTAGTATGCGATCGGTAGAATTTGTAAGTGTAAGAATGTAGGCGTTTAAGAATTCACACACACACATTCTTATTCTCATTCATACTCCCGCAGCTCACGTACGCGTCCCCAGCATGGTCCAACTCCCTCAACCTCACGCAACGCCGCCAACTGGAGCGCGTTCAAAAACGGGCATGCAGAATCATCCTGGGCCCCAACTACACCAACTACCAAGACGCCCTCGATATCCTCACCCTCACCACCCTTCAAGTACGTCATTCAGCCCTGCTGCAACGCTGTGCGACCGGTCTGCTCTACCACCCCAGACACCGGAATCTACTCCCGCCTGCAGTCTCCCGTCCTAGACAGTCCGTGAGGCACGCCAACAGACTGGCTCCAATACGGGCACGGACGGACCACTACAGGAACAGAGCCGTGCCCGCGATGGTCAGGCTAATCAACTACATGTAAACCCCTCGACAACAGAAGCTGTAAATATCAGTATTTTCATTATTATTATTATTACTATTATTGTTACTATTATTATCACTATTATTATTATTATCATCATTATTATTATTATTACTTTGCCCATGTAAAGTTTGTAAATTTTCAGCTCTAGGGCTGCAATCCTTCCTCTCAATAAACCGTTTTATTATTATTATTATTATTATTATTATTATTATTATTATTATTATTATTATTATTATTATTATTATTATTATACACACACACACACACACACACACACACACACACACACACACACCATTCCCCTTCCCCCCCACACACACATACAACCCCCCACCCCCACCCCTCCACACACACACACACACACACACACACACACACACACACGTTGATGTAATGCAGCCCGTCACTTCGTCCCGCCCTCGGCCACACACACTCATCACAACGCTATCGGCCGCCTCATCAGTCGTACACGGAGCCGAGAACTATCGTGCGGGGCGACAACTGGAGGAGCAAGACGTACAAGACATAAAGACGCCCAGACACATCTAGACACGGAGACATTAGGACAAGGAGACATTAAGATTAAGGACATATCAAGACGTAGGGACACCTCGACCACCTAGACGCCGCCATATCAACACACTGACACACACACACACACACACACACACACACACACACACACACACACACACACACACACACAGAGAGAGAGAGAGAGAGAGAGAGAGAGAGAGAGAGAGAGAGAGAGAGAGAGAGAGAGAGAGAGAGAGAGAGAATTGATATATGTGAACGAGATGATATAAGAAAAGAAAGGGAGAGGAAATGTGAGAAAAAAGGAAGAAAAGGAAGGAAAAGTGGATGAAAAAAAAAGAGATAGAAGTGGATGGGAACACACACACACACACACACGCGCACACACACACACACACACACACACACACACACACACACACACGACTTAGCATACAGGGCGTGGTGGCGTAGCTGGATGGCCTTATTCTTACGCCTATACTCCCGATACCCTTCCACCCCCTCCACCACCCCCCTGTGACCCCCCTCTCTCTCCCTCTCTCCCTTCTCTCTTCCAGTACTTCCTCCTTCCTTCCTCCTTTACTCCCTCTCCCTCTTCAAGTGTGTGTGTGTGTGTGTGTGTGTGTGTGTGTGTGTGTGTGTGTGTGTGTGTGTGTACACACACACACACACACACACACACACACACACACACACACACACACACACACACACACACACACACGCCGAGACTCGCGTGCGTTCGGGGGGTGTTGCGTGCGGAGGAGCGTATCATTACAGCCTCCCACGATAGACCGATAGCGGCGGCGGCGGCGACGAGGGGATGGTGGGGGGGAGGGGGGCATGCTTACGAGGGGAGGGAGGAGGGGGGGAGGGGCGATGGTGAGGGTCATTATGTAAATTATTATGATGCCGCTTATAGGTGAGTCCGTGGCTTTTGTAAATACACAGCGGGCATCCCTCAATTAGGTTATCTCTCTCTCTCTCTCTCTCTCTCTCTCTCTCTACTGTCTTTTTTTTGTTCTATTTCGTTTTTGCTTCTCCTTCTTCTTCTTCTTCTTCTTTTTCTTCTTCTTCTTCTTCTTTTTCTTTCCATTTTCGAGCTACGACATGCTGAGGGCTTTTTTCCTAGTGTGTGTGTATGTGTTTGTTTGTGTGTGTGGGAGGGTCTGTGTGTGTGTGTGTGTGTGTGCGTGTGTACAAACTTTCAGCCCTCAAATCTGTTTTCAAATAGACTACCGACTTACCAACTGCCTCATCCTCCTCATCATCTACCTCATCCTCATCCTCCTCCTCCTCATCCTCATCATCATCATCATCATCATCCACCTCTTTCTGTCGGCTACCCCAGTAAAGAAAAGCTTGCAACAGGCTCATAACACCCTTCCGCTGAGTGAGTCTTCAACGCCTGTATTTTGTGACACGCGGATCAGATGCGGTAACCCTGAGACGCCTTGGGCCGGACCTGACCAACTAACCGACCCTTGTCCTCTTGAGGGAGCCGAAGGTCTTAGGTCTTGAGTTCAGTTCTCTTATGCACACTGAAACGACGCTGTGACTTACTGTATTTTTCATTTTTTCCTTCTTAGTTACTGTGAAGTAGTAGTAGTAGTAGAACAAATAAAACGTCCCGTCAGCCCTCCGCCACACCACTCCCTTCCCGTCTCTTCTCCCGTCCGTTTATACCTCAGGACGAGCGTCAACGCGGCAAATCATGCGTCGGCCGCGTCTCAGGAGTGGCGATGCTTATCAACTGGCGGGGCACGGCGGGGCTTGCGAATGGGCTGAAGAGGCGCAGCTCGTGGTGGGTGGCAACTCCTGGGGCGCCGTGGTAGTAGTTACGAAGCTATTTTACTTTATATTTCCCCCGTGTGTATATATAGAGTGTAAATACAGGGTTTTATGAGGCCATGAAGGTTGCTGCGGTCTGAACTCATAAACAAGCATTGCTCGGCACTGTTCACGCTGTAGGTATTAAAGAGTCTTGTATACAAAGTGCGCTACTGACGAAAGAAAGCTTATGTATGTACAGCGTAAAGTCTTGGTGTTTATTTAGCTTCCCTTGTCGAAAATTGTATCTTGTCTCGTATGTATAAACAAGCATTACGAGTTGTTGTCTTATATATGCATTGTGGGTATGAGAGACTACGTTGAAACTAGAAGTAAAGGAGACACTGCAGGATAACATGGTAAAGTCCTGAGGTTTATTTAGCCTTCCTTGTCGAAAATTGTATCTTTGTGTCTCGTAAGCATAAACAAGTATTGCAAGATTTCTTATTTACACGTTTTGGGTATGAGAGAAGACGTGTAACTAAGGAGTAAAAGAATGACAAGAGGAAAACCTTAGAACTATAAAAAATTGAGACTTTCCTAAGTGTCAAAGGGTCTCATGCAAGGCGGCGGACCGCTTATAACAGGCCAAGAGTTACGTTACTTTATCACGGGGGCCAAAGGAAGGGAAGGGAAGAGAAGGGAAGGGAAGAGAGAGACGAAGCTGGCGAAGGTGGAGGAAAAATAAGTGTTGGATAAGGTGGATGACGAAACTGTATCTCTCTCTCTCTCTCTCTCTCTCTCTCTCTCTCTCTCTCTCTCTCTCTCTCTCTCTCTACCCCCCCCACCCCCCAACCTCCCTTCCGTCTTCAAGTCTTCCCTTATCGGCCCTCCATCTATGCAGCTGCTCCATCTCGCGTCCCCATCCCTCATTCTCGCCTCGCAGCGCAATCAGCTCGGCCAATAAGCTGGGCGAGAGTAACGTGCGATATAAAGCGTTGGGAGCGACGTCGTGAAGGAAGCAACGAATCGAGCCAATCATCGTCCGCTCAAATTAACTTTATGGATAAGCGCCTCGCTGTCCCCCTTACCGACGCGTGTCATTGCTTAGCGTGATAGAGGGGAAGCGCCTTGTCCACCCTTATCTGTCCCGCCACGTGATGGGCGAGCGTATGGCGTAGAAGGCGTGTGATTGGTGGTCGTTTTGGCGGAGAATACGGCTAATTGGTGGTCGTTTGGGGAGCTGTCGGGATGGTTAAGAGCCACCTTGTCCTCCTAACGTTCCATACACGTCATTTGTGATGGTTTGAAGGGATGGGTTGCGTGTGATTGGTGGGTGTCTGGCGTGTGACTGGTGGTCGTTTTGGTGAAGAATACAGCTAATAGGACCGTTTTTGCTTGAGGATTTATACCCAAGTAGCCATGTGTTATTTTCTGTTCTCTGACGCCAGCGTTGGTGACTATTGAACTCATTCGTAAATATATACTCCATACAGTAGTAGAATTTAAAGTCAACCCACGATGTCCACGTCAGAGCTCGGAAAAAATATGGAAATGTTGGCACCTGGCACGAGCCTCAAGAAAGTCTTACTGGGACACGCTCACTGGACGCATGAAGGGGCAACGGCTTATCCGCCAACCTTATATGAACGAAGTATAACGGGAAACAAGTTACTGCCTCTGCACGTAACGAGGTATAGAGGTGGCTCGGGAAAAAGAAGGCATGGAAGGAGGGAGCGCTGGTGGGCCTTGCTGTGACAAAACTCTCCTCGTGGCACACCACACGAAAAGGCGTTCTCCCACTCTGCTGGCGGCAGTTATGCGTTCAGGAAATCACTCTTCATAATAGTTTTGCCTGAAAATTCTTTCCGTTGTAAGATCACTGAGGTCGCAACTTTTTCATATTAAAAGTTCAAAAGCGAACAGGCCCGCCCCCGCCGCCACAGCCACGTCAGGAATGTCCATCTCAGATTTGGGTGGGTGAGCAACTGAACGTAAAAGAATGATAACACCTTCGTGCGTGGCGTTTCACTTCCACTAATAGTTCTGTCCAAGGTTCTGTCGCCCGCCAGCAGGGCCGCGCTATTTTGTCTAGTTTTCGTATTTTGTGCGCTCGCTGCCACAGAAACACGTGTTTCGTCTTAGAGTGAAATTAATACTGCAGGCAGCAGAAAAATATCGCTCCTGCCGAAGACGTAATTAGTTGAAGTGAGGTGAGCGGAACGGAGGCTTGGCCGGGCGGCACAGTCCAGGCTGCAGTAGTGCTCGCGGGCGTCTGTCTCTGGAGGCGCGTCGCGGGAGCACAGCGAGGGGCGTGTGGGCGCCATTACACCTGTGATTGGGAAGTAATAAACACCTGCTTGAGTGCGGACGGCGGCGGGCGGTGGACGTGGCCTCGTAAAGATGGGAGGCGTGCGATGTACAGATAAGCGAACTGGTCTGCGTGTGTGTGTGTGTGTGTGTGTGTGTGTGTGTGTGTGTGTGTGTGTGTTGTAAATAAATATAAATATGTAAATACGGCGTTATCGCGGCGTGTGTACAGACTAACCAGAGCTGCGCTTTACGACGGCGCAGAGTTACGAGGCTTTCAATAAAGAGGCGAAGTAATGGCCGAACATTATTAGTCCGCCGCTCGTGCTGGACTCCCGTTGCGGCGGCCGCCACCACCACCACCACCCACACCACCACCACCCATACCTCCACCACCACCCATACCTCCACCACCACCACCAACAACAACTCACCTCCAGGACTACCACCACTATCCACTCCACTATCACCACCCACACTGCCGCTACCATCACCACCACCACCACCACAATCACCCCCACAACATCCAATGCCACATCACCCCCCCCCCTGCATTACCATCACCACCACCACAACTTCTAATAATAATAATAATAATAATAATAATAATCCCAGTATCACCACCAAAAGCACCACTTTGCACATTGTCCTTATAGGCTTTATAAAATGTGTGTGTGTGTGTGTGTGTGTGTGTGTGTGTGTGTGTGTGTGTGTGCGCCAGTGTTCCCAGCTCGGCCGTAACTGCTCCATCGCGCATCGGAGTAAACAAGGGAATAAGGATGAGGAGACTAGTAAACACCCCAGTATTAGCCGTCTTAGCCGTCTGTGTCCCTCCTTCTCTCCCTCTCTCTGTATTCTGTAGTTGCTTACGCCACTCTCACTCGCTATCTATCTATCTATATCTATCTATCTATTTCTATCTCCACTTCCATCCTTCTGTCCTGGTAAAAGAAGAGAGGAAAGAATATTAGAATGGGGAGAGGAAGTAAGAGGAGAGAGTGGAAATACGATGAATGAATAAGGAAAGACGTAGAGAAAGAAAGAGAGAAGCAAGAAGTAAGGAGGGAGAGAGAGGAAAGGAAAAGATAGAAGGATATAAGGATAGGAGGAGGAGGAGGAGGAGGAGGAGGGGGAGGCTTCATATCACAGTCCAGGGTCATATCACATCCGACTGACTGGGTTCATATCTGCCGCATCTACTTTGCAGGCGATGCGACGCGAGACAGAGACCCAGTTCGCTTATCGGGCCCCTCCATCGCCTTATCTTTAACCTGCATCGCCACCCCACGTCAGATCCCAGCCATATAATCCCCCTCTGCCATGATGCCCTCTGTAAAAGCCCCGCTAGAGGTCCGCTTATGCCAGTCCCGGCCAGTACTGCAACAAAGGGTAGACGGTAGCGGCCGCCCTGTTTGGTTAGGCTGACGCAGACGAGTAGTGACTCCGCGCTGCCATACGGGGGAAGTTTGGGGCGGCCAGGACCGTATTGGGAAGAGAGTTATGAGCCAGGAATGAGAGTCTATGGAAGGGTTTTGGTGCTAGAGCGTGCGGTAGGCCAGTCCAGGGTAGGGAAGAGAAGGGAAGAAAAGAAAAGAGAAGAGGAAAGGTGGGAAATGAAGCGAGAGAAGGAAAGGGAACGAAAGGAAGGAATGAGAGAGAGAGAGAGAGAGAGAGAGAGAGAGAGAGAGAGAGAGAGAGAGAGAGAGAGAGAGAGAGAGAGAGAGGATAGACTTGTTACCCGTGTTTTTTCAATGTATTCCGTTCCAGATATAGCGAATCGTTCAGCCTAAATGTTGAAAATAGTTTATAATGCTTTCAAATGTTCTCCTTTAAACCGCTTTGTATGTGTGACGCCATCTAGTATTTTTTTGCTATATTTTATTTTTATTTTCCCATCCCTTGCCCTGCCTGCCTCTCGTACTGCAAACAGACCAGATACACAAGGTTGGTCGTGGTTCTCGGCCTCGTCTGATCACACGCCTACATTTACGTTTTCGTCTCGTCTTTGGCAGTGAATTTCAGCCATAAAAAATAATTGGTCTTCTCTTAACCATGGTCACACGTTACGAGTGCATAATTCTGCAATGTGGTAACCGTTATGTTTTTTAGCCATTCCAAGGCAGTGAAAAAGAAAGCATTGTTCTACATAGTTTACATCCTAAGACCTTGTCCCGAGTGTGGCCAAGCAAATCTAACAAAAAAAATATTCCTCCTACTCGTAATATATTTGGTTCCTATGTGTCGTGAGGGAATAAGTAAACCACCTCAAAAGCCCTTTTCTCTAGTCTTTACTCGGCAAGAAAACCCTAGGTGCGTACAGTACCTGCAGCCCGAGTGCACTGGCTTCATCGACGAAGAAACTAGATACGTTAGTTTCGAAACCATATAATACGATTCATATTACATACGAATAACCTATCCCGAACGATACATATGAAACACTAAAACGAACAAGCACTAAAACACCAACAAATACAGACAACTTAAACTATAGAATCACCACACTATGTAAAGCAAATGTTTCTATTTTAATCATTCCAAGTCAGTGAAGAACGTTGATGGCACACACACTTTACCCTCTATGACGCTTTATGACTCGTATATAGCCGCGCAAAGCTAAAAAAAAATATTCCTCTAGCTCATATACTTACTGTGTCTATATAAAGTACATGTTTCTCTTTCAGCCATTCCAAACCAGTGAAAAAAACGTTGCCGGCTCATACACTTTACCCCCTAAGACGCTATGGGCCGTGTTCTTGAACATTTCGGCGCCCAAGCACAAACATTTGACAAGGCTTTCCTAGGAGTTGTAGGCATTTCCATGGGTACTAGTTTTATGAACGTGGTAGTAGGCTGACCATTCTTCTGTACCATGAACGTGAAAAAAACACTCATTAGAACACGATAACGCTCCTTGTTGGCCTTTAGAAATAGTTGGTGTGAGAGGCGGAAGAGTCTGAGAATACTAACATTTATCTCCCGCGTATGGCCGTGCAAATCTAACAAGGAAAAGAAAAGCTTCCTCGCTCCGTCCTTCCTCCCTTCCACCCGCCAACCCACAGCCAGCACGGACGGTCGAGGGTTGGGAAAGGGTTGGTCAGTGTTTACGGAGGCTGTCCAAGTTTTTACCTTCCCGCGAGATCTGTATTCACAAACTAGAGGAGATTTTTCATTCCCAGCTCACCCCGGGACCTCCTCAAGCCGGGTCTTTGCTCTGAGGCCAAAACCCGCCTCGCTCACTGATAAGATATATTTACCGACGCTCCGGACGTATTTAAGATGCGCCACTCGACCCGTGTTCTCGTACGTTATGCTGAAGACGAAGCGAAGGACCGGCGGGCGGGAAGGCTGGAAGTGCTCAGTGTGTGTGTGTGTGTGTGTGTGTGTGTGTGTGTGAAGGGGTCCGTACCGTGTGTGGAAAAGAGGGAGTACATACGTGTGTGTGTGTGTGTGTGTGTGTGTGTGTGTGTGTGTGTGTGTGTGTGTGTGTGTGTGTGTGTGTACTTCTCATGAATTTATCTACCCTCATTCCCTTGGCGCGCATCCAACACTGCTCCCTACATTATAAAGGCCTACTATCTAACGGAGAACATACGTCAGGGGGCGCATCGCTTCACTCACCCGCTGACTCCCCACCCCGACAGTTAACCCGGGCAAGCCTCCACGCAGCTTAAGAGGGGCGCCAACTCAAAAGCGTGAAAAGGAAAGACAAGTTATATAGAGCAGGCGAATGAATGTGTGGGCGGGTGGGGAATGCTCGTGTGTGTGTGTGTGTGTGTGTGTGTGTGTGTGTGTGTGTGTGTGTGTGTGTCAATCTTAATGTAGTTCAGAAAAGCACATACAAAAATAAAGAGGATTTTTTTATTTATATAATTTGATAGGAAACTCCAAAACATCTCTCTCTCTCTCTTCTCTCTCTCTCTCTCTCTCTCCAAATCATGAAAAATGGTGTTATTGCCCTTGATAAACATATTTGAGAGAGAGAGAGAGAGAGAGAGAGAGAGAGAGAGAGAGAGAGAGAGAGAGCATATAACATCCAAAGAATGCGAGGAATAACGTCCCAGGCATGCGGGTGGTGACACTCACACAGGGCTGAGGAATTTAAAGAATTTCATTCATTCGGGACGCGCTGCCGGAAGTAAACAAACCCGTTGCCAGTTAGTCGCCGGGGAGGAAGACAGTGCTTCCGCCCCCTCGGCTGTGGTGCTTGTGCCTTACTTGCTTGTGCTTGCAGCTTGCCCTTGTGATAATCCGCCTTGCTTGTAGTCCTTCATCTTCCCCGCTCCTTGCTCACCCTCCTCCCCGCTAGCCGCTCGTCAAAGGTCCAGCGCTTGTTGACAATAACCTAATAAGAGTTAAACAGTCCCTCCGCGGAGATAGCGAGTGTGTGTGTGTGTGTGCGTGTGTGTGTGTGTGTTCCATTAAGGCTGCAGAAATACCTTTTAAAGAGTTAAGAGACGGAACATGACCTCTTCGATGCGCTGAGGTGAGAGCCGGGCGAAGAAATGACGGGTTTGCGGGCCGAACGGCGTGTGGTAGCAAGCAGCCTGTGCTGGGTGGCCGGCCGGGTGAGATGCGAGGCGCTGAAAGGAACGAAAGGAAGGTCTTTGAGCAAGCAGCGGGGGAGCAAATTTTGGACTGAGGATGAAAGTGTAAAGACAGTCGAGAGAAGAGAGGAGGGAGAAGGAGCGGTAGAGACGGGAAATTGTTTGGCGGGGCGGGGCGATGTGTGTGTGAGGTGCGAATGAACAAAAATGTGACCTTTGAGCATCGATAAGGAGCAAGGGAGTAAAATTTGCCGCTGGTTTGAAGGAGGAGGACTGTGGAGAGCTGTTGTCGAGCCCACCTGTGCTGCCGCTGGGCCCTCTGCGCTTCGAGCTGGCCGAAAGGTGTCCAGGGAGAGGGGAGAAGAGAGGAGCTACGGGACTGGGGCGAGAAAGAAGTTTATTAGGCGTTATGACACTAAAATTACGACACTGACCATTGATAAGGAACGGGAAGTTAAGTTTGGTAAGACTATGAAAGCGTTAGGCGATCAGAGAGGAGGGAAGAGGAAGGGCGGGGTTAGTTAAAATGAGAAACTGATAGGGGTTAAGGAGGAGGAGGAGGAGCGGGAGAAGAGGAGTTGTGGAAGAGTGGGAAGATCGTTGTCTCACGCTTGGCTAATCCTGAGAGCCAAACAAAAGCTACAACAGATGTCTGAAGGGTAGCGTTGCGGGTAATTGGAGCTGATGGTCGGGTTTGGAGTGCTGCAAGGCGAGCCCCGCGTTTAGTCCATAATTCAGAGTCGCCGCTATATCTTCTTCGACTTCGCAGGGAAGGAACGATATGATAGAAGCCGAGAGGGAAGCAGGAGAGGAGAGAAGAGAGAGATCCGAATCGATGGATCAACAGTGAGTGGTAAATCGCGAGTATATATTCTTCTTCGTTCAGAGAAAGATGATGAAGAAGAAAGAAACCCGAGGAGAAGTTAGCTAGAAGAGGATCAAAGTATAGACATGAGAAGGGATTGAAAAAAAGATCGAAGTTTAGTAGAATAAATGAGTAAGTAGAGAAGTAAAAGGAAAATTAAAAAGAAATTAAAAGAGAAAATGGTATAGAAAATAGTTAAGAAGATAGAAAGAAGCCAGAGGAGGAGAGGTTAGGTAGAATGGGATCCAGGAATATGCATGAGAAGAGATTAAAAAGAAGACCGAAGTTTAGTAGAATAAATGAGTAAGTAGAGAAGTAAAAGAAGAAATTAAAAGAGAAAATGATAGAGATAATAGTTAGGAAGATAGAAATAATCCAGAGGAGGAGAGGTTAGGTAGAAGGGGATCCAGGAATATGCATGAGAAGGGATTAAAAAGAAGATCGAAGTTTAGTAGGATAAAAGAGTAAGCTATTGCCGCGCGTGGTCTCGGTGCTCATCTCCGTCGCATTGACCCTTGAGCATGTGGTGGGGATAAGCCATTACCCCGACAGAAGGAAACAAAAGGAAGAAAAAGAACAAGAGCAAAAAATACAAGACCAAGAATCACACGCCGTACAGACAGACAAACGCCCTCACCACCACATATATACAAAGGAGAGGAAGGAAGAGGCTGCCAGAGAGAGTCATTTGAGGGAAAGAAGAGAAAGAAAACAAAACAAAGATACAAGAACAAACAATCACATGCAGTACAGACAGACAAACGCCTCAGCCAACCAGCAAGGGAAGGAAGGAAGTTAGGATTCACAGAGAGGTCATTTGAGGAAGAAGAAGAAAGAACAAGAGCAAAAAATACAAGAACAAGAATCACACGCCGTACAGACAGACAAACGCCTCAGCCAACCAGCATATCGACAAGGGAAGGAAGGAAGTGAGGCTGCACAGAGAGGTCATTTGAGGAAGAAGAAAGAAGAAAGAACAGGAACAAAAGATACAAGAACAAGAATCACACGCCGTACAGACAGACAAACGCCTCAGCCAACCAGTGAATCGCCGAAGGAAGGAAGGAAGGAGCGCTGCGAAGAGAGGACGTTTGAGGGAGTGGCGGACGGCGTTCTTTATGGAGCGGAGCCGCCAATAAAGTCCTCCCGTCCCTCAGCCGCCTGCAAGTAGTGAGCGCCTGTCGATGCTTCATTATCACGCCAACGAGGCCCCCGCTGCACTGATTGTCAGACCCATAACAAGCACAGGGAGGAGGAGGAGGAGGAGGAGGAGGGCAGAGACCGAGCAAGAGGAGGAGAAGCAGAGTAAAAGGAGGAAGAGGGCTGGAACCGAGCATGAGGTGGAGGAAGAGGAAGAGGAGGAGGAGGAGAAGCAGGAGCAGGAGGAACAAGAAGAGCGCAAGAAGAGGAAGAAAAGAAGTAAAGCAAAAGCAAAAGGAGGAGGAGGAGGAGGAGGAACAGAAAGAGCCAAAGCAGAGCAAGAAAAACAGGAGGAGGAGGAGGAGGAGGAGACAGGAGAGGAAGAGAGGAGGGGGGCGGGGGGAAGAGGGGGGCAAGATCAGCTGTGTATCACTAATTGTCTGACAGTTTTTCTTAATCCATTTTCGTTTCCTTCTAATGTTACGTGTTCCTGCCACCCGCCTCAACCGACCCCCTCCTCCTCCTCCTCCTCCTCCTCCTCCTCCTCCCCTTCCTCCTCCTCCTCCTCCTTCTCTAACACCGTCGCCAGCCATCTGATCCATTAAAAGAAAAGAAGCGAGAGAGAGAGAGAGAGAGAGAGAGAGAGAGAGAGAGAGAGAGAGAGAGAGAGAGAGAGAGAGTAATAATCATCGTAAACAATAAACAACGTGAATTTAAAGAAGAAAAAGAAGACGCAGAAGAAGAAAAAGAAGAAAAAGAAGGAGAAAGAATATAAATAAAAGGAAAAGGAAAAGAAAAACAAGAAAATGAAGAAAAACGAAGCCGAGGAAAAAAAGAGAACAATAGCAATAACAAGAACAACAAGAGCAAGAAAAGGGAGAAGAACAGTAACAATAATGATAATAACAATAATGGCACCAAAAAACACAAAACTCGTATAATCTCCAAGTCTTAAAATGCGTATACCCGCCACTCTACCAGTCAGAGGCGGCGGCGGCGGCGGACCCCTCCCAGCGTTACCAGCTCCGGCGGCCTCTAAGTCACACGCAATGAACGCCTCCTTCGGACAGGCCACGTCAGGGCGCCTTTTGAGTGTGCTTATTGTATTATGCTGAGCTGACGCCGCGGGGGAGGCTCATGTCTAGCTGGTAAAGAGCTGGGGAGGAGGGAAGGGAGGAAGGGGAGAGGGGAGGGGAAGGAAAGGAGGAAGGGAGGATAGGAGAGAGAGAGAGAGAGTATGAAGGGGAGGGAGGAATGGAAGGAGGGTAAGATGGAGTGGGGAGGAGAAGGAATTGTTGAAAGGAAACTCGCTCATCTCTCCCCTCCTTTATATCTCCCCTTTCCCCATTTCCATGTTAGCTCCACAACCCCAGCATCTCCCTTACCATCCCTTACTATCCCTTCCCTCAACAGTCTTCCCTCTCCGTCGGTCCCAGATAGAGCGAGCGTCTGTAATGGCCCTGGAAAAATAGCCTGGGTCACGAAGGACTAATGTTATTGTGTCCCAGAGAGAAGACATGGCGGTGGTGGTGGTGGTGGTGGTGATGATGCTGGTGGTGGTGATGGTGGTGGTGTTACGTTCTGTAGCTCTTGTTATGTAGCACCTCATTCTCCTTTTTTTCCTCTTCTTCCTCTGTCTCCTCCTCCTCCTCCTCTTCCTCTTTCTTCTCTTCCGTCCTTTGTATTTCTTATTCATCTTGTTTTTTTGCCTCCATTTCCATTTTCTTCATTTCCTTCCTTTTCTTTCTCTTCCACCTCCTTTTCCTTCTCCTCCTCCTCCTCCTCCTCCTTCCGTCATTTTTTTCTCATTCTTCATTTTTCCTTCCCTTTTATATCTCTTCCTCCTCCTCCTTCTCTTCCTCCTAATGTCATGTTTTCTCTCTCTCTCGCAAGGTCCAAATATCTGAACGAATTTGGCACACGATCTAACCTTCCCTTTTTTTAGCCAGACGCTTTATAGTTCGCGATCTTATTACTTACGCTTGACTCTAACGGCGGGGCTCTTGCTTTTAGTTATCATATTGTTGGGAGCGAGGGAACAGCCGGTCTTTGGTTAGATGGAGGGATAGGTAGGGAGGGGTATGCGGTCATTGGTTAGAGAGGGGGGAGGGAGGAAGAGGATAGGTTGGGATAGGGGCAAGGTATAGTATGCGAGGGCCGTATTATTTACATGTGTATAATAATAGATATATAGATGGATAGATGACATACAACATACCTTTTCAAACCTGCAAGTTAAGTCCTCCCTGTTTCTCCCTCTCTCCCTTCTCAACTCTACCTTCTCCCTTATTAAAACTCACCCATCTCTTTTCTCTTTCCTACTCTTTCTGGTCACCCTTCTCATCCCTGCTATCTCATCCTCTCCCGATCCTCCTCTCTTCCACCGTTTCCCTTATTCTGTTCTGCAAGCAAAGTCCCTCTTCCCTCTCTCCCTCTCTCCCTTCTCAACTCTACCCCACGCTCTTCTCTCCCATCTCTTCTTCCTTTCCCACTCTTTACGGTCACCTTTTTCCTACCTGTTACCTCTCACAACCTCGATTCTCTCTCTTCCACCGTTTCTCTTATTCTTCCCTGCAAGCAAATTCCTCCTTCCCTCTCTCCCTCTCTCCCCCGCATGCAAATCCTCGTCTGTGCTGTCGGCGTGTCGTGAGTGTTTGGGCGAGAGTCTGCCACTCAAGGCAACATTTGGAGTGTTGGGACGACCGCGCCGAGTGCCGCCTCTTCTCTTGATACGCGTGAAACAATAACACGGGCACGGAGACCAGCGCCGCGTCAGCCACCCCCTCGAGCCCCCGTCCAAACACACGCACTTCATCGGGGAACTAAAAACCCGAGGCGTGCAAACCCAATGTTGATTGCGAAGACGCTGGAATGACGTTACTTCGGAAGACTGATTTTTTGGCTTGATAAAATAGCTCACGGGGGAGGTACGAGAGAGACAGAGAGAGAGAGAGAGAGAGAGAGAGAGAGAGAGAGAGAGAGAGAGAGAGAGAGAGAGAGAGAGAGAGAGAGAGAGAGAGAGAGAGAGAGAGAGAGAGAGAGAGAGAGAGAGAGACTGAGAGAGCGACAGACAGACAGACGGAGATAGACAGCTAATCTTGCCTTGCCTTACCTAACCTAACCTTACCTTACCTTACCTTACCTTACTTTACCTTACTTTCCTCCACCTTCCCTTACCGTATTCTTACCTTCTTTCACGCCTTACCTTAATGTTCTACCCTCCACCCTTTACCTCACCTTCCATCCATATATATTTTTCACTTTCCTTTTTTCACTTGCCTTACTTTTCGTTTACTTTCCTTTACTTGCCTGCTTCTCTACCCCTTACCTCGCCTCGCCTCGCTCCTCCTCGCTCAGCCTCGCCCATCCTCGCCCCCTCTCGCCCCCACCCTCCTATGCAGTTCGGATCGCGGAGAGGCTGAATTGTCGCCGCCAGGAGCGTGAAGCCATAATGAGGATTTACGGGGGCGGGCGATCAGGGGGGCGGCCCGTAGATTAGGATTAGCATCTGATTCGATTAAGATCTCAATAGATAACGCGCGGGGGCCAGGTGCACGCGGCTTTATCCCCGCGCCGCCGCCGATATTAATTGCAGGTAAAGAACAAAATTACCGAGCACTTAGCGATGGCTGTCCGCGGCGAGGCATAAATTGGAAGCTTAAATGGCCGGTAATCATTCGGTTTCAGTGCGGAGTCCCCTGCTGCCTGCGCGCGGCCGCCGACACAATAAAGGGGAAGACGGGGAGTAATCCGCGTATCATTAGCGTTCTTGGGTGTGCGGCGGCGTGGTTGGGGGGAGGAAGGGAGGGAGGGAAAGGGGGGGAGGAGAGCGAGCAGTGAGAGAGAAGCGGAAGAGGAAGAGAGGAGGAAGAGGGGAAATAGGAGAGATAAAGGGAGGAGTAGGAAAGGCGAAACGAGAGAGGAAAAGATCGAGGAAGGGAATAGAGGAAGAAGGGAGAAGAGGAAAAGGGCAGAAGGAGCAGAGAGAGAGAGAGAGAGAGAGAGAGAGAGAGAGAGTGAGAGTGAAAAGATCTTATGTGTTTTTTTTTTACGTATTCCTGAGACGTGATTCTTAGTAATACATAAAAAAATACAGCCATGCGTACTTATAACATACATACATACATACATACACATATATATATAATCATACACCTAGTTTTATGTACTGGATCAAATCTAGTCCCGTTATTTATAAGATACCGATGAAAGAGATGATACAGAGGGATGGATGGGATTGCCTGAAAAAAAATATATACGCTATGCTCTATCACACTCTATTATACTCTGTCTATCTCCATCCGAAATTGACCTCCCATTTGGCCACTTTTCTATAATTTCTCTTATAGGAGCAATGGTAGCGGGCTTTTTTTTATTTCATTTTTTTTTTCCTCTCTCTCTCTCTCTCTCCCGCTTTTCTTCCTTTACTATAAAAAAAACATCATCTGTATACTCAATCCCTGGTCAAGATTCACTCTGCGGCGTCGCTCAGATAAATTTCACCTCCCGAGCTAAGTTGGTTTTCTTTGTCTGTTTCCTCGGTCACCTTAGTGGAAACTGCATCTGTGAGGACCACGTGTTTTCTTTTGTTTATATTCATGTCCGGCCCTGGGAGAGAGAGAGAGAGAGAGAGAGAGAGAGAGAGAGAGAGAGAGAGAGAGAGAGAGAGAGAGAGAGAGAGAGAGAGAGAGAGAGAGAGAGAGAGAGAGAGAGAATGAATGGGTGAGAGTGAGTTGGAAGAGGCGAACTAGAGAGAGAGAGAGAGAGAGAGAGAGAGAGAGAGAGAGAGAGAGAGAGAGAGAGAGGAACCGTGCAAATTTGTAGAGGGAGTATATAGGCTATCAAGACCCCGCCCCCTCCGAAATTGACCTTCCTTTTGGGTACTCAACTCAGTTTGCTTTTGCAGGAGCGACCTTAGCGGGCCCTTTTTCTGGGGCGGTGAAAAGAGCAGCCTTGGTAACTGCCTTTGAGGGCGTTCTGGTGTTTGCCGTTATCTTCTTATGACCTCCTGAGGGACACAGACGCAATAACCCTTGATAGCTAGACTTGTGGCCTCGTCGGGGCTATATGATATATCTATTAGCCCAATCTAGAGTGGTAGTGAAGACAGTACCATTTGTAACTCTGCCTTTGAGGGGGTTCTGGTGTTTGCCGCTATCTCCGTATGACCACCTGAGGGATACACACTTAATAACCCTTGATAGCTAGACTTGTGGCCTCGTCGGGGCTATATGATACGTCTGTTAGGTACACTCCCGTTCATCTCGTGGGTAAGTACGCGCTGAGCTACACACGGACATAAGCGGTCATGATACCTCAACTTAAAACCTCGTTCCCACTGTTTGATCTGTCCATTACGCAGCCGTCAATCTCCCGCCAAATTGTGGATAAACGCCTGATAGAAACAAATTGCTTCGTCAAAACGGGCCAATTAGACTTAGGGAACATTGCAATCAGCGGCGTCAGGCAGTGCGGGGACTCCTAATGACTGCTCCTACGGCCTGGTCAGAGGCGCCACGCTCGGCCGGTAAGAAGTACCTGGGAAATTGCCGGCTTGAGTTATTTGTGTGCGCCGTCACGCGACTCCCCGCAAAGTACAGGCTACTGGTCATGGCCGCGACTCCTGGCAAGACCGACAGACGAGGAGGAGAAGGATGGGGAGGAGGAGGAGGAGGAGAAAGGGACGGACGCCGATAAGAATGTGAAAAGAAAAAAAGTTCGAGAAGGAGGAAAAGGAGAAAGAGGAGGAAGAGGAGGAGGAGGAGGAGGAGAAAGGGAAAGACGCCAATAAGAATGTGAAAAAAAAGAGAAGGAAGAGAAGGAGGAGAAGGAAAAAACTGTGTGTGTGTGTGTGTGTGTTTACCCGAGCAGCGCATCCCATTTAATCAGTACCTCGTTAAGTCGCCCAATCGAGCGAGCAGCACCGTCAGACGCTTAGTGGCGAGGCAACCGAAGCGAGACTCGAGGCGGCGGCATTGAGGGCTTGGAGAGGATAGCAATCGGGGGGTCATACTCCTAGACGTCTTGGGCACCCATTACGACTATTTTCCGAGGCCACAGAGGAGATTAATCGGGCACCCATTACGACTATTTTCCGAGGCCACAGAGAAGATTAATCAGGTTAACATGGGTGATTTTCCCGTTCGTGCCTCAAAGGTCGGGTAAAACTACCACTGGAATCACAAAACAGTTCATGGAAATCCCAGAAACTTCTACGAGAGGTTATTTAACAGGCGAGCTGAGGTGCCGACACGTTCAGAAATACATGCTTATGGGCCGCATTTTGGCGCCCAAGCACACATATTTGACGAGGCTTTCATAGGCGTGTTGGACATTTTCATGGATAGCTCATTGACCCTTTTGGTAGTTTGACCCTTCCTCTGTGCCAAGAGCGTGAAAAGATATGATAGGGCAATATATGGAAGAGAAAAGAAGAGAGAAAAGGATAGAAAAGAAACTCATGTGTCTGCGAGAAGGCGAAGATAAGATACCTAGACGCCTGGATGGATATACGAGAGAACAGAACATTATAGAAGGAAAAAAAATTAGGTCACTCCTCGAAAGTGGCCGAGACGTCGTAGTGGTGTGAGGCAAGACGGAGTGGGACAGGGCAGCGGAGGACATGACAAAACAAAACAAGAATGGGCAAGGCAGGGACAACGAGGCGAGCTGGGCAGGGCTGCAGGCCGTAAATAGAGAGGACCTTCCCTTCACCCGCCACGGCCCAGAAGGAAGGAGAACAGAGGGAGAGAAGAGGTAGACGGAGGGATGCAATGGAGAAACGGAAGAGAGGAGAGAGAAGGGAAGGAAGGAGAAGAGCTGAAGGGGGAGAATTAGGAAAGAAAAGAGGCAGTTAAGAGACCGAAGACAGAAGAGAGAAGGGAAGGAAGTAGAGAAGGTGAAGAGGGGAACGAAGGAAGAAGGGAAGCAGTGGAGGAACGGGAGAAAGGAAAGAGAGAAGAGAAGGTGAAGAGGGGAACGAAGGAAGAAGGGAAGAGAAGGGAAGGAAAAAGAGGAGCTGCAGAAGGGAAGTAAGAGAGGAGGCCTAAACTAGGGTCAGCGAGATCAGAGTAAACCATCAACGTCTAGTGTCTAGCAGTCTATCAGTTCCGACACGATAGCGACGCTGCCCACAAGAACACTTCCTCCCTCGCTTTCGGCTCCCACTACGACTACTTCCCAAGGTCACATACAAGGTCAATCGGGTTATCATGAGTGACTCTTGTAGGTTCATGGTATAGAGCAGAGGTTCTCAAACTGGGGTGAAAAAAATTACAAAAGTCGAGGTCATTGTGTGTAACCCCCCTCAACCCCCCCCCCCCCTTTCCCTCCCAATGCTAATTCTACTCACCCTCATACTAACTAATCCTAGCATGTGGCAGCGACGTGGTGTGGGGGCGAATTAGTATGGGGCGAGCTGGCGCGGGCCGCGACTCACGCCCAGACACAAGTATGCTGCCCTAATCACTTGGCGTGGTCCCCGGGGTGTCTCTCTCTCTCTCTCATTACCTCGCTGGGCAGGGCCAAGGTTAAGCGGGGTGATGGGCGGGACTCTCGAGGAAGGCCATATTAACACTACCATAACAATCACTATTACTATCACTATCCACAATCACTATCTCTGTCATTTTCCCCCCTCCCCCTTCCCTCCCTCTCTCTCTCTCTTGTAGCCTCTCCATCACCGTTACACCAACACAAGCATCATCACCATTGCACTCCTTTCCACCACCACCATCACCACCACTACTGCTGACATACCTTTTTTTTTTACGTGTACGCCTATAGCACCGGTAGGCTCTCTTGAGGGGCCTGGATGGTAATCCGCCCCAGCCCGTCATGGCATGAGCCAATGCAAGATGGCGCCACTATAAAACACTCGCCTGCGCCAGAACGGGCTGGGCCGACCATCAGGACCCACCGGGAAGAAGCCTTGGACCGACCATCAGGATCCACCGGGAAGAAGCCTACCGGCGCAATAGGCTACGACGTAAAAAAATTAAAAAAATCTCTTCACCATTGCATCTCACGCTAACACCGTCATCACCAGATACCACCAGCATCACTATAGCTTCTTCACCATCTTTACTATTGCCTTTTATTCATCACAATAATCATAAATTGTAACATTAATAATACTAATAATAATGATAATGATAATAATAATAATAATAATAATAATAATAATAATAATAATAATAATAATAATAATAATTATCATTATAATAATAGTAATGTAAAGGAATTGTAAAGGATTGTAATTTTCTGGTTCCTTGCTCTTCTACGTTTCCATCTTTCCTCATTTTATCCTCCTCTTCCTCCTCCTACTTCTTCTCCTTCTCCTTCCAGGCCACGCCCCACACGCCGCTGTCTTGCGTGTGAGCCTTGACGGCGGCAAGCGGAGCGTTACTCTCCGGCCTGTAGACACCGAAGCCGTGGACCGAGGCCTTACTCATACATACGTACATTAGCTGGGCCGCGCCCGGCGGGGAGGGTGGGGGGTGGGGGGGGCGCAGCGGCCACTCATGTCCGCCTTGTCTCGGAACTTCCTTCCCGACGCATTACAAATTCCCTCAATCGCCGGTCAGCTCCTTAACATCGAGGGGGAGCCGAAGGGATTATGAAAAGTCGCTTCCATCCATCTCTGGGACGCGAGCCCTTGTGTCTGCCGGCCAGCCACGCCCCCCTCGGCTCCGCGACGCTCGCCCCAGCCCTGCCACTCTCCGCCCCGCCCACCCCGCCCCGTCGCCCATCCGTCAGCGTCGGGGTCGGGCTGGCGCTAACAAGATGACCACACGGTAATCCTTCCGACCCTTAAATCAGAGAGGGCTTAGAGGTGCTCCTACGAGGGCCAGGCGCGGTCCCTTCGCCCTTATGTGGCAGCCCCGAGCCGCGTTGTAAGCCGCGAAGGGCAAGAAATGCGAGAGATACGGACGGTGACATGATCAATGAGTCGGTGAGCGTCGAGGCAAACACTGAAACCCTGAAACTCCCCCTCAACCCTCCCCTTCGTTCCTCCCTCCCCACCCTCTCCGCTATACCCTCCCCTTCTCTAAACATGACCTCCCATTCAGGACACGCCCGCAAGTGAGTCCTCGCAACGCCCGGCCGCTCAACAAGGAACCCGCTGATAACGCATAGATACGAGGCGTGATAATGGCGCGAGGGAGAACATGGCACAGGACGGAACGCTCGGGACACGCGGATTTTACGAGTGGCGGCGCAAACGTCGAGTAATGGGCGAAGCAGGGAATATTTCAGCGAGGAGGAGGAGGAGAAAATATTAAAAAAAGAAACGTGCGCCTCCCTGCCACAAGTAAATAACTGCAATAATCTGACTGCCATTAAACGCTTGTCACCCTTCATTGCTCGCTCGTATGCAGGAGGAGGAGGAGGAGGAGGAGGTGTTTAAGGGAGGTAGTAAGTTGAAAAAAGAAGAGAGGGAGATACACGAAAAGAGAAGAAGAAAAATGAATAATAGAGTAAGAACCAGAGAGAGAGAGAGAGAGAGAGAGAGAGAGAGAGAGAGAGAGAGAGAGAGAGAGAGAGAGAGGAAAAGTCAAGATGAAGAGTAGGAGAAGAAGGAGGAGGAGGAGGAGAAGGAGGAGAAGGAAGATAGATAGATTAGGAGAAAAGGAACAGTCGAAGAAAGCAATGTGAAAAATAATAATAATAGAAAGAAAGATGCGGAGGAAGAAGAGGAAGAGAATGGATACGAGGAATGGAAAAGATGCCCATGAACCGATGAAGGAGGAGGAAGAAGAGGAAGAAGAAGAGGAAGAGAATGGATACGAGGAATGGAAAAGATGCCCATGAACCGATGAAGGAGGAAGAAGAAGAGGAAGAGAATGGATACGAGGAATGGAAAAGATGCCCATGAACCGATGAAGGAGGAAGAAGAAGAGGAAGAGAATGGATACGAGGAATGGAAAAGATGCCCATGAACCGATGAAGGAGGAGGAAGAGAAGAAGAACAAGACCAAGAACAAGAACAAGAGCAAGAACAAGGAAGTAAGGAAGAGAAATAAATCAAGGGGAAAAAAGGAACAATCGACGAAGGCAATGTGAAAAAAAATAAAACCGATGAAGCAGAAGGAGGAAGAAGAGGAAGAAGAGGAGGAGGAGGAACAGGAGGTAGTTGGAGGAGGATTGGGCGGTTACTTTGATGCGCCGAGGCCCCCTGCTTGGGTAATTGCCGCGCCGCATCTTAAGAGCGGCCGATGAAGCATAAACCCGCGCCTCTGACTCCGTGCCGCCGCCCGCCTCTCCGCGCATAAGCACCGCCGACGGGAGGTTAGCGATGAGCCTCCTCTACGCCGCCGCTTCTGAGCTCAAGACCCCCCCGTGAGGCCTCGCATGAACAGCAGTTACGCAAAGTTAAAGAAAGATACGTGCAGTTTTAAGCCTCTGATGAGTGCAAGCCATGGATATCCTGCTAACCGTCACCGGAGCTCCACCAAGAAAGGTTTGCCCAGGATTCTCGTGTCCAGTGTCAGATTTCTCAGACGTTCCCGCCTCTCTCATTGACAATTTCCGAAGGCCAAAAAAGGAAATCAATCGGGTTCTAATGAGTGTTTTGGGGGGTTCGTGGTGCAGAAGAAGGGTCAAACTACCATCAGGGTCATAAAACTACCCAAGAAAATAACTCAAACTCCGAGGAAGACTTGTGAGTTTGGGTTCCGAAATGCATGAAGATATGGCTCCAGGAAAACTCGTGCATGTGATAGCGAGGAAAGGCTTAACTCCTCCTCTTCATCGTCGTCAGCCATTACTAATCCACTAAAGGACTAAGGGTCGTATTTTAAAACATTTCGTCGCCCAAGTTCACATATTTGACATGACTTTCGTCGGAGCTGTAGGCCTTTCCAGGGGTAGTTTTATGACCCTGGTGGTAGTTTGACCCTTCTTCTGTGCCATGAATCTTAAAAAACACTCATGAAAAGCAGATTGATCCCCTCTTTGACCTTTAGAAATAGTTGATGTGAGAAGCGATGGTGTCTTAAAATACGGCCCTAAGGTCTTTACAGCCAGCTCCACCTCTCTGCCTGATGTTGGCGCACCCCATCCTGCTCGCTCCGCCAAGGATTTTAATTTCGTTTCTCCACCTGGGTCTCTTTGCCCGAGCTTCCACGATTCCTGGATTGCTACTCTGTTACTTTAATTGGCCATCCATTACGGACAGCTCGAGGCATGATGTGGCCTGCCCAAGTCCACTTCTTATCCACTGCCAGAAAATCTTGTTTCCCTGGTGAAAAATAAAATACAAGGTGTAATCGCGTACCCTCCCCAGTCTATGCATGGTCGGGAACATCGGGTGTCGTCTAGCTCATCGTCGAGTGCATTTGTCGTTTCGCCCAGCGCTGCCCTGCCTTGCCCTGCCTTGGCCCTCCTGCCCTCCCTGCCTGCTCGCCGCGCCCCGCCGCTTTGACCCTCGTCAGCCGGCCACAATGAGCGACTAATGCATGAATCATAAAGTGACGAGCGGCGAGTCTTTGAGCGGGGCGGCGTAGGCACGAGTTGGGGGGGGGAGGTTGAGGAGGAGGATGGAGGAGGAGCTGCGGGATATAAAGCAAGGGCTGAGGGCTGGGGAAAGGCACCACGAGCGAAAAAAATATATAATAGATAAACATAATCAGAGTTTAGCCTCCCAGATCAGGGGTCGGCTGCGTCAGCATCGCGGCTCCGCCCTGGCAGACCCCTGACCCTCCCCAGGGGATGCATCACCTGTGGCCGCGCCTCCCGCCGCCCACGCACGCGATTTATGACCCGACCCGAAACTTAATGAAGAAGATGCATTGATCGGATACGAAAGCATGCTCTCTCTCTCTCTCTCGACATCATTAGTTTATATTATGAACACAGAGAGAGAGAGAGAGAGAGAGAGAGAGAGAGAGAGAGAGAGAGAGAGAGAGAGAGAGAGAGAGAGAGAGAGAGAGAGAGAGAGAGAGAGAATCATTAGTTCACATATTATGAACACACACAGAGAGAGAGAGAGAGAGAGAGAGAGAGAGAGAGAGAGAGAGAGAGAGAGAGAGAGAGAGAGAGAGAGAGAGAGAGAGAGAGAGAGAGAGAGAGAGAGAGAAAATCAAGGTTTTTCTTCATATAATTAGTGATCCACGTCAAGCGGAGTACCCATCGTGTAACAGTGTATTGTAATCTTATAATTAATTACATTTTTCCGCTTCATAGATGTAGAAGTGTTTATGGAGAAAATATTGTGGACTATGTTGGACTTAGATATTACTTTTATTATTTTTCATCATAAGTAATGACATTAGTAGTAGTAGTAGTAGTAGTAGTTGCAGTAATAGTAGTAGCAGTAATAGTAGTAGTAGTAATAGTATAGGAGGAGGAGGAGGAGGAGGAAGAGGATGAGGAAGCGGAGGAGGGTTCACGTGGGCGCAATAACACTCCCCTCCAGGAAATAAAGAAGAATAAATCGTCGGAATGGCCAAGGTTAATTTCTACGGTATCGGGCGACGCCTCTCTCCGCCGGCGATCAAGCGGCCTCGTACGCAGCAGTCACTGACGACCGCTAGCGCCTCCGCGGGCCGCCGGACAGACTCATTGCCTCGCAGGTGATTTACAGGAGCCTGGGAGTGTATACGTGGAATTGGTAGCGATGATTTAAGGCTCACTCATGATCCTCCCGATGAAACTGACTCCGCGGCGGCCACATTAAAGAGGGGATCATGGAGTGGGTGAAAAATGCGTGCTACTGCGACTATTGAAAAGGCACTCGGAGGGGGAATATATATAGGGAAGAAAGGAAAGTAACGAATGTTTGTGACAGCATTGAAAGGAAAGAGAAAAAGAGAAGACGAAGATATAAAAATGGAAAGGGTGAATGATGTGTGCTACCGCGACTATTGATAAGGCACTCGACGGGGAATATATTTAGGGAGGAAAGGAAAGTAATGGATGTTTGTGAGAGCATTGAAAGGAAAATTAAGAAAGAGAAGACGAAGAAAATAGGAATGGAAGGGGTGAAAGATGTGTGCTACCGCGACTATTGAAAAGGCACTCGGCGGGGATTATATAGGAAGAAAAGGAAGGTAATGAATGTTTGTGAGAGTACCGAAAGAGGATAATGAAGGAAGAAAAGATGATTGAAAATAATTAGATAGTGAAAGAAGCGTGTTACTGTTATTATATAGGGAGGAAAGGTCATATATTTTTTTTCTGAGAGCATTGAAAAGAAAAGGAAGGAAGGGAATGGGCACTGCAAGGGAAGATATAACAAAGGAGGAACGCAGCTGAAAAAGACAATAAATAAAAGGGATGAAAGGCTGAAATTAAAATGATGAACGGAACGATATTGAGGAGTCTATGGCATTGGTGGGTTACGTAAGTGGGTTATAAAAGACACCTTATAAGGCAATGGAAAGGATTATTGTACATGCTGTTAAGAGTACTAAAAGGCATAACAAGAGGAAGAAAAAGAACTGCTACTGTGGATATTGAAAAGACTGAAATTGCAAGGTTAAGTGAGTTATGAAAGACACGTTATAAGGCAATGGAAAGGATTATTATACATGCTGTTAAAGGTTCTGAAAGGCATAACAAAAGGAAGAAAAAGAGCTGATACTGCGGATATTGAAAAGACTGAAATTGCAAGGTTAAGTGAGTTATGAAAGACACGTTATAAAGCAATGGAAAGGATTATTATACATGCTGTTGAAGGTTCTGAAAGGCATAACAAAAGGAAGAAAAAGAGCTGATACTGCGGATATTGAAAAGACTGAAATTGCAAGGTTAAGTGAGTTATGAAAGACTATGAAAAGGATGATGAAGAAAGGGAAGGAAGGAAGGATATAACGAAGGATGAATGGCAATGGAAAGGGAAAACTATATATGTTATTACGAATACTGAAAATAATTAGCAAAGGGAGAAAATGAACTTTCCGCTGTCACCATTAAAAGTTCACTGGGATAAAAGTGATAACGAAAGAGAAGTTAGAACATAATGGGAAATATTACTGTACATCCTGTTAAGACTAAGGAAAAAGAAAGAGACGAAAAAACAGAGAATTATAAGAAGAGGAGAGGTATCAGGTATACGTACAGAGAGGAGGAAGAAAGGGACGAGGAAGGAGGAGGCGAAGGACGAAGACAAGGACGAGAACGAGAAGAAGAGGAGGAGGACGAAGACGAGGAGCAGGAGGAGGAGGACGAAAACGAGGACGAGGAGGAGGAGGAGGAAAAGAAGGAAAAGAAGGAGGATAAGGATGAGGAGGAGAAGATGAAAAAGAAAAAGAAAACAGAAGAAAAAGAAGAAGATGAAGAAGGAAGAGGAGGAGGAGAACTAGAAAGAGGAGGAAGAGGACGAAAACGAGAAGGAGGAGGAGAAAAAGGATAAAGAGGAAGAGGAAGAGAAGGAAGAAGATACAGAAAACAAGGGGAAAAAACACAAAATAACCTCATTGGAGCCTCCCAGTAGCCAAGGAGATCAGTGGTCGATTAGTTACTGTTTGCCTAAGGTTGCGGCGGCGTATTTGGCGCTGACCCGAAACCCATCACCATACAAGATTGGTCTCTCCCTCCGTGTGTGTGTGTGTGTGTGTGTGTGTGTGTGTGTGCAGGAGGGCAAGATGGAGTCCCTGATGGATGGCTCATTCGCTGTTGAACAATAATGATTACAAGTTGATAATTGGAATAGAGAGAGAGAGAGAGAGAGAGAGAGAGAGAGAAAGGGGGGAGGGGAGTGAGAGGTGGTTATGTCATCGTCTCTCTCTCTCTCTCTCTCTCTCTCCTAGAGTTTTTCTTACCTTATCCTAATCAACGTCACTCTTATTAAAGCTGTTCATCCAATTGTAAACTTCAATCAAGTGTCCACTTACTTCTGGCCTCTCAAAGGTAATGCCGGGTGCATACGCTATAGCTGCGCGTGGCTGCGGTGCTCACCTCCGATCTGCTAGCCCTGTGTGAACTCATTACTCCGGGACACGGGACCTGGTTTCCCCAGGCATTTATCGACCACCCCGATGGGTGGATGAACAGCCGGGTGAGCTGCACGCCGGCTGCCCTTGCCGGGATTCGAACCCAGGCCCAGGGAATGGTAGCCAGGCACGCTGACCAGTAGACCACGGAGGCGCATTGGCCTCTAGCTTATGCATATTTAGACGTTTAATATTATCTGCTAACCATAAACTGAATAGGATTTTAATTATAGTCTCTCCGGTGGGTATTTGGAGATAGATAGATAGAGAGAGAGAGAGAGAGAGAGAGCACCCTACTGATTGCGATATTTCCATCACTCTCTCTCTCTCTCTCTCTCTCTCTCCATTATTTTTATACCCAATGGTCGTTATATCAGTCTTTGCCTATTAATAATAAAAATAATAATAATAATAATAATAATAATAATAATAATAATAATAATAATAATAATGGTAATAAAATGAGTTAGTAATAATATTTGTTTTATTTACTTTCACTTATTAGTTTGCTGACAGACTTTACTATCACTACTACTACTACTACTACTACTACTACTACTACTACAGGTACTCCCAGAAGGTCGCTCAGTACAGCAGATTAAGCAGGATAAAGGAGGTTGGAAATATGTATCTTGCAAGCTTGTCAACTTTGATAGCCTGAGCTCATCTTTGCTGAGAGAGAGAGAGAGAGAGAGAGAGAGAGAGAGAGAGAGAGAGAGAGAGAGAGAGAGAGAGAGTGTCTTGTTCATATCTTTAGTTTGCATTTTGAGTAACCACCGTACACTGATTGATTTAGGACACGTAGTTTGACAAATTCAGATTCAATAAAGACAAAGGCAAGAAGTGGTTCACCTATAGAGTGGTGGATGAGTGGAACAGCCTTGGCAGTCATGTTCTGGGTGCCAATACCATAGATACATTCAAGAGGTTGGATAAATTCATGGATAGTGAGGTAAGGTGGGGTTAGGATTACAGGAGCTTCCTTGTTTAGACCTACCGGCCTCTTGCAGACTCCTTTCGTTCTAATGTTCATATATTCTTAATTCAAAGCTGTCACCCATCAAATCGTTTTCTACAATGGACTTACACGACTCACAAATCATTTTCTTTGAAGGTAAACACTAACAAAATAACAGAGGAGGGGGAAGAGACTGCCAAGGAACAGCAATTAACAAGTCTCCCAAGTCCATAAGTTAGCCTAATGGATTAATGAGGTGAAAAAAACGTTTGAAGAAGAATAAAGGAGAAAACTAATGCCAAACTATTACGTTGAAAGTTCACCTAATAAAATAATGCAAGGTAAAGCAAGGTAAGAATAATTATAAAAAGAAAAAGAAACAATGCCTTTCAAGTCTTCCACAACGCTTGCAGTGAAGAAATTTAAGAACTGTAAAAAGGGAAAAAATGTATTCACTTCTGGAACTACATATATTAGATAAACTACAGTGTCTCGAATTAGCTATTCTTATATACAGTTCTTGCCCTTCCTGTCAGATTATCACCCATACAATTGATTTCTTAAGTTCAATCTAAATACTTCTCCCCTTCCTCGTCCCTTCTTTCACTGCTAATATACTTCTGAGACTAGATCTATTACATTGACTACGCTGTCAACATACGACCAACCATATTTAGTGCCTGGTCTTGCTGTCAAACTGTTATCAGGTACCATACGAAAGCCTTGTTAAATGTGTGTGCTTGGAGTCGAACATTGCACACAGAGATCAACTATAAGGAACTTGCTCTTGTCGGGAGGGTGCCTGCTATGGCGATGACGAGTCCAGCTCATGATCAGGCCGTGGGGAATCACAAATGTACAGGTATATACAGCCTAGCCAGCAGGAATATTGATTGGCCTGACCGTTCCCCCGTGGTCGCGAATGCTAACTAGGTAACAGGATGCAACACTGACGCAAGTTCACAATGGGTATAAATGCGTTTTGGTCCACTGTCATGAGCGGAGCTGCTGCCCAGTACCCCTACTCACATGCCTTTGGCTCTCAACAACTGTCACTAGGCTTGTAAATCTACCCCTGGAGATACCCACAACAACCCCTATCAAAGCCCTATCAAAGGTGTGTGCGTGCGCGTGTGTGTGTGTGTGTGTGTGTGTAAAGCCTGCATTATCACACGCTATCGGTTGTTACAATATCTGTTTCGACGTTCACGGTGTATAAGCCTTGTCAAACTATCACTAAGCTCGTAAATCTACCCCTGGAAATACCCACAACAACCTCTATAAAGCCTTACTCTCTCAGACGCTTTAAGGTCTCGCAACATTTACCACAAAGACCACAAAGGGGATTGAGCGGATTCTCATGAGTGTGTTTTTCAAGGTCTGCCAGGCCATAGGGGGATGTGATCTTCTGAACGGGGAAAAGAAAATAAATAAATAGATATATGTAAACATTATCGTCGATCTCTGGGTACTGTCAGGACCTCACACCACACACCCCACCCCCCTTGCTCAAGGGGGGACAGTAACCACTCCTAGTCAACGGAAAGAATCCGGCCTGAGCGGGGCTCCAACCGCCGCCTGTTTGGCCGTGAAGTCTTGCAGCGCGGCGCTCTGACCGATTGAGCTACCGGAGCGGTGTGTGTGTGTGTGTGTGTGTGTGTGTGTGTGTGTGTGTGTGTGTGTGTGTGTAGGAAGGAAAGAAAGAAAGAAAATAAAAGAAGAAAAAAAAAATGTGTCTGTATGTATGTATGTATGTATGTATGTATGTATGTATGTATGTATGTATACAGTTTAAGTCAATAATGTTTATGAATTTATTACACAATTATATTAATTAAGGGAATTTCAAAGGAGATTTAGGTAAACACACACACACACACACACACACACACACACACACACACACACACATAATATACACAGTTAAAAGAATGTACACACACACACACACACACACACACACACACACACACACACACACACACACACACACACACACACACACACACACACACACTCTGCCAAAAAATGAATAAACCATATTATTATTACTATTATTATTACTATTATTATTATTATTATTATTATTATTATTATTATTATTATTATTATTATTACTGGACTCTCCGCACGCTCCTCAGAGGGTGATTCACTTTCCCTTTCACCCTGGGGATACATTTACGACGTGTCTTTCGTTCCGTCGAGGACATTTGATAAGGCTTTCGTAGGGGTATTGAGCATTTCCAGGGGTAGTTTCATGGCCCTAGTGGTAGTCTGACCTTTCTTCTATCTTCTGAGGCCAAAAGTACAACCAATTTATAACCTTTTTCGCTTTTGGAATTTGGCGCAGAGGCGGAGGCTGCGCCGTCAAGTTCAAGTTCAAGCTCAGAGGCCAAGACGTGCTTTTTCGACCAAAATCTGAGAACCCATTTTCGTTAATCGGGGCTATTTCCTTGCAAATGTGGACACTCCTCATGTAAAACGTGCCGGCAAGCCCAGTTCTGGCCTCCAAATTACGATTCGAAGCCTACTTCCTGAGATATTGGCCTGTAAAGTTGACGGTGGCGAGTGAATTTGACGAAAATCTGAGAACCCATTTTCGTTAATCGGGGTTATTTCCTTGCAAATAGGGACTCTCCTTATGCAAAACGTGCCAAAAAACCCATTTCTGGCCTCCAAATTGCGATACGAAGCCTACCCACCGAGATATTGACCTGTAAAGATTGTGCAACTCTACGGGGTGTGACTACCTTTTTCCAAAAAAACGGTTATTTTGGGGTTTTACAGATACCGCCACCTCGAGGAAACGACAAAACATCCAGTGGTAGTGTCGGTTTTGATCTACGTCAAAAAATAACGGAGATATGAGCGATAATGTAAAATCCTACCAAAACCCTTTTCGGCCTCTCACGCCTTTATTCCGGGGCATTTCTTAATGTAACAGGTCTTATCTTGGGCACCAGATCACGAGAAAGCTATTGCTGTTTTCAGAATTCGTCTAGCTCCATTAATAATTGAGTTATGTTCATATAAAGAAAGTTTCACAGTTTGCCAAAGTGTGGCTTTATCTCTCAGTGATTTTCTTTGTCCTGGGCACCCAACTGAAGCTAAAGACTCGGGGAAGGTATTTCTTGTCTTGGTTTTACGATAGATAAACGGATAAAGTAGATATAACCATGATTCTGAGCAACTGTCGAAAATTTGCTCACATTTCAGCTGTTTACCGCGCCATTTGCCACTAATTCTCGTGATTGTGGCACTCCCCTGATGTAAAATGTGACGCTGAAGCTGTTCCCGTTGAGTAAATTCCGTTTGGTTGAGAATTAAGGGAGATATTTTAATGTTTCTTAATAAAAGGTGCTTGGGGAGGGGGGAGTGGTAAGGGGGTGAGGGGAAGGGGGGTGAGGGAGTAGGTAGTAAGGGGGCAGGGTAGAGGGGGGTGAAGTGAACGATGCCATTGGCTGCACTCAAAAAAATTTCATAGGTTATCGGACGTGTCTTAAATGTTTCGTATTTTTTATTTTTTTATTGTTGACCTTTTTATTATAGTTTACGGACATGGAATGCGTTCTTTTGGACATAATTCAAAATAGTATTACTTTACATGCATGTTGCGGGTGTCAAAATGGGTGGTGAACTGTATGAGTTTTAAGGATAATTTAACTTGATGAGCAAAACTAATGAAAGGGTCGTGAAGGAAAGCAGCTAAATATTTCAGAGGAGCCCCATGTCTTCTCCATCTCCCAGACGCTCTGTAGCCTGTAATAGAGTGCACAGAATGACGCCATAACCGCTATTTCATGATTCAATGCCGGTTTTTAGTATTATTTTTAGGTTTTGTGAGCTGGTGGGTATGGAAAAAGATTTGGTTTAATTATACAATGTGATTTATCTCCAGGATGAAGAGGAAAATGGCAATATATAAGGGTGAAGCCATAGGACCGCCATAGACACCCACAAAACGCTTTATTTCCCCGGCCATGGTAAATATTGTGCCTTTTAGTGAAGGAACACAAATAACGTAACACCAATGAAAGGTAAACACGTGAAAAAGCAGCACAGAGGACGAATAGGAGGAGAAATAAGGCCTAGATAAGGGAGTACCGAGCCCTAAGACCCAGGCCGAGACCAAGAGGCGGGGGCAAAACCCGCCACCGAGTCCATATTTTCCTCCTTACCTGTGTTTACGCGCAGGAGGAGGAAGAGGAAGGAAGATGGTTTTGACTGGGGAGGAAAGGAAGAGGGAGGACAGAATGGGAGGAAGGAAGGAAGGAAGGAAGGAAGGAAGATGTATTTTGACTGGGGAGGAAAGGAAGAACAGAATGGGAAGGAGGAAGGAAGGAAGATGTATTTGACTGGGGAGGAAAGGAAGGACAGAATGGGGGGGAAGGAGGAAGGAAGGAAGGGACGATGTATTTTGACTGGGGAGGAAAGGAAGAACAGCAAGGGGAGGAGGAAGGAAGGAAGGAAGATGTATTTGACGGGGGAGGAAAGGAAGAACAGAATGGGAAGGAGGAAGGAAGGAAGGGAAGATGTATTTTGACTGGGGAGGAAAGGAAGGACAGAATGGGGAGGAGGGAGGAAGGAAGGAATGAAGGCAATATATATTTTGACTGGGGAGGAAAGGAAGAACAGAATGGGGAGGAGGAAGGAAGGAAGGAAGGAAGGGAAGATGTATTTTGACTGGGGAGGAAAGGAAGAACAGAATGGAAAGGAGGAAGGAAGGAAGGGAAGATGTATTTTGACTGGGGAGGAAAGGAAGGAAGGAAGGAAGGGAAGATGTATTTTGACTGGGGAGGAAAGGAAGGAAGGAAGGAAGGGAAGATGTATTTTGACTGGGGAGGAAAGGAAGGAAGGAAGGAAGGGAAGATGTATTTTGACTGGGGAGGAAAGGAAGAACAGAATGGGGGGGAAGGAGGAAGGAAGGAAGGGAAGATGTATTTTGACTGGGGAGGAAAGGAAGAACAGATTGGGAAGGAGGAAGGAAGGAAGGGAAGATGTATTTTGACTGGGGAGGAAAGGAAGAACAGAATGGGGAGGAGGAAGGAAGGAAGGGAAGATGTATTTTGACTGGGGAGGAAAGGAAGGACAGAATGGGAGGAGGAAGGAAGGAAGGGAGGATGTATTTTGACTGGGGAGGAAAGGAAGAACAGAATGGGAAGGAGGAAGGAAGGAAGGAAGGGAGGATGTATTTTGACTGGGGAGGAAAGGAAGGACAGAATGGGGGGGAAGGAGGAAGGAAGGAAGGGAAGATGTATTTTGACTGGGGAGGAAAGGAAGAACAGAATGGGGAGGAGGAAGGAAGGAAGGGAAGATGTATTTTGACTGGGGAGGAAAGGAAGAACAGAATGGGGAGGAGGAAGGAAGGAAGGGAAGATGTATTTTGACTGGGGAGGAAAGGAAGAACAGAATGGGGGGGAAGGAGGAAGGAAGGAAGGGAAGATGTATTTTGACTGGGGAGGAAAGGAAGGACAGAATGGGGGGGAAGGAGGAAGGAAGGAAGGGAAGATGTATTTTGACTCGGGACGAAAGGAACCACAGAATGGGGGGGAAGGAGGAAGGAAGGCAGGGAAGGGCCGGAAGATGTATTTTGACTGGGGAGGAAAGGAAGAACAGAATGGGGGGGAAGGAGGAAGGAAGGAAGGAAGGGAAGATGTATTTTGACTGGGGAGGAAAGGAAGAACAGAATGGGGAGGAGGAAGGAAGGAAGGAAGGGAAGATGTATTTTGACTGGGGAGGAAAGGAAGAACAGAATGGGGAGGAGGAAGGAAGGAAGGAAGGGAAGATGTATTTTGACTGGGGAGGAAAGGAAGAACAGAATGGGGAGGAGGAAGGAAGGAAGGAAGGAAGGGAAGATGTATTTTGACTGGGGAGGAAAGGAAGGACAGAATGGAGAGGAGGAAGGAAGGAAGGGAGGAAGGGAAGATGTATTTTGACTGGGGAGGGACATAAGAACATAAGGAAACTGCAAGAGGCCAAGTGGTCTACACAGGGCAGCTCCAGAATCCCCCCCACTACTCACGATGGGTGAGGTGTAGTTTCAGGGGTTACAGGTAGAGGCTTAATTGATCCTCGATTACCTTCGGTACGGGCATACACTCCAGTACCCTGTCTCCTTACTGCACCCACACCTCACTGCCACCTGTTATCGTCGTCCATGTAGCTATCCAGTCTACTCTTAAAACAAGCTATCGTCCCTGCACTAACTATGTGATTGCTGAGTCTATTCCATTTCCCCACCACCCTATTACTAAATCATTTCTTGCCTATATATCCCATATCTATACTTTTCTAATTTAAATCCATTACTGCGAGTTCTATCCTGCTGGCTAATTCTCAATACTTTACTTATATCGCCTTTGTTGTAACCCTTGACCCATTTGAATACTTCTATCAGATCTCCCCGCACTCTTCGTCTTTCTTGTGAATGTAAGCTTAGATGTTTCAGCCTATTTTGATATGGGAGGTTCCTCAGCCCCTGAATCATCTTGGTCATCCTCCTCTGAACTGATTCTAGCAAGTTGATGTCCATTCTGTAGTGTGGGCACCAAAACTGGACAGCTTAATCTAAGTGTGTCCTAACTAACGCTAAATAGAGTCAGGATGACTTCCACACTCCTGTTGGTTACCGTCCTGTTAATTAAGCCTAATACCCTGTTAGCCCTATTCCTCACACTAATACATTGCTTCCTTAGTTGTAGGTCAGAGTTCACTAACACTCCCAAATCCCTTTCACACTCAGACCTGCCTATCGCTGTGGAGTCTAAACTATACCCGTGTAATGGGTTGCGTGTTCCTACACTAAGTACGCTACACTTGGTGATGTTAAAATTCATCTGCCAATTCTCTGACCAAGCTGACAGTTTGTTGAGATCCTCCTGCAGTGCTCTGGCATCCTCTTCTTACCTGGATTTCTTACCTGGATGACCTTTCCCTACGAGCCATGCTAGAGTGAACCGTCAGGCAAAGAACCGAAAGGTCTCACCAACCAATGCACCAGCCTATCCAAGCTCATCAAAACAACAGTACATAATCCAATAAGACATAGGCTGGAAAGTGCATTGGGAATTCATTTCGTATGGTCAGGGATAACTAAGTAAGCATTCACTAGGTAAGCCTTGGTAGGGCAGTCGATCATCAACCAAAAGGCTCCAGACGTTCCAGGAGCCCTCCAACGGTTAGCCGCGACCTGCACTTTATATTTTGTTTTTGGCAGGTATAGGTTTTTGTGGGGGGAGGGGGTCCAAGCCCCTCCCCCCACTGGCCAAGATCAGGGGCTGGACTAACTGCTCACCAAAGGGCTGGGACGGGGCAGCTCAGGGCGGACTGTCATGATTGGAGGAAAGGATAGGAAAGGAAGGGAAGGAAAGGAAAGGAAAGGAAGGGAAGGAATGGGAATGAAAGGAAAAGAAAGGAAAGGATAAGATAGGAAAATGAAGGGAAGGGAAAGGAAATGATAGGGAAGGGAAGGAAAGGAATTGAAAGGGAAGGAAAGGAAAGGAATGGGAAGGAAAGGATAGGATAGGAAAAGGAAGGGAAGGGAAAGGAATGGAGAGGAGAGGAAATTATAGGGAAGGGAAGGAAAGGAAGAGAGAGAGAGACAGGACGATAAAGGGAGAAACAGATAAAATTAAAGATATGAAGAAAAGAGAAGATAAGACAAAGAGAGAGAGAGAGAGAAAAGAAGGGAGAGGAGAGAAGAGAAGAGGAAAGAGGAATAAGGAGAGAGAGGATGAAAGAGAATAAGAAAGAATAAAAAATAATAATAATGAAAAAATATATTAATAACCGTCTTTATCCACAGCTCTGAAGAACGAAGGAAGAACAGAAGAAAGGAAGGAAGGCCATCTTGGAAGACTCAAGAACCAGTCACCCCAGTCCAAGGAAAGGTCGCAAGAGGTCAAGGAGCAGTCCAGTCCATTGTAAAGTTATTGGAAAAGGAAGGGAAAGGATAGGGAAGGAAATGAAAGGAAAGGATAGGAAAGGGAAGGGAAGGGAAGGAACAGAGAAGTGTATATATAGTTAAGCTTAAAGTCACATACAGTTAGATACATACAGTTACACTCACATAGATTTACATACAGTTTCGATGGTGCGTTTGACAAAGGCGGTTGACTCAGTGGGTAGCGGATTGGCCCGCCCCATGGTGTTATGGACGCTCTCAACACAAGTACAGTAAACCCTCAATATAACGGACTAATTTATTTATTTATTTATTTATTTTATTTCCTATAAAAGATAAAAGTAAAGAGTAGCCAAAAGAGAGGTCAATTTTGGGTGGAGAGGTGTCTTGAAACACACTCAGTTTGGGGGGAACTTAGTCCGTTAGGGCTGAAAGTCCGTTATAAGCGGCGAAGATTTAAAAAAAACGTAAAATAATAAAACGACGAAGCTAGTAAATGTAGGTATATATATATATTTTTTTATGTATGTTGTGTGCATGATGTCTGTATAGCCGCACAGCACTTGGCGACGCACTCCGAGGCACTGAGGTTGCTAGGTTGTGAGTGGGGTCTTGCGTGGGGGTCATATTGTTACGGGTATGGGTAGAATTTTACAAGTGCAGCGAGTAGTGGGCTTTTTTATTATTGTTTACTTTTTTTTGTGCCCTTGAGTTGTCTCCTTTGTTGTAAAAAAAAAAAAAAAAAGTGTTATGAAATCTGCTAACTGTTTCTGTCACAAATAATTAAATGATTGACTTTTCAATGCCTGGTGTACACAGCACCTGTAAAATAACTTGCAGAGAGAAATGTTCAACTTGCTTACAGTTTCTATATTTCGCACCGGGTTCGATTCCTGGGCGAAGTGGAAAAATTTGGGCGTCTTTTCCGATACCCTACGCCCTTACCTTGCCTTGCCTTAATGTCTCCTCTCTCTCTTTCTCTGGTCATCTCTGTCATCCCATAGTTAGTTAGTAGGTTAGTTGAGACACTTACTATTCAATATTATTACCTTGCCTCTCTCCCTCTCCCTTCTGATACCTTTCTCTTTTATCAGTAAATTTCTTTGTTCTTTCTTACATTATTTCTTTTCCTTTTCTCATCTCTCTCCTTCCCTTACCTCCTCTCTCTCTCTCTCTCATTTTGTTCTCTCTCTCTCCTTCTTTACCTTTTCCTCTCTTCCTCTCTCTCTCATAGGAATAGAACACACAAACATTACAAATTAACTTTTCATTAATAGAAAAACACACATACATACATATACATAGTAACTTTGATAAGGCTATGTGGGTGCTATGTTGGCTAGGGGGGGAGGGAAGGAGAAGGGGGTCCTTCATGAGGCTGGGGGGGTATGTGTCTGTGGGCGGTTGTCAACATACTGTGGGAGGTACATCTGTAGGGTCCTGTGAGCTGTGGTGAGGTGAGAGAGAGAGAGAGAGAGAGAGAGAGAGAGAGAGAGAGAGAGAGAGAGAGAGAGAGAGAGAGGGGGGGGCACCTCTATCTCGCCTCTCGAGTCTCACTCACTCACTCTATGATCTAATGTATATAGTTATGCATATGTTGTATTATATGTATATAGCTAATGTATGTTGTATGGACTAATAAAAATGAAAAATATAGAAAAAGGTGTTTGTCATATGTGTGTGTGTGTGTGTGTGTGTGTGTGTGTTCTCTTCTCTTCTTCCATTCTTCCTCCTCTTCTTCTTCTGATCTTCCTGTTGCCTTTATCATCATCTTCCTCCTTTTTCTCCTCTTCTTCTTCTTCTTGGTCCCAACATCAACACACACCTGAGGAGAATAACTGTATTAATGGATTGGAGAGAGAGAGAGAGAGAGAGAGAGAGAGAGAGAGAGAGAGAGAGAGAGAGAGAGAGAGAGAGACCTATACCAAATGAAGAAGATGCAATAACAGAAGGAGGAGGAGGAGAAACTATGCTAAAAAGAGAAATATGAGAGAGGAAAAAAAGGAAGAGAAAATGTGATGATCAGAGAAAGAGAATAAAGGAGGAGGAAGGAAGGAAGGGAGATAACCAAATGGAGGGAGGAAGGAGGCAAGGAAGAGGAAGAAGGAAGAGAAAATGTGATGATCCGAGGAAGAGAAAGAAGAGGAAGGAAGGGAGAGAACTAAATGGAAGGAGGTAAGTGGAGGAAAATGGAGAAGAAATTAGAAATAGAAGGGAGAGGAAAGAGAGAGACCAAATGAGGAAAAAAGAGGAAGATGCAATAACAGGAGGAGGAGAAACTGCTGAAGAAGAGAAATACGAGAGAAAGAGGAAGAAGAGGAGGAGGAGGAAAAAAGGGAGAGAACCAAATGGAGGGAGGAAGAAGGAAGAGAAAATGTAATGAGCAGAGGAAGAGAAAGAAAGGAGGAGGAAGGAAGGAAGGGAGAGAGAGAGAACCAAATGGAGGGAGGAAGGAGGTAAGGAAGAGGAAGAAGGTAAGTGGAGGAAAAGGGAGAAGAAATTATAAGTAGAAGGGGGAGAGAGAGAGAGAGAATGTATAATATTACATAGAAAAAACACACACACACACAGGGGACTTAAATTTCCCTGCCTACCTAGATATTGACAATGTAATATATTTGTACTGAGTGACTCCACAACACCATGGTCTGCCAGGCCTGCTGAGACCCACTGCTGTATGTATGTATGTATGTATGTATGTATGTATGTATGTATGTATATATATATATATATATATATATATATATATATATATATATATATATATATATATATATATATATATATATATATATATATATATATATATATATCACACGAGTCTGAGTATTTTTTGGGCAGATGTGTGACTTATTCTCATTGTTGTTCCATAATTATCTTGATGTCATTACTTTCTGTGTCTAGACCAAGTAAACAGACCAAGACAAGATTAATTTTAAGTAGACAGACTAACAAAAAGTGTCTCATCTTTTAATTAACAGTTTCCTGTACGAGTTGAGGGTTGTTGAGGCAGACCAACAAACAGACAGGCTAACATAAGTGCCTCAGGGTGTGTACTCACCCTCGGGTTTGGCCGGCAAGTCTGGCTACATCTTCTGTGCCTCTGAGCCGTCCAAGAAGAGACTCGCTGTGCTGCAGGGAGCTCTCAGGGGCACACTGGAGGAAGGAAAGGAAAACATCAGAAGGGAGAATGACAATGAAAAGGAAGGAACACTGGGAAGGAAGGAAGGAAGGTATGAGGGTGGACGAAGGAACACTGGGAAGGAAGGAAGGAAGGAAGGAAGGGAGAGAAATGATGAAGGAAATAAAAAGATTGAGACAGAGAGAGAGAGAGAGAGAGAGAGAGAGAGAGAGAGAGAGAGAGAGAGAGAGAGAGAGAGAGAGAGAGAGAGAGAGATGGGGGGGAGGGAAAGGAGAGAGAGAGAGAGAGAGAGAGAGAGAGAGAGAGAGAGAGAGAGAGAGAGAGAGAGAGAGAGAGAGAGAGAGAGAGAGAGAGAGAGAGAGAGAGAGAGAGAGAGAGAGAGAGAGAGAGAGAGAGAGAGAGAGAGAGAGAGAGAGAGAGAGAGAGAGAGAGAGAGAGAGAGAGAGAGAGAGAGAGAGAGAGAGAGAGAGAGAGAGAGAGAGAGAGAGAGAGAGAGAGAGAGAGATAGATAGCTATACATTAAGGTCTAACACTTGGTACATCTAGCCCGCCTGAAAGGAAGGATGAACATCACATAACCTTACTCACCTGCATATGACAAAATTAACTCTTACTCAAATGTTCTGGGGGAAAATTCATAAGTGGGCTACAATTAAATGACTGTTCAGGGAGGGGGATTCCAACCTGGCCGGCAGATTCATAGGTAGGCATGATAACCACTACACCACGGAGCCAGAAGAATTAGCCACACTATACCAGGACAAATAATTATTAGTGTGTGCCCTGGTAAGATTCATATGTGCAGCCCTGGTAGTGGTTCTTATTATGTAACATAGTGAGTCAGTATAAGGGTATTGGTGAGTAAGTTTATGGCCCCAAGTGACTCAGTGTCGTTAACCCGTCTGTCTGGATTGATTGGCACATTGCTGGTAGCCTGGTAACATATAGTCCCAGGTCCTTCTCTGCCTCTGTGGTGGATAGTGGGTGTTTCCCATGTGGTATTGGTGTGCTGGGTATCCCTTCACTGGTAGCCTGGTAACATATAGTCCCAGGTCCTTCTCTGCCTCTGTGGTGGATAGTGGTGTTTCCCATGTGGTATTGGTGTGCTGGGTATCCCTTCACTGGTAGCCTGGTAACATACACTCACAGGTCTTTCTTGCCTCTGTGGTGGATAGTGGAGTGTTTCCCATGTGGTATTGGTGTGCTGGATATCCCTTCACTGGTAGCCTGGTAACATACACTCCCAGGTCTTTCTCTGCCTCTGTGGTGGATAGTGGAGTGTTTCCCATGTGGTATTGGTGTGCTGGATATCCCCTCCCATGGTGCAGGACTTTACATTTTTCTTCATTGAATTGTAGCAGCCACTTTTTGCTCCATTTCAGTAGCTTGGTGATGTCTAACTGTAGGAAATCCGCATTCAAGGGGTTAACCTAGTAGCACATTTAGCACGTGCTACAGGCCCCGCGGGAATGTAAAAAATTAGTAACTAAAGTTTTTGCCCTTAGGCACAGTAGGCCGAGACAATATAATTACTCATTTTCCTGATTTTTTGTAATATTATTATAAATGATATTACTATATATAACCCGGTAGCTGCAGGGATCATGTTTATTAATGGTCCCTCTAAGCGAGGAAAATGAAAAAAAATCACCCCTCACACGAACCATTCCATAATATCATATATCAATGCATTTGTGATCAGATTATGTATCATCTATTTTGGGAGGTTTATATCACGGCACAAATTTGGCCCGTCGCTGCTTCCGGGATAAGAAAATATAGAAAACTTCACTAGGGCATAGTATAATAAGCCTGGCATTATAGTACACCGTATACGGCATATAGTCCAGGGCTTCCCAACTCAAATGGCGGCCCGCGGTCCAAATCTGGACTTGTGGGTGTTGCAGCTGGACCCAAGGCTCCAGCAGACATAACCATGTGTAAATTGAATAGCATGAAGGTCCTGGCGATGGATTCTCTTAACCCCTTGACTACGGATTTCCTACAAGAAGACCTCACCAAGCAACAGGAGTGGAGCAAAAAGTGGCTGCTACGATTCAATGAAGAAAAATGTAGTCCTGCACCTTGGGAGGGGATATCCAGCACACCAGTACCATATGGGAAACACTCCACTATCCACCACAGAGGCACAGAAAGACCTGGGAGTATAAGTTCACCAGGCTACCAGTGAAGGCCAAATCCATGCCAATTGCAGCGGACGGGTTAAAATGAGTATTTCCTTGACTGTCTGCAGGGTAAGTTAGGGGTGTGTTATACATAATATACTTAACCTGTTAATGCAGATAAAAGTTTAGTAGTATCGATTATATTAAATATCAATAACAGAAAAAAGGTTTAATGGCGGTCGAGGCACAAGTACACAGCTGAATCTAAGTGTGAGTTTTGGCCTCTTATCAATAGTATCTGTACTCATGAGTAAGCCAGTAGTACATTGGTAGGGTATTGAGTATAATAATATATCGTGATGACAAAGGGGTATAAAATAGTTTTTTTATTTTCAGAAGCGACCGCTCTGCTGGTGTGTATTCAATAGGTGCACGTTAAGTTGCAGGCACATTTACAGACCAACATTCGAGGGGTCATCATAACATTAAGTAAAGATAAATCTGCAGCGAATGTTGGCCTGTCAATATACTGCAAACTTGACGTACCTTATATATTTTGGGAAATATTGGATCAATGCTGTTGCGGTCCGACTCGGCTGTACTGTTGCTGGATCTCAACAAGACCTTTACGAGATAACACTGTATCGTCTGAGAGTTGATAATTCTTTTGGGTCTTGTTCTCCTAATGTCGAGATCGCGTTGAAGATTTATTTAACTCTAATGGTTACCAACTGCAGTGGTGAATGCTCCTTTCCAAAATTAACTAGACTCAAGAAGTAAGAGTCAGTATGGGTCAAACAAGATTGAACCACCTCTCTCTAATGAGTATTGAGCAGCACGAGTTACTGAGGGAAATTAGCACGTCAAGGATACAACTGAGGAGTTTTCTGTTGCCAAGTCTCGTAAGTGCTTCATGTGAGCCACGTTGGTCTGCACTCAGTTCAGCAAATGGTTCCAAGATTCTCCAAGGCAGCACTAATAGTCTACTGGCTAAGCTACTGCCTGCTATGTATGGTGTTCTTATTTAAAAAGGAATAAAAAGTGTACAAAATAAAGCCATCTTTTATCACTTGAGTCCTCCCTTCCCCTTTTCAAAAATACAGCTTTATATGAATTTTATCTCATTCCTCTACCTCATTATGTGGCCATTAACTGTGAGGCAAAGGGTATCTCATATTGTCCACCACTTGCATTACAGAGGTGACAGCACAGGACACAGGGAAGGCTTAACCCCTACAACACGAGGACGTGTATACTGTGTCCTTGCGTGCCCCGTACCACATCCCAGGACGCGCATACTGCGTCCTGGCTCGCTTTAACCAATATACAAGTTATTTTATCTCTATATTTATGCTTACATCTCAAAATTATCAATTAATTTATGTTTCTTTATATGCACCATTTAATTCTGCATGTTTTCATATATAATACATGATGATTGTGTTGAGTTTATGGCTGAAAACTTGTTATATTTAATAGCGACATTTGAAATTTGGCGCGCGGCGATCCCGGATACAGCGCGGCGTGCTGTTTTGGCCCGGCCGTAGTGAGTTTCTTTATGTGCACCATTTAATGGACCACATTGGCTATACAGGCATATGGCCACTCAACTCCAAGCTGTACTTTCCATAGATTTCAAGTTATAGAATAGTGTGTGTCTGAAGCTGTCTCCGAGATACACGGCCATGGTGCCGCCATTGCTCCAAGCCGATGACATTGCACACGCTTCACTCCTACCCGATTTCAGTTTTTCTCCAGGTCAAATAGTAGTGTCAGGAAATCGAGTAGAGGTAATAAGTGAGCGGTCGTAGGCTCAGAGCGGTGACTCTGCCAAGGCCTTGTATCCTGGAGGCAGCCTCAGATCCACTCTAGTACATAACTTGAATTCTATGGAAAGTACTGCTTTGACAGTTCACCAAGTGGCCACGTGTGGCACTGCCTGTATAGCCAATACGGTCCATTCTGCATGTTTTCATATATAATACATGATGATTATGTTGAGCGTATGGCTGAAAACTTGTTATATTCAATAGCGACATTTGAAATTTGGCGCGCGTGGCGATCCCGGATATGGCACGGGGCGCTGTTTTGGCCCGGCCGTAGTGAAGGGGTTAAGAGTGAAGATACAGGCCAATTCGTTGGACAGCACAAGACAGCTGATAGGTCCAGGCACAAACACAAACAATCTTGCATTAATAAGTTGGACAGCACAAGACAGCTGATAGGTCCAGGCACCCAACAGGAACAAAAAACACCATGATTCTTGCATTAATAAGTTGGACAGCACAAGACAGCTGATAGGTCCAGGCACCCAACAGGAACAAAAAACACCATGATTCTTGCATTAATAAGTTGGACAGCACAAGACAGCTGATAGGTCCAGGCACCCAACAGGAACAAAAAACACCATGATTCTTGCATTAATAAGTTGGACAGCACAAGACAGCTGATAGGTCCAGGCACCCAACAGGAACAAAAAACACCATTACTCCTGCATTAGTTTTTAATCAGACACTCTAAAAAGATGATAGTGAAAACACCAGTTAACTCTCACATTATTAAGTTGGACAGCACAGGACATAGGGAAAGCATGAGAGAGTGAAGGTATACCGGATAACTCTTGCAACATTAAGTGGGACAGACTCACCGTGGAGGGTTGGGTCAGCTGGGCGTCCTTCACAGGGGTGGTGAGGGCGCAGGCATCAGGAGTAGCTCACAGTAGGAGTTTGAGTACACTCTCTGCCACGACCTTCACTGTAGCCAATCTGAGGGTGTTAGTACATCAGTCGGGAACTTGAAATAGCTGAGAGTAAAGCTACAAGATGCCAAGTCAATCATCCACTCCATCAGGAAGTTATTTACTTAGGGTCGTATTATAAGCTATTTCACCGCCCAAGAACACCTATTTGACAAGGCTTTCGCAGGAGTTGTGGGCATTTCCAGGAGTAGTTTTATGACCCTGGTGGTAGTTTAACCCTTCTTCTGTACCATGAGCCTGAAAAACACTCATTAGAACCTGATTGATATCCCACTTTGACCTTTAGAAATAGCTGATGTGAGAAGGGAAAGTGTTTTGTAATACCAGCCTAATTAATCACAGTTATTCATTCATCAGTCAGTCAATCTTACACACACACACACACACACATGCAGAGGCAGTGTGGTCTCCCCATAAGAAGAAACACATCAAGAAACTAGAAAGAATACAAAAGATGGCAACAAAAATGGTTCCAGGGATTGACATACGAGGAGAGACTAAAGGAAATGGACTTACCAACACTAGAACAAAGAAGAGAAACGGGAGACCTAATACAAATCTACAAATTATTGAGCAAAATGGAAGAAGTAGACAACGAGGAGTTACTACTAAAAGAAGAAATTACCACCAGGAACACAAGAGGACACAGTAAAAAATTGAGGAAGGGAAGATGCTTGAGAGACATAAAGAAATATAGCTTCCCGCAAAGAAATATAGAGGTTTGGAACAGACTAAGTGAGGATGTAGTATCAGAAAGGAGTGTGCAAAGCTTCAAGGAAAAGTTGGATAAATGTAGATACAGAGACGGGACCACACGAACGTCAAGCCCAGGCCCTATAAAACTACAACTAGGTAAATACAACAACTAGCTAAACACACACACACACACACACACACACACCTGATGTGATAATCTGTTGATGCAGTGGGTTAAAGGAGAAACAAGGCTAAGAGGGGATGACCAACCATCAAGACTTGACCTAATTTTCACAAAAAATGTTGAGTTAGATGAAGGAGTCAGTCACGAGTGCCCCTTAGGAAAGAATGGCCATCAACTATGACAGATGAAAACTATGGAAGGATTTGAATACCAAGATGAGGCATATAAGGAAAAAAGGAAAAACTATGCAAAGGAAGATTATTATGTTGGACTCAAGACAGAGAATTGCAACAAAATGGTCCCAGAACTCTCAAATATGACGTATGAAGACAGATTGAGGGAGATGGACTTGACGACACTGGAACAAAGAAGGGAGAGAGGAGATTTGATCACACTGTACAAGTTGGTAAATAAGTTTGATGAGGAAAGAGTTGGAAAGTTTTGTTTATTGGGTGCAATATCTGTGGTCATATGCCGGAGAGAGACAGAAGGGGAAGGAATTATAGGAGAAGGGAACAGTTGGAAAGTTTGGTTTAGTCAGAGCAACATCTGTGGTCATATGCCGGAGAGAGACAGAAGGGGAAGGAATTATAGGAGAAGGGAACAGTTGGAAAGTTTGGTTTAGTCAGAGCAACATCTGTGGTCATATGCCGGAGAGAGACAGAAGGGGAAGGAATTATAGGAGAAGGGAACAGTTGGAAAGTTTGGTTTAGTCAGAGCAACATCTGTGGTCATATGCCAGAGAGAGACAGAAGGGGAAGGAATTATAGGAGAAGGGAACAGATCCCAGGAGACAGGACACAACCCCCTATTAATACCTGGTACCCATTCACTGCTGGGAGGACAGGGGCGTAGGGTGTCAGAAAAGCCGCCCAAATTTTTCCACTCCGCCCGGGAATCGAACCCGGGCTCTCTCGGTCGTGAGCCGAGTGTGCTAACCACTGCACCACGAAGCCCCCTGTTTGATGAGGTGGATAGAGATGATCTCTTCTTAGCATCACTAACGCAGGGGCTGAGAGGACACGGAAGGAAACTTAATAAAGGAGCCTGTTTAAGTGACTGGAAAAAGTAAAGTTTTTCACATAGAAGTGTTAACACATGGAACAGCTTGCGGGAAGAAGTGGTGGAGTATGTGGAGTTGGAAAGGATACAGAGAACCGCAACTAAAATGGTCCCAGAACAGATTGAGGGAGATGGACTTGACGACATGGACACTAAACCCTTCATAGAGCACCCTGGTGGTGGTGTTGGTGGTGGTGTTGAGTGGTGGTGTATTTCAAGGTGGTGTTGTTCTTGTTCTTGTTTTTTGTTGCAGTAGTTACGAGCGAAAGGTGGTGGTGGTGGTGGTGATTGGTGTTGATGTCCTCGCTGGTGGTGTTGAGCCTTGGGAATGGTGCGTGTGGTCAACTCCACCACCTGGTTGGCGTTCTGGAAGGTGCGCCGATGGACCAACGAGTCACGACCCGACATCTTCACGCTGAAATAATAATAATAATAATAATAATATTAATAATAACAAATATGATAAAGGTAGTTTCCTATACCAGTGTAAGCTATGAAGAAATAAAAATTGTAGTAGAAATAATAATAATAATAATAATAATAATAATAATAACAATGTGTATTGTTGAGGAAGGGGTAGCCTATTATTTTTGAGACCCTGACTATTTATTTCTGTGCAAGACATGATATTTACTATGGAGGCAATGTTACTTTCTATGTACCACTAAATTTGGAAAGTTTCGTTTAGTCGGCACAACATCTATGGTCATATGCCGGAGAGAGACAGAAGGGGAAGGAATTATAGGAGAAGGGAACAGTTGGAAAGTTTCGTTCAGTTGGCGCAACATCTGTGGTCATATGCCGGAGAGACAGAAGGGGAAGGAATTATAGGAGAAGGGAACAGACCCCAGGAGACGGGACACAACCCCCGATTAATACCTGGTACCCATTCACTGCTGGGTGGACAGGGGCGTAGGGTATCAGAAAAGCCGCCCAAATTTTTCCACTCCGCCCGGGAATCAAACCTGGGCTCTCAGTCGTGAGCCGAGTGTGCTAACCACTGCACCACGAAGCACCCTATGTACCACTAAATGAGTGACTTTTCAGCGCCTGGGGCCAGCACACGATATCCCTGTTGTGGACCACATGAAACGCCCTGAATTTTCTCTTTTCTACACTCTCACACGACCACAGTGTGTAGCTTAACACACGAGAAATTAATCCAGACAAGGAAAGGTTTTGCCGGCCCCGGGGATTAAATCGGCGCCCACCGAGACGGGAGAGCCGCGTAGTACTCCTTAACCAGTCTGTCTGAGGCTGGCCCCTCTGAGCTATGGGAGGCTCGTACTACACACAGCTCTAACCTATCTTAATGCTCTGCCCCCCTCAACTCCCTCTATTTTCCCTAGGTCCCTGTACAGCCTTCAGGGACAAAAAATATTGGTTTTGACAAGCGGACAGGTGGCGTGTTTATGTCACAAGGGTGTATTTTTTATTTTCAAAATCCCCCCATAAATAAGCATTCTGGGAGATTTTATACTTCAAAAATATCATTTTCCAGGAATCCAAGAAACACAACACTGTCATAACTCAGGAAGTATGAGTCCTACGGGCATCAAACTTTGGTCACTTCTGTTATGCCTATAGGCCATGTTTTAGCCAAACAATGGTAACTCTAGCTTATTACTAAAGGATTTTGTCAACACATTTGTCATAGGCCTTTGCCGGAAGCAATTACCTAACCCACTGGGGGTCCTCGGCACATCAACAGCGGGCCTCTTCCTCCACTTGTCTAGTACTGATTTGTTTCTAATACTCAGTTATAGCTTATCCATGCATAGGCCTACCCTGAAAACCTACCAGGACAATTTACCGTTTCACCCAACCAACGATTTTCTGAAGTGGTTCATGTTTTTCTGGTGGTAGATTTAGTGAATTGCACGATTTTGTACCTTAGTGTGGTGATTTGGTGGTGGTGGTTGTGGTAGTGGTGGTTGTGGTGGTGGCGTAGGGGAAGGGCACTTTCGTCATATGAAGGCTTCTCTGCGGTGTTTCTTCCTTTCCCTGGCCGCCACTGTCCTCTCCACCTTCTCCTCACAGGCTGTGGATCTTCTCGTCATTGTAGTTTGAAGGAAAACACGAGAAAAAGTAACGTTTATGGCGCTACGCAGGACGGCCCGTGAACCTACTCTTCCTCTTCTTCTTCTTTTGGGCATGGCGCCAGCCGGACCAAATTGTTGTACCGCAATGTTAAAATTATGGCAGATTCTGTGTATGAATTATGGCAGCACTATGGCAACGTGATTAACTCAATTTATTAAAGCTAAGATAGACACCCAAGTATTTGTAACAGTGGACACGATCGAGTTTGACGTCATTGATACGTGGAGCCCAACACACTCCATCTATTCTGACCCCCAAGAAAGATGGAAGATGATAAGCATAGTCCTGGATAAACACATGGATAGCAGGAGAGCGGATAAGGATAGGAAGATGTGGATAGTGTAGATGGATAGAGGAAAGGTGGATCTATAAGTGGGTGCAAGGAGGAGGAGGAGTGAAATTTAGTTTTGGATTAATTAACAACTAGACCCATAGAAGTGCACAAGTCTTCAAGCTGAAGAAGTATATCTTTAGCATATATAAAAACTTGTGTGCCCTGAGGAAAGGCCGGGGTACTGTGCAATTTTGTCCATGAGAATATTAAAGAGCAAAGGACTAAGGACCCCTCCCTGTGGAGTGCCCAATTCAACACTCCCTTCAGCAGAGCATGGAGCCACACCTCAGCCTTCCTATCATGCAAATAGTCTTTGAGCCACCCCAGTAATTTCCCTTTAACGCCCTTTAAAATAAGTTGTTCCAATATAACCTCTTTATTGGCTCTGTCAAAGGGAGGTCAATGAAAGCATGACAAACAGCACCTGCAGAACTTAAGCACTGAATCAAGCAGTCACCATGCAGTCCCTTCATAAAGCCATACAGATTCCGTGACATGGTATAAGAACATAAGGAGTCTGCAAGAGGCCGGTTAATTGGCCTCTATAAGCTCTCCTCCACTCACCCCCCCCCCACCTCACCACTTTAGTCAAGCACCTAAGTAGTATCCTTTCCATCATCTTACACAGACAGCTAGACAAGGAAATAGGTCTAAAGTTAATGCATCACCCTTAGGGATGGAAATGATCGCAGTAGTTTTCCAGGCAGATGGTAGCTAGGCTTTGTGAGTTGTAAGACATGTTAAACAAATCTAAGATAGGATTATCTTTTATGACTAGTAAGGCATTGATAACATCATAAGTGAGCCCATCAGGAGCTGTAGACTTGCCCGATATGACTGCACAAGGCAGTTCGTCACGGGTTATGGGTACACAGGTATACCATCAAGAATTAAGTGACAAGTTGTATTGAACGCTGGCTAGTCTGCGTCGCCTGTGGCAGTCTAGGGCACCTCTGTGAGCAGCAGGTAAGCTAGCAAGTGCCGAGGCTACCAGTCTGAGCCTTCTTCTGTACCGTGAACCTAAAAGAACACTCATTAGAACTCGATTAACCTCCTTTTTGGCCTTTGGAAATAGTTGGTGTGTGGGGTGGGAGCATTTCACAATACCAACCTTAAAGTTTCTCAAAATCAAGGAAATGATTAACCAATGTCAATGGCCTTCAGAATCATGCTTATTTAGATGGAGTTAACACTTGCTCATGGTAAAGTTAATACACCTCTTCCAGATAATGTTTGAAGATTCACAAACCAGCTAAATTAAGACCTGCAACAGTCCATTACCTGGCTATTAAATGTGGTGCAGGACTTCAGTAGTAATACAAACCTTACCTTTCAAGACCTTCATCAGTCCATTACCTGGCTATTAAATGTGGTGCAGGACTTCAGTAGTAATACAAACCTTACCTTTCAAGACCTTCATCAGTCCATTACCTGACATTTAATGAGGTGCAGAGCTTCAAGATTCTCTATTAGTTTCTCTTTGCATTTTTTCCCCTTTCCAATCTCCCTTTCTCTCTTATACTGGCTCCCATTCCCTTTCCATCCCCAACATTCCCTTACAAATACCACAAGATAAACACCCCACTATCTATCACAGAGGCAGAGAAAGGCATGGGAGTGTTACGTTACCAGGCTACCAGTGAAGGCCAATGACGTGCCAACCACAGTGGACAGGTTAATGTGGTGCAGTGCTGAGGTAAATTCTTCTCACTCAACTGATGCTTTTGTTAGGTAACCAAATACTTCCTGATACTATTTAAACATACATAATTAAGGCAACAATTATGAGATACAGAGAAATGATGAACTGGAGGTAAAGACAGAATACACAGAGATTAGAGACAGAACTAGACATAAGGCAAGAGTTATGAGATAGAGAGAAATGATGAACTGGAGGTAAAGACAGAATACACAGAGATTAGAGACAGAACTAGACATAAGGCAAGAGTTATGAGATAGAGAGAAATGATGTACTGGAGGTAAAGACAGAACACACAGAGATAAGAGAGACAGAACTAGACACAATTAAGGAAAGAATTATGAGATACAGAGAAATGATGAACTGTGAGGTAAAGACAGAACACACAGAGATAAGAGAGACAGAATTAGACATAATTAAGGCAAGAATTATGAGATAGAGAGAAATGATGTACTGGAGGTAAAGACAGAACACACAGAGATAAGAGAGACAGAACTAGACAGAATTAAGGCAAGAATTATGAGATACAGAGAAATGATGTACTGGAGGTAAAGACAGAACACACAGAGATAAGAGAGACAGAACTAGACATAATTAAGGCAAGAATTATGAGATAGAGAGAAATGATGAACTGTGAGGTAAAGACAGAACACACAGAGATAAGAGAGACAGAACTAGACATAATTAAGGCAAGAATTATGAGATAGAGAGAAATGATGAACTGTGAGGTAAAGACAGAACACACAAAGAGAGACAGAACTAGACATAATTAAGGCAAGAATTATGAGATAGAGAGAAATGATGAACTGTGAGGTAAAGACAGAACACACAGAGATAAGAGAGACAGAACTAGACATAATTAAGGCAAGAATTATGAGATAGAGAGAAATGATGAACTGTGAGGTAAAGACAGAACACACAGAGATAAGAGACAGAACTAGACATAAGGCAAGAGTTATGAGATAGAGAGAAATGATGATCTGTGAGGTAAAGACAGAACACACAAAGAGAGACAGAACTAGACATAAGGCAAGAGTTATGAGATAGAGAGAAATGATGAACTGTGAGGTAAAGACAGAACACACAGAGATAAGAGAGACAGAACTAGACATAAGGCAAGAGTTATGAGATAGAGAGAAATGATGATCTGTGAGGTAAAGACAGAACACACAAAGAGAGACAGAACTAGACATAAGGCAAGAGTTATGAGATAGAGAGAAATGATGAACTGTGAGGTAAAGAGAGAACACACAGAGATAAGAGAGACAGAACTACACATAAGGCAAGAATTATGAGATAGAGAGAAATGATGAACTGTGAGGTAAGGACAGAACACACAGAGATGAGAGAGACAGAACTATTATAAAGAGGAGTGGGAGAAAGAATTTATATTAGAGTTGGCTGACGATTAAAAGTGTATCTTGGTATGTACGGAAAATTGTGTATAGGTGTGCGAGAGCCACTATGAGGAACAGCTGGCTGGGATGATTTAGAGAGATCGATCGAGGATTAATTAAAAAGATGAGAGGGCAATCAAGATATATATATGAGGAAGAATGAATTAACTGTGAGGTAAGGACAGAACATTTGAAACATTTAAAACATTTGAAACATTTCTTAATAGCCCATTAGGTACGGTTACATATGTTTTTGCATGTATTGTTAGAGGCCAGCCTTTACATAACACAGAGATAAGAGAGAGACAGAACTAGACAAGGCTATCTCGACTGGTAGGCGCTGTATCGCAATTTTGAGACCAGAAATGGCTTTGCCGTGACATACTCTCCCAGGAAAGTCCCCATTTGCAAGGAAATAGCCCCAGTAACGAAGATAAGTTTCCAGATTTTGCTCACATGTGGGTAGTTTTAAGCCACTCGGCGGCGGCTGAAAAATCCCAGCTTGGTGGCACCGGGCGGGGATTGAACTCGCGTTGCCCCGAATGTGGCGCCATCATGCTATCCACTCAGCCACCACCTCCCCCACTGCTCCATCCATGGTAGCGTTGCCCACACGGGTCACCTCAGCGCAGGCAGGACAAGGCTTATTCACCATGGACGGGCTTGTCAACCTGGTGGAGAGAGAGGTAGGTTAGGGTAGCTTAGAGTAGGGTAAGGTAGGTTAGGTAAGGAGGAGAGGCTAGATTTGGCAGGGAGGGAGAGATATGGCAGGGACACAGGTATGGAGAGAGTGATTTGGCAGGGACAGAGGCAGGGAGAGGGAAATATTTGGCAGAGACATGTAAAGAGAGCAGGGGAGGACACAGTGCTGGGAGTTTTAGTAGAGGACCTGAAAACAGTGCTCAGAAGGGAAAGACTCCAATGGTTTGGACATGTAAAGAGAGCAGGGGAGGACACAGTGCTGGGAGTTTTAGTAGAGGACCTGGAAACAGTGCTCAGAAGGGAAAGACTCCAATGGTTTGGACATGTAAAGAGAGCAGGGGAGGACACAGTGCTGGGAGTTTTAGTAGAGGACCTGGAGACAGTGCTCAGAAGGGAAAGACTCCGATGGTTTGGACATGTAAAGAGAGCAGGGGAGGATACAGTGCTGGGAGTTTTAGTAGAGGACCTGGAAACAGTGCTCAGAAGGGAAAGACTCCGATGGTTTGGACATGTAAAGAGAGCAGGGGAGGATACAGTGCTGGGAGTGTTGGAGAGATTGGAGGTAGAAGGAAGGAGACCAGTTGGTAGACCTAGGAAAACATGGAGAAGGTGTGTACAGGAAGACTTGGCACTGATGGGATTGGATGAGCATTGGGCAGAAGACATAGCAGAATGGAGGTAGAAGGAAGACCAGTTGGTAGACCTAGAAAAACATGGAGAAGGTGCATACAGGAAGACTTAGCAGTGATGGGATTGGATGAGCATTGGGCAGAAGACATAGCAGAATGGAGGTAGAAGGAAGGAGACCAGTTGGTAGACCTAGGAAAACGTGGAGAAGGTGTGTACAGGAAGACTTGGGATTGACAGGACCGTATAAGCACTGGGCAGAAGACAGAGTAGAATGGAGGAGAGCCATAAAGCGTCCAACCGCTCAGGAAGATTGAATTAAATGGACCTTAACCTAAATAATGATGATGATAATGACATTGTACTTACCAGGGATTGAGTGGTCATAGTAGTAGTAGTAGTAGATCAGCTGTCATGGAAGTACTATATAAGGGATTCAATAGTACACATAGTAGCAGTATAGAGGATTTAATAGAACACATAGTAGTAATAGTAATAATAGTAGTCTCAGGGATCTCCTTGAGTCCGTCGTCAATGTAGATGTAGTTTCCACACCTCCACCACCTTAGTAGCATTGATGTGGCCGAGGTCAACAACATCCGCCGAGCACATCTCACAGAACTCCTTGTCCGAGGCGAGCTTGACCCGGCTGCCAACCTTCAGACAGCTCGATCTCCGCCGACACTCCCTGGGAAAGGTCAGGTCAGGTTAGGTTAGGTCGCAAGAGGTCATGGTGGGGTCAAACGAGGGTGGGTTATGTTTTAGGAGGCGAGTAAAGAAATGGAAAAATCACTGGGCTATTTTTTTATTTATATATATATATATTTTTTTTGTGTGTGTGTTTGTGTGTGTGTGTGTGTGTGTGTGTGTGTGTGTAGTGGAAGGCAGGGTACAGGGTTCCTCTTCTTACTAAAACCTTGATTAAAAGAAAATAAATAAATATATATAAATCCTGGGAGCTATTTTATTCTTATGTTATGTAAATGGTATGTCAATTAGTGTTTCCTATCCACTACTTTTATATGCAGATGACACAGTATATATATTAGCTGTAACACACAAGGATGCCACATGTAATAACCTTACTATTGAGCCAATCTGTGGGTTCATTTTCTTCAACAATGACACCTAGTCTTTCCATATGGTCTAATTCCTTCTTAAGTTTATCCCTCAGAGCAACAGGTATTTCTCTAGGAGGGTGAGCCACAGGGACAACACTTGGACCAAACTGTAATTCAACTGTTGGAAAGTTGGAAAGTTTTGTTTAGTGGGTGCAACATCTGTGGTCATATGCCGGAGAGAGACAGAAGGGGAAGGAAGAAAAGTTTTGTTTAGTGGGTGCAACATCTGTGGTCATATGCCGGAGAGAGACAGAAGAGGAAAGGATTATAGGAGAAGGGAACAGACCCCAGGAGACGGGACACAACCCCCGATTAATACCTGGTACCCATTCACTGCTGGGTGGACAGGGGCGTAGGGTATCGGAAAAGCCGCCCAAATTTTTCCACTCTGCCCGGGAATTGAACCCGGGCTCTCTCAGCCAAGTAATTTACCTGTACCATCCAGCAGGCATCCCAGTCCCTCAAATACATCAAAGAATTCCTCCAACATACCATTTGCACCATGAATTGTAGGCAATGTCCAGCGCACACCTGTGGTCGATGCATGTGTAGGCATTGGCACCCTTCAGCTGCATGGGCGAAACCTTAGACATCTGTGGGAGAGAGAGAAAGAGAGAGATCGATAAATAATATAGAGGGAGAGGAAGATAACAGTAAGATACAGGGATTTTAACACGATAATGAGGTTAACCTGGTAGCAGTGATGGGCCAAATTTGTGGCTTTACCGTGTAGCAGCGACAGGCCAAATTTGTGCCATGATATAAACCCCAAAAAATAGATGATACATAATCTGATCGCAAATGTTTTGATATATATGAAATGGTTTGTGTGAGGGGCAATTTTTTCTCATTTTTCTCGCTTAGAGGGACCATTAAGAAACATGATCCCCGCTGCTACTGGGTCAATATCTGCATTTTTATGAGTGTTTTTTTCAAGTTCATTGCACAGAGGAAGGGTCAGACTACCACCAGGGTCATCAAACTACCCATGGAAATGCCCCAAACACCTATGAAAGCCTTGTCAAGTATTTTTTTCTACAACAAAGGAGACAGCTCAAGGGCACACACAAAAAAGGAAACTATATAAAAAAAAAGCCCGCTACTCGCTACTCCCAAATACCATGTGTCAACTCCTGTGCAGATGACAAAAACCTGGATCTTCAAGTCCCTCCCTGTCTTAGCCTGTGGGGGGAGTCTCAACGCCCTGCCCCTGCTCTGGGTGGTGTGGGGGGGGGTGTGGGGGTCTGGTGCAGGGCCCACAGCTCCACCGTCAGGCTCAGGGGGGAGTCTCCAGGTCCGACAGGTGCTGGGGAGGGGGAAGGCACCATATCAGAACACTCCTTACCCTGAGAGCATGTAAAGATATGTAACACAGCAACATTCAGTAGATATGTACCATTAAAACCTCTTGTGAACCCAGCTATTAAAACCTCTTGTAAACCCAGCCATTAAAACCTCTTGTAAACCCAGCTATTAAAACCTCTCTTGAATCCAGCTATTAAAACCTCTCTTGAACCCAGCTATTAAAACCTCTCTTGAACCCAGCTATTAAAACCTCTCTTGAACCCAGCTATTAAAACCTCTCTTGAACCCAGCTATTAAAACCTCTCTTGAACCCAGCTATTAAAACCTCTTGTAAACCCAGCCAGTAAAACCTCTCTTGAACCCAGCTAGTAAAACCTCTCTTGAACCCAGCTATTAAAACATCTTGTAAACCCAGCCATTACAACCTCTCTTGTAAACCCAGCTATTAAAACCTCTCTTGAACCCAGCTATTAAAACCTCTCTTGAACCCAGCTATTAAAACCTCTCTTGAACCCAGCTATTAAAACCTCTCTTGAACCCAGCTATTAAAACCTCTTGTAAACCCAGCTATTAAAACCTCTCTTGAACCCAGCTATTAAAACCTCTTGTAAACCCAGCTATTAAAACCTCTTGTAAACCCAGCTATTAAAACCTCTTGTAAACCCAGCTATTAAAACATCTTGTAAACCCAGCTATTAAAACCTCTTGTAAACCCAGCTATTAAAACCTCTCTTGAACCCAGCTATTAAAACCTCTCTTGAACCCAGCTATTAAAACCTCTCTTGAACCCAGCTATTAAAACCTCTCTTGAACCCAGCTATTAAAACCTCTTGAACCCAGCTATTAAAACCTCTCTTGAACCCAGCTATTAAAACCTCTCTTGAACCCAGCCATTAAAACCTCTTGAACCCAGCTATTAAAACCTCTCTTGAACCCAGCTATTAAAACCTCTCTTGAACCCAGCTATTAAAACCTCTCTTGAACCCAGCTATTAAAACCTCTCTTGAACCCAGCTATTAAAACCTCTCTTGAACCCAGCTATTAAAACCTCTCTTGAACCCAGCTAGTAAAACCTCTCTTGAACCCAGCTATTAAAACCTCTCTTGAACCCAGCTATTAAAACCTCTCTTGAACCCAGCTATTAAAACCTCTCTTGAACCCAGCTATTAAAACCTCTCTTGAACCCAGCTATTAAAACCTCTTGTAAACCCAGCTATTAAAACCTCTCTTGAACCCAGCTATTAAAACATCTTGTAAACCCAGCTATTAAAACCTCTCTTGAACCCAGCTATTAAAACATCTTGTAAACCCAGCTATTAAAACCTCTCTTGAACCCAGCTATTAAAACTTCTTGCAAGCCCAGCCATTAAAACCTTACCTTATCGCTTGTGTGAGTCTTCCCCTGCATAGGAACAGCCGCGTCATCCAGGGGTAAACCAGGGAATCAACCACTCATATCCACGGTAGACCAGGAAATTGACCACTCCTCCAGGGGCCGGTAGACCAGGAAATCAACCACTCAGCAGATGACCAGTGTTGTGTAGCTCTCCAGTCTGAAATTGAGGGAGTTCGTAACCTAACCGATCATGGATATTAATCAGTGTTTTTACTCAAAGACAAACTGTGTGCGATGAACATTCAGCGACTCGGAAATAATCACTGGATATTTACGACACAATAACAAAAATATCTGACATCACACCTGAACCATCGGATACCTGCGACATTATCAGTAAAAGCAATTAGGACACTCACTCACCAGGACGTCTCAGAACAAGTGCGCCGAGGACTATTATCGAGGCTAACATGGCGGTAGTCCGGGGCGTGGAACCTCATCAACCGTAGCGGTGTGTTCTGTGGTTGAGGCTCGGCCGTGGAGGTTTCTTGTAGACCCGGGTGGATGTGGTAATGCCCGGGTGGAGCAGCAACGGCCGTAGAGGGTTGGGATGTACACTGTAGTCTTATGTATACTGTAGAGTCTTATACTGTAGAGTCTTCCATGGCAAACGTTGCCCGTTCTTTACTAACTAGAGAGAGAGAAAGACACAGAGAGAGATTGAGAGATAGAGAGACAGACAGAGACAGACAGAGACAGAGAGAGAGATTGAGAGAGAGAGACAGAGCAACACACACACACAGACGTATGCACAGTGCAGTGAGGGAGAATTAAGCAACACACACACACAGACGTACGCACAGTGCAGTGAGGGAGAATTAAGCAACACACACACACAGACGTACGCACAGTGCAGTGAGGGAGAATTAAGCAACACGCACACAGACGCACAGTGCAGTGAGGGAGAATTAAGCAACACACACACACACAGACGTACACAGTGCTGGGAGGGAGGAAGGACAGGCAGCATGGCGGTACATTGTTTATTACGGAACGAAATTCGCGTTACAGCTGCAAGGTGCTCTCAACCACAATGCCTTACAAAACCAGCAGTAGTTACCTCCTCCTGCTGCAGCGACCTCCCCAAGACGGAGGGCCCCCAGACCCCGCCCAGCGAGGATGCGCCTCCCCGGCCACCTGGTCAAAGCCTGGTCAACCAGTCAGCCAGAGAGGTGCGCCCCCGCCGACAGGGCCCAGAAGCCTTCCGCATCGGGCGGGTCACCACAGCCGCCTCTTCTTGCTGCTCAGGAACACAACAGGCTAAAAGGCAACAGTTACACACACGGACATATAAAAAAAAGAAATCCTAACCGACATCTCAGAGGGAGACGCCCAAAGGCGGCAGACTCAAACGCAGAACGGAAAACACCCGTTCTGTGAAAGAGCCAACCGTTGTACCCCTAACACCCTAGGCCCCACCAGCCTCCTCCTGTGAGGAAAACTGGTCCTCAGTAACTCGGAAGGAGCTACCCTGGCGGCAAAGCTGTAACACAGACTGGCCCGCGTACAACTCCGCCGCCTAAACTAACACCTTGCCAGACCTCCCTACGGGAGAATCTGACATCTATCTGCGCGTCTTTCAAGCGTTGTTCGACTCCCTAACCGCCCGACCACCCGTCCGCCCGCCCGTTCCCACGTACGCCCGCCCGTCCGCCCATCCGCCCCCCGCCCCCAACCCGCCCGCAAGCGTGCGAGCAGAGGTACGACGAGCGTCAGTGCGGCGGAACGTAGACGCTGCTGCCTGCCTACCTGACCGAGGGTGGGGTGCCCGCCCGACAACCCGACCGCAAGGTGGCCTGCCTACCTATCTGATGGCCCGACTGACAGCCTGACCACCAAATAGCTTGCCTGTCACCTGCTAGCCTGACTGCCAGGTGGCACACCCGCCCGTCGGCCTGATGGACAGACGGCCACGCCCATGCCTTCCTGACACAGTGATTAGCTAAGTCCCCACACAAAAAAAAGACACTCACACAAAAAAAAAACTCACACACCCTACATAACCTGCACCGTAGTGCTACCCCAAACCTCAGCAGCTCCCTGTTGCACACCACCACCGCCGTTGGTCGCCCGGCAGCATCCACCCAGCGCCAACAGCTAAAGAGCTAGGGAGGAAGGGGGTTATGGGGAAAAAAACATGCATAGAAATGAAATCCTAGCAGTCACACAGCAACACACAGCAAAGGTCAAACACACGGCAGGCCTGCCATCACACACAAACACACAGCACACACTAAACCAAATACCGTGGATATACCGTAGTGACGTGATGTGATGTCCTCTGCACGCGCCTCCGGACTGCCACACACACACACACACGCTAGCTATTGGGTATAAACACACGGGAAAAGGCATAGAAAAAAAGACAACCTAAATAAAATAACACACACAAGTACTCAGCGGGGGTTTGGGGAGGCAGACGGAGGAGGGCCAGTTGGCATGGGAAAGGGGAATCGCCCTGCCCAGGAAATGGATATGGTCTTGGCACCCCCCCCCTGGCGTGAAGGTTACCCAACACACCAGGCGGTAAGGCTCGACACAACCCAAATCCCAGGAGGCTCATCCCCCAACCCACTTCCAGCCCACCAACCATTCTACCCCACCCTCCCTTACCCACTAAGTACCCACAGACATACACCAAAAAAAAGACTCCACTCCCATCAGACTCCTTGGAAGAAGGCAGCCTGATCCACCTAATAAAAAAGCCAGGCTCAACCTTACGGAAGAGTCTGGCAAAACGTCGGCGGAGACAACGCGAAAGACTAACGCCTGGCCAAGCAGAGCCCGACCGCTCTGACCCCCGGAAGAGAGGCCAGAGTAGCTAGAGTCGGCTTCCTCCTACGGAGAAAACCGACAAAAAAAACTTCAGACATCTCGGAGGGAGACCGTCTGAAGGTGGAAGACTCAAACGCAGAACGGAGTCACACCCGTTCTGTGAAAGAGCCAACCGTTGTTACACCTAACACCCTAACACCCTAACACCCTACACCAGCTAAACAAACACCCTACACCCTGACGTGCTGCTCCCGCTGCGCCGATGCTCCGCTTACGCGCCTCTGAAAGAACAAGACCGACTTAGACACAACCCAGGAGACAGTGACGGAGAATTAGACACACTATGAAAATTATACAAGAGCAACAGTATTTAATGATCTTGTTATTTGACTGATTATCATTTCATTACTATTATTGGTATTGTTATATTCATTACTATTATTGGTATTATTATATTCATTACTATTATTGGTATGATCATAATCATTATCATTGTTTACCTGGGCGCCAGAGGATACAGGCAAAGGGTGACACACACGGCCACCTCCATCAACGTGTCTCTCCAGGCGGGGCAACACACTGGAAGTACAGGGAGACTCAGACATGCGGAGAGGCAGCGGCAGAGACATCCAGACATCTTGGCTCAGACACAGGTGGCTGCTCCATTAACCCGGCAGCAGTGACGGGCCAAGTTTGTGGCTTTACCGTGTAGCAGCGATGGGCCAAGTTTGTGCCATGATATTTAAACCCCCCAAAATAGATGATGCATAATCTGATCACAAATGCTTTGATATATATTATGAAATGGTTTGTGTGTCCAAACTCCTTATGCAAGAGTTAAGAACATAAGGAGTCTGCAAGAGGCTGGTTAGGCTATACAAGGCCATGGCTTTATCTAACCTCTTCTTGAATGTATCTATGGTATTGGCACCCACAACATGGCCCCCAAGCCTGTTCCACTCATCCACCACTCTGTTAGTAAACCAATTCTTGCCTATGTCTTTGTTGAATCTGAATTTGTCTAACTTAAAACCATTGCCACGTGTCCTACCTGGCTCTTTTACTATCAAAAACTTATTGACATCCCCTTTATTAAATCCCTTCATCCATTTATAGACTTCGATCAAGTCTCCTCGCAACCTTCGCCTTTCTAGCGAGTGTAGATTTAACTGCTTCAGCCTGTCTTCATAAGGCAAGTTTCTCACCCCCTGAATCATCTTTGTCATCCTCCTCTGTACAGATTCTAACACCTTGATATCCATTCTATAGTAGGGGGACCAGAACTGAACCGCATAATCGAGATGAGGTCTAACTAGTGCTAAGTAAAGTTTGAGGATGACTTCAGCGCTCCTATTGCTTACGCTCCTTGAGATGAAACCAAGTACTCTGTTGGCCCAATTTTTGGCCTGAATGCATTGAGCCCTAGGACGGAGGTCAGCGCTCACTAGGACTCCTAAGTCTCTCTCAAGCCCAGACCTGCTTAGAGGAGTGCCATTTAAGGAGTAATTGTGTGAGGGATGATTCCTACCTACACTCAGAATGCTACACTTCCCAACATTGAATTCCATCTGACACTTCCCCGCCCAATCATATAGTCTGTCAAACTCATCCTGGAGAACGGTAGCGTCCCTGTCTGATTGGATTACCGATCTTGGTATCATCTGTGAACTTGCTGACATCACTACTAATTCCTGTGTCAAGTCATTGATGTAAATAATAAAAAGCAGAGGACCCAGCACCGACCCTTGTGGGACTCCACTCGTAACACTGCCCCATTCAGATTTTTTACCATTGATTTGCACTCTCTGCTTCCTACCACTGAGCCATGCCCTGATCCAGTTCAAAACTTTACCAGCTACGCCGTGAGCCTGTAATTTTAGTAATAGCCGGTGATGAGGGACTTTGTCGAACGCTTTACTGAAATCTAGATACAATATGTCATAGTTTTCATCTCGCTCAACCGCCTCGATTACTTTAGTGTAGAAGGACAACTAGTAAGGCAAGACCTATCCTTTGTGAACCTATGCTGTGAATCATGAATTAAATTATGCTTTTCTAGATGGTCCAGAATGCTCCCGGCTATAATTTGTGGCTTTACCGTGTAGCAGCGACGGGCCAAATTTATGGCTTTACTGTGAAGCAGCGATGGGCCAAATTTGTGGCTTTACCGTGTAGCAGCGACGGGCCAAATTTGTGCCATGATTTAAACTCCCCGAAATAGATGATGCATAATCTGATCACAAATGCTTTGATATATATTATGAAATGGTTTGTGTGAGGGTGATTTTTCTCATTTTTCTCGCTTGGAGGGACCATTAAGATACATGACCCACGCTGCTACCACAACCACCGGGTTAAGGTCAAAAAAATTGTAATGCCAAAATTTAATTAAGTACGGGAAAGATATAAATTAGGGAGGATAAGTAGTTTTAAGTATTTTTAAGAATATATAAATTCCATCTCTATCTCTCACGTACTTAACTGAATTTTTCTTAACTAGAAATGGTCAAATCATCACTGATCTCCTCTATTATGCATATATAATCATTTTTGCAATTCCTAACATTATATACTCATTTAAATAATTTTTCACACATATATATAAATACTACTCTTACATATACCCAATACTGTCCAACCCCTTATGCAAGAGTTAACCAGCATCTTCATTCTTTCATCCCTATACTGTCCAAACCCCTTATGCAAGAGTTAACCAGCATCTTCATTCTTTCATCCCAATACTGTCCAACCCATTATGCAAGAGTTAACCAGCATCTTCATTCTTTCATCCCTATACTGTCCAAACCCATTATGCAAGTTAACCAGCATCTTCATTCTTTCATCCCTATACTGTCCAACCCCTTATGCAAGAGTTAACCAGCATCTTCATTCTTTCATCCCTATACTGTCCAAACCCCTTATGCAAGAGTTAACCAGCATCTTCATTCTTTCATCCCTATACTGTCCAACCCATTATGCAAGTTAACCAGCATCTTCATTCTTTCATCCCTATACTGTCCAAACCCATTATGCAAGAGTTAACCAGCATCTTCATTCTTTCATCCCCATACTGTCCAAACCCCTTATGCAAGAGTTAACCAGCATCTTCATTCTTTCATCCCTATACTGTCCAACCCCTTATGCAAGAGTTAACCAGCATCTTCATTCTTTCATCCCTATACTGTCCAACCCATTATGCAAGTTAACCAGCATCTTCATTCTTTCATCCCTATACTGTCCAAACCCCTTATGCAAGAGTTAACCAGCATCTTCATTCTTTCATCCCAATACTGTCCAAACCCCTTATGCAAGAGTTAACAACCAGCTTCATTCTTTCATCCCTATACTGTCCAACACATTATTCAAGAGTTAACCAGCATCTTCATTCTTTCATCCCTATACTGTCCAACCCATTATGCAAGAGTTAACCAGCATCTTCATTCTTTCATCCCTATACTGTCCAAACCCCTTATGCAAGAGTTAACCAGCATCTTCATTCTTTCATCCCTATACTGTCCAAACCCCTTATGCAAGAGTTTTTAACCAGCATCTTCATTCTTTCATCCCTTACACTGGTAAACTCTGGAGCATCCTTCCTGTGTCTATATCTCCTTCTGCCTTTGATTTGTATTCTCTCACGAGGAATGACGTATCGAGACACCTCTCCTCCCGAAACTGACCTCTCTTTCGGCCGCTCATAACTTTGGTCTCTGAAGGAACAACAATTAACCCAAGAACATCGGCAGACCCTTTTCTGGGGTTTCACGAGTCATGGCTGTGGTACGGTGGACCCTAAAAAGGGCTCGCCATAAAACCCTTGATTCAAGCTAATTGTAGGTGGTTGTGGCATACCCCAACCCACCATGCATGATAGGTGGTGCAGTAAGGTCACGGCAGACTGAATTAGCTATCCATACAGTAATCACTCGTCAAATTCTTTAAAGTAGACAACAAGCGACTCTCGGCTAGATGTCACGCGTCACAAGACTGTTTATTTTGTGACAAACACCACACAGAGTGGAGTTTGAGTAAAAGAAATATTCTTAATGGCTTTATAGTTATGAGAGGAGCAAGTGCTCTGATGTACGTTCCATGCTCTTTTCTTAGTCTCAAAATGCAGTGTAATTTTGCCATTTCTCGGCCACTTCTCGGCTTTCCCATTGCCGACACCCACGGGTTAAGCCCTTCCCGGCGGAGGATCTATATAGAGACGTTTGGAAATTGGGACTTTTTGTCGGCGCGTCTGTGTATAGACGTTTGCTCTCATTTGCCCTCATTAGATAGTATCATGGCGCCACTATAAACACTCGCCTGCGCCAGAACGGGCTGGGCCGACCCCCCCAAAAAAATAGACGATTCCTTACTACTGACAAAATGAACAAAAATTATTATTAGGCATCTCAAACCCCCCGGACACTTGCCGACATTGCCTCTCAAGGACAGTCACCCTTGTGGTTTGTTGGATATGCAACGCACATCAGCTGACACTGGGAATTTTTGCATTTTTCCTAGTTTCTTTTATTATTATAGTCTATCATGTCAAGGAGTAAGAGACCTCTTGAGCCGGAGGAAATGACTCCTTTGGCAGCTGAGGATATAGATGCTGATTTTTTTGGATGATTTTGATGATCCTGACTCATGTACCATCAGTGGTTACACTCTAAACCTTCATTTGAATGTATCAATATACATATAACCAGTCCAACTTAACCCTTTCATTGCTAAACGCTTGCAGTGGGCGTTAGGCGTATTTGCTGGTGGTGCTAAACGCTCACTGCGACCACCAGCCGCAATAAAATCTCCCGTGTATGAGAGTGTTCCAAACAGTAATTCTCACAACACAGGATTGACAAGTGAGTGTTTTCTACTAAACTTGGTGGAAAATCAAGTCAACGGGCTTTTTCTAAACCTATTTTCTCGTTGCCCTAGAGTGGTTTCTTTAGCTGTAAAAAACAATATCCATTATCCACACAACTATATCAAAATGCTTACCGGTCTCCCCAGCTGAAGAGGTCACGGACAGAGGAGGTCATGTGCGCCTCCCCAAGCCCATGTCCCCCGGCGTCCATCTCCCGGAACACTGCCACACAAACAAACGCTAGCTATGGGTATAAAAAAAGATTACGTGCAAAAAGTTCACACACAAAAATACATCCTAACAAAATAATAGTGCGAAGGCATAACGCCAACGCACACACACACACAATCATACGACAGGCCTGCCATTCACACACAGACGCACACACAAGAGAACCCACTTAACCAAACCGTTGGTGTCGTCGCGATGAGTCCTCTGCATGGTCCGTCCGCGGCATCCTGCAAAAACAGAGAGGCATATTAGAACAGGGAACATTAAGGGCCGCTTCCACAGTCCATCACAGTCTTTGTAACACTCCTGAACCAAGCTATAGAATCCCATACTGTTCAAAATGGCGCGGTCTTCGATGACACACTAAATACAAAGAGCTTTTCCTGTATTGTGTCGTCAAATTTGTGGACTTGAATATAAACAGGATCTCAGCTTACTCATCTCCCTTCTCTTCCCTTTCCTTCATATCATAAACACAGCTTTTCCTGTATAGTCTTGTCAAATTTGTGAACTTGAATATAAACAGGATCTCGGCTCACTCGTCTCCCAATCTCATCTCCCTTCTCCTCCCTTTCCTTCGTATCATGACAATATAAGACCTTTCCTGTATAGTCTCGTCAAATTTGTGAACTTGAATATAAACAGGATCTCGGCTCACTCGTCTCCCAATCTCATCTCCCTTCTCTTCCCTTTCCTTCGTATCATGACAATATAAGACCTTTCCTGTATACCGAGTCTCGTCAAATTTGTGAACTTGAATATAAACAGGATCTCGGCTCACTCGTCCCCCAATCTCATCTCCCTTCTCCTCCCTTTCCTTCGTACCATAAACACACAAGACCTTTCCTGTATAGTCTCGTCAAATTTGTGAACTTGATTATAAACAGGATCTCCTCTCTCAATCTCATCTCCCTTCTCCTCCCTTTCCTTCGTAGCATAAACACACAAGACCTTTCCTGGATAGTCTCGTCAAATTTGTGAACTTGAATATAAACTCCAGACACCGTACAAGGAAATTTCGAAGGCTCTGGTATTGGTTTCGGAGCTTACTAACCCATCATGAGGAACTGTGAAACTGGGCCTTAGACACGGATGCAGAATTACAGCCATGCAAAAGGCAAATTACTTATATATATTACATGAAACTGGCCATCACGGGGAGTTAACTTATGGCAAAATATATTACTAACCCCGGAAGTTAAGTGAGACTGAAAATTTAAAGAAGCATTAAGTTAGAGAGCACCATGCAGAGCTTAGTAACAAGGATTTCGGTTAATTTACATTCACGTACGGATTGAGATATCGGCAAGGCTTGAAGCTGCCGAGATCTTTACATGGAAGAGGCGCCTGGCTGGGACCGACCATTATACAGGGACAAAGCAAACTAGGACTGACAATTATAGTGACAAAAACTAGGATTGACAATTATACAATGACAAAAACTAGGATTGACAATTATACAATGACAAAAACTAGGATTGACAATTATACAGTGACAAAACAAACTAGCAAGCAGAGCCGGGCACCACAAACACACTGGAAAGAACCTTGAGCAAAAGATAACTTAGACATTAATTAAAAGGAAGGAAGGGATGAAGATAGACAGAGGAGGAGGAGTGAAAGGAGAAAAAGGAGAAGGAGATGAAGGAAGAATAGAGGAGGAAAGAATGGAGGAAAGTCGGGGAGGGGGAATGGAAAAGGGAAGGAGGGAAAGTGAAAAAGGAATAAAGGAGAATAGAAGGAATTGGATTATGAGCAGGAGGAGGAGGAGAGAGAATGGACGATAGGAAAATGAGATGCAAGATTTGACCACCAGAAAGAATTATAAACGGTAATTAAGCAAAAGATAACTTGGACTTATTAAAAGGAAGGATGGAATGAAGATAGACAGAGGAGGAGGAGGAGGAGGAGAGAGAATGAACGAAAGGAAATGAGATGCAAGATTTGACCACCAGAAAGAATTATAAACGTTAATTAAGCAAAAGATAACTTGGACTTATTAAAGGAAAGGAAAGGATAAAGAAGGACAGAGGAGGAGGAGGAGGAGGAGGAGGAGGAGAGAGAATGAACGAAAGGAAATGAGATGCAAGATTTGACCACCAGAAATAATTATAAACGTTAATTAAGCAAAAGATAACTTGGACTTATTAAAAGAAAGGAAAGGATAAAGAAAGACAGGAGGAGGAGGAGGAGGAGGAGAGAGAATGAACGAAAGGAAATAAATGCAAGATTTGACCACCAGAAAGAACGTCACGCAAAAGATAACTTGGACTTATTAAAAGGAAGGAAGGGATGAAGACAGAGGAGGAGGAAGAGGAGGAGAGAGAAAACTGAAGAAAAACGAGGAATCAGAGAAAATGGGTGAAAGAGAAAACAAGGAAATGAAAAAAGAAGGAAGGAAACATTCAATCATTAAATTAAAGGTGTTAGAACTATTGCTTCAAGGGAAACGGATGAGTTAAATTGTAAGTGTTGCTGTAATATAAATAACTTGATATATTTCACTGTGGTGGTGCCCCGCTCTACCAATACCAGCTAACCAGTGATAGCCTATCCTCACTAACACACAGAACCAAGCACAATATCATCGCCGCTATTAAAATG
>NC_066535.1:19428413-19563413 GCF_024679095.1 Eriocheir sinensis
TATCTATCTATCTATCTAGTGGTCATCAAGGTATCGTACTCGACGCCTTGAACTGTATCAGCATTGCTCTAAATACCGATTCCGGCCCTCCAATGACGGGATTTATCTTTTTATTACCCTTACGATCCTAAAAAATAATTACTCATAGCTTCATGGCGCCAGGGAAGCATAAATCATTTTTTTGTTAAAGAAAGTGTCGTACGCTGGACATGAGTACGTGTTTACAAATACTTATATGACCCTAATAAGCCATTAACACACCCGCCATTAGGTCACGGCAGGGATATAAGTGCCTTAAAAGTGCCTAGATAAGTGTATTTACCTGAAATATGATGGGGGATGAGCCGTCATGACGGTGACGTTATGAGGGACAGCGAGGAGATGGATATGGAAATAAAAGTTGTCTGTTTTGATTGATTGATTGATAGTTTATTGTTGCAGGTAAACAACAAGGGAGAAGGGAGGAACATGCCATCCCAACCCCCAGGCAGGACAGAGTGTGATTGTGTTTTATTCTCCCTGTTTCCTGCTCTGGGTTATTTAGATGTTTATTTATTATTGAAATATAAATAAACGTTATGTTAAGGGTATCTCCAATGTCTATAGTGTAATATTTGCCTCAGGATTTTGATTTTTTACGCCATTGTTACGATAGCTACAGTATTGTGCTTAGTCTCATTTTAAAGAGCGTCTATTTTTACGTATTTTGGTATGTAGGAATTAGTCATTACGGGCTTAATTTTATAGTTATCAAAGTATATATTCACTTAACTTCGCTCACTTGTCCCAGCCATAACGGAAAATTGTACCCCAAAGACTCAAAATTCACCTTGTTTAGGCCTCAGAAGCTCCCTCAGCCCCCTAAAAGCGTCTAATAAGTAATAACTAATAAATATCTTCCATTATAACCTATCTGGGGGTCATAGGGACATTAAAAAGACATAATTACTTAACGTAAACACATGCGCAGGGCGATGCTCACCTATTTCAAGACCAAAAATATTCAATAAGACATTAAATTCTAGCTATTTACGTATATTTACAAGCTAGTAGGCCTCACAGAAGGTTCAATAACTATCCCCATATATAATTACCCCCATACAGGCCTTACAATAGGTCTAAAAAAATAATTATGGGGCTAAATAATGTAATTCCCTAGCTGGCATACGACCCCACGGCCTAACTCTATGTACGTTTACCTAATAATTAACACGTCTAGAGGCTTCTAATGACTATTTTTCGTCTCTAATTATTTTCTTTGTAATGTTTGAACGTTTATTAGGCGTTTGAAGAACTCTGAAAAAAAAAGGGGTGAGAAATAGGCGTTTAGCTAACTGTACCCAGACAACATGGCGGGGCACTGGTCGAGGTAGGAAAAAATTGCTCTCGTATTTTTCTTATTTTCTCCTATTTTAAGGACTCTAGACGCCTACTGTGCCTTCGTAAAGTTAGCTAGAAGATTAATTCACCCTTCCAAGTGGCTCAAGTGGAATGCAGTTGCGTCAAACACCGTCAAAATTGATATATAAAAAGGATCCATTTTGAGTTTGAAGTGGTCTGAGTAATGGCTCAAAAAAATGTTCATGTATATTCCCTATTTTCTCCTATTCTAGGGCCTCTAGACGCCTACTGTGCCTACTTAAAGTTAGGTAGAAGATTTATTCACCCTTCCAAGTGGCTAAAGTGGAATGTAGTTAAGTAGAAGACTTCCCTCTCCGGCATATGACCACAGCTGTTGTGTCCCGTCTCCTGGGGTCTGTTCCCTTCTCTTATAATTCCTTCCCCTTCTGTCTCTCTCCGGCATATGACCACAGATGTTGTGTCCCGTCTCCTGGGGTCTGTTCCCTTCTCTTATAATTCCTTCCCCTTCTGTCTCTCTCCGACATATGACCACAGATGTTGTGTCCCGTCTCCTGGGGTCTGTTCCCTTCTCTTATAGTTCCTTCCCCTTCTGTCTCTCTCCGGCATATGACCACAGATGTTGTGTCCCGTCTCCTGGGGTCTGTTCCCTTCTCTTATAGTTCCTTCCCCTTCTGTCTCTCTCCGGCATATGACCACAGATGTTGTGTCCCGTCTCCTGGGGTCTGTTCCCTTCTCCTATAATTCCTTCCCCTCCTGTCCCTCTCCAGCACATGACCACAGCTGTTGTGTCCCGTCTCCTGGGGTCTGTTCCCTTCTATAATTCCTTCCCCTCATGTCCCTCTCCAGCATATGACCACAGATGTTGTGTCCCATCTCCTGGGGTCTGTTCCCTTCTCCTATTATTCCTTCCCCTCCTGTCTCTCTCCGGCATATGACCACAGATGTTGTGTCCTGTCTCCTGGGGTCTGTTCCCTTCTCCTATAATTCCTTCCCCTCCTGTCTCTCTCCGGCATATGACCACAGATGCTGTGTCCCGTCTCCTGGGGTCTGTTCCCTTCTCCTATAGTTCCTTCCCCTCCCGCCTCTCTCCGGCATATGACCACATATGTTGTGTCCGTCTCCTGGGGTCTGTTCCCTTCTCCTTTAATTCCTTCCCCTTCTGTCTCTCTCCGGCATATGACCACAGATGTTGTGTCCCGTCTCCTGGGGTCTGTTCCCTTCTCTTATAATTCCTTCCCCTTCTGTCTCTCTCCGGCATATGACCACAGATGTTGTGTCCTGTCTCCTGGGGTCTGTTCCCTTCTCCTATAATTCCTTCCCCTTCTGTCTCTCTCCGGCATATGACCACAGATGTTGTGTCCCGTCTCCTGGGGTCTGTTCCCTTCTCCTATAATTCCTTCCCCTCCTGTCTCTCTCTGGCATGTGACCACAGATGTTGCGCCGACTAAACAAAACTTTCCAACTGTTCCCTTCTCCTATAATTCCTTCCCCTTCTCTCTCTCTCCAGCATATGACCACAGATGTTGCGCCCACTAAACCAAACTTTCCAACTGTTCCCTTCTCCTATAATTCCTTCCCCTCCTGTCTCTCTCCGGCACATGACCACAGATGTTGCACTGCCCACTAAACCAAACTTTCCAACTCTTTTCCCTCCTCCTCTTCCTTATCTCTCTTCCTCTTCCTCTTCCTCCTCCTCCTCCCTTCCTCTTCCTCTTCCTGTAGTATGTTGATTTGCCTGCATGAATCTTGCTATATGTATACAGTTAGACCTGCATGTAAGATTTGGTTTGGCATGTTGCTAAATAGTCTGATGTCCTTCCTCTGTACCACACCTTCTCCCTCACTATGTTGGGTGGACTCCTATCCCCTCTCTCTCTCTCTCTCTCTCTCTCTCTCTCTCTCTCTCTCTCTCTCTCTCTCTCTCTCTCTCTCTCTCTCTCTCTCTCTCTCTCTCTCTCTCTCTCTCTCTCTCTCTCTCTCTCTCTCTCTCTCTCTCTCTCTCTCTCTCTCTCTCTCTCTCTCTCTCTCTCTCTCTCTCTCTCTCTCTCTCTCTCTCTCTCTCTCTCTCTCTCTCTCTCTCTCTCTCTCTCTCTCTCTCTCTCTCTCTCTCTCTCTCTCTCTCTCTCTCTCTCTCTCTCTCTCTCTCTCTCTCTCTCTCTCTCTCTCTCTCTCTCTCTCTCTCTCTCTCTCTCTCTCTCTCTCTCTCTCTCTCTCTCTCTCTCTCTCTCTCTCTCTCTCTCTCTCTCTCTCTCTCTCTCTCTCTCTCTCTCTCTCTCTCTCTCTCTCTCTCTCTCTCTCTCTCTCTCTCTCTCTCTCTCTCTCTCTCTCTCTCTCTCTCTCTCTCTCTCTCTCTCTCTCTCTCTCTCTCTCTCTCTCTCTCTATCTCTCTCTCTCTCTCTCTCTCTCTCTCTCTCTCTCTCTCTCTCTCTCTCTCTCTCTCTCTCTCTCTCTCTCTCTCTCTCTCTCTCTCTCTCTCTCTCTCTCTCTCTTTTTTTTATTTACTAAGCATGATTACATAAAGTGGTACGTGACAACTAAAAGTTACCAGTAAGGTTCCGAATAACTATCTGTAGTTGTGTTACAAGATAATGGACAGTACAGTGTTAAAGTTAGTGGTGTACATTAGACAATAGCCAGGTGTTCACTTCTTTTTTAAAAGTGTGGAGTGTAGTGGATGTGTGAATGTGAGTGTGTCTTGTCAGGCAGTTCCAGAGTCTAGTATATCATTCTGGCGAAGGGCACGGTGAGCTGGTGTTCCCTCGACAGAGCGACCCTGGTGGCGTGGGGGTGTGGTGTTGCCCACTTTTGCCGGAGAGTTGCGAGGTGCGGAGCAGCCTGCATGTGTACCTTGTAGATGGTACACAGGCCAGCCACGTCTCGCCTCTGCTGAAGAGGATGTAGTGGAGTGGGTTGCTGCTGGTTTGGGGCGGCCCTTTGAGAGATGAGCCATTGGGCGTGGTTTTGTACCTTGTCGAGAAGACCCAGGTATGATGGAGGGCAGGATGACCATGTCAGGGGGGCGTATTCCATGAGGGAGCGAACCTGGGCAGCATAAAGGTTCGACACTCCCTTCGCATCAAGGAGGTGGGAGACACGCCTGACACAGTTCAGCCATCCTGCTGCCTTGGATGCAGTCTTCCTGACGTGGCTGGTGAAGGACAGGCTGTTGTTTGCCTCCACACCGAGGACAGTGATAGACTGTTGCAAGGGCAGCACCTTCCCTTGTAGGATTATGGGGGGAGTGGGGATGGCTGGGGGGCAGCGTCGCCTTGAGACCAGCATGACCTGTGTCTTGTCGTGTGCCAGGTCAACCTGCCAACGATGTCCCCACGATGAGACGGTCTGTAAAACCTGGTTGATAAGGGCGACGGGTGCACAGTGATCTGTACCGTCGCAAGGGAATGTGAGGGTACAGTCATCCGCGTAGGTGTTTGCTTCAGGTATGAGGTGGAGAAGATCATTGAAATACACATTCCACAAAAGTGGTCCAAGGACACTACCCTGTGGGACGCCAGCATTTATAGGATACTCCCCTGAGGTGTGACCGTTCACCATTACACTGAGCGATCTGTCCTTGAGGTAGTTGTGAAGGAGATGGAGGAGCCTGCCACTAACACCCACGCTCTGGAGTTTGGAGATGAGTCCGGAGTGCCACACACACTCTCTCTCTCTCTCTCTCTCTCTCTCTCTCTCTCTCTCTCTCTCTCTCTCTCTCTCTCTCTCTCTCTCTCTCTCTCTCTCTCTCTCTCTCTCTCTCTCTCTCTCTCTCTCTCTCTCTCTCTCTCTCTCTCTCTCTCTCTCTCTCTCTCTCTCTCTAGACATGGGGGAACTAATATATTTTAGAACCAAATTGATCTCTTTTTTTTAGCCTTTGCAAGTAGTTAATGTTAGAGTTGGAAGCATCTGACAATCCCATGTCTTCTTACAGGCCAAGCAGTGCAGAGGAGAAGAAGGAGGAAGAAGAAGAGGAGGATGTGAGTTCTATACATAAAGGCAGATCAATATATAGAAGCTTATGGAGTAGAGGAAATATGTCATTCTATGTTCTTACTTTACTGTTTTAAATCAACAACAAAATCACATGATAAAACCTAAAACAATAATAATAATAATGTAGAGTATTGAAAATACAGATAAAGCACTCAAACTAAAAGCAAACTAAACAGGAAACTAAATAAATTAGGTGGTTGGTCCGCTCAGTCTGGAGCAAGCTCTCAGCAATTGGTCAGTTGTAACCCTATGTTGGTCGTACTTTTTCTAACCTTGCACCTTGCATAGAACGATATTTCCATCACTGATAGCATGACAGCTTGCCGTCCTGGACCAGCCACACCTGAATATGTACGTTCTTGGCTTCTTTGCACAGCAGGGATATAGAGAGGAATGTGTGCTTTGCCTGCACTAACAGACTAGCGGGTATATGGTCACAGGTCCCACGCAGCTTGAGCCATTCTTTCAATTATCGTAAATTACCAGTGTTTCTCCGGGGCTTATAACAATTACACTTCAATACAATACAATACAATATTTTCTCTCATTTACCAATAAATAAAACAACGAGAATGATCAGCTACATTTTTATTAACAAGAGTGTCTTTTATTATATTGAAGTGTAGTTGTTGCAAGTCTCAGAGAAACAGGTAATTTACGATAATTGAAAAAAATTAGCTCAAGCTGCGTAGGCTGTGACCCTATCGCAGGTGACACCTGCTAAGAATGAATAAAAAACATCCATACAAACTCCCGCTCATACCCGCGCACGCACCCAAGGGGGATGGAGTGGCTTGGGTCGAACGTGGGGCAGGCCGGAGTGACCAGGGCTGGAGTGACTTGTTTCCCACTTTGGCTTCCCACATCAGCTATTTCTAAAGGTCAAAGATTGGGTCAGTCGGGTTCTAATGAGTGTTTCTTTAGGTTCATGGTACAGAAGAAGGGTCAAACTGCCACCAGGGTCATAAAGCTACTGTGGGAAATTCCCAAAACTCCAACATAAGCCTTGTCAAATAGGTGAATTTGGACAACAAAATGTTTAGTAATACTGCCCAAGGGTCTTCAGGCCACTCCTGAGCCAGCTTGGAGACAGTTTGGGATACTTTTTGCTTGTCTGTGGCCTTGTCACCACAGCTACCACTAACTACTTGCCTCACACTCACAAAACACACAAACTGGAGTTCAAATTCACCGCAGAGATGCAAAACAAACTCCCTGCTCCAAGAGAAACGAGGATGAACGGGAAGCTGATTATGCTTGGTTTTATTCTTTTCTTTTAGTCTTTTCACAAGTTTTTTGTCTTTAGTTTCTTCTGGTGCCAGTCACCAATACATTGGCAAATGTATTTCCTCAGTCTCTGTTTTCAGAATATATTTTTTTTAGTGCCAAAGGCAGTATTGATATTATTATATTTACATCCCCTGTTTGCCGCAGCCAGCTGTTCTACGATGGCCATCAGAACTTCGCACAGGAGCTGGCCGTCATTGTGGACCAAGAAGCCACGGCCGTCTCCCCTTCAGACCGGCTCATGAACATAATCACCATTGGACTGCAGCACGAACATGGTATAGTGGCTTGTGATTATCAAGTCTAGCACTGATGCATTAGGGAGCCAAATACTGCAAGATAACATAGCAGAGAGAGAGAGAGAGAGAGAATGTGTGTTTGAGTTTCTTCATGTAAAATAAATGTTTGAAAGGATACATTTTATTGAGGCTTATGCATATGTATGATATATCACTCTAAACTACTCCATTATGCAAGCACTCATACTAATTGAACATAGATTAGATTAGCTCTAATAAATAAGTCTGTGCACTATAATGGTATCTAAACATCACACTAGGTACAATACAGTCGAGGCCAATCCTTTGACATTGTAGGACTGACACCCTGAAACAGTGATCCAAAAAATACAAACTCAGTCTGCACATCTGTTATCTGCATCACCTGGCCTCTGAGCTTCCCTCTGCCCCCTGTCCATGGCATTGAGCAAGGGCCTGAGAGTGTATTAAGGCCACTGCCCATTTCCTTGAGCTGGTGAAAGACATTTTCTTACATATATTTTGTTCCTGAATTGTGTAGTTGATTGATTTTATATTTTCTTCCCTCTTTTTTTTTTCTTTTTTTTTTTTTTTTTTTTTTAATGTAACATGGAGTACGAAAAGGAACCCCAGACCAGCGCCCCCGAGCCAGCCATGTATGAGACCGCCTATGTCACCTCCCACAAGGACAAGTGTCGTGCCGCAGCCTTCTCCATGGACGGGAGTTTAGTGGCCACGGGGAGTGTGGACGCCTCTATAAAGGTAGTGTGCTGAGTTTGAGTAGTCTTACCTTGGGTAAGTTTAGCATTTCAAACACACCACTTCATATACTGGGCCATATTACTAAACATTTCGTCGCCAAAGTTCACATATTTGACAAGGCTTTCATAGGAGTTTTGGGCATTTCCAGAAGTAGTTTTATGACCCTGGTGGTTGTTTGACCCTTCTTCTTTTGAACCTAAAGAAACACTCATTAGATCTCGATTGATCCCCTCTTTGACCTTTAGAAATAGTTGGTGTGAAAAGTGAGTGTCTTAAAATACCGACCAGTATATATATATAAAAAGTCAACCCGTCAAAGCTAGTAGGTTCAGCTGAGGCATAAATTCAACCCCTAGTAAGACATGTAAGGTATGTCAACACTTTATCATCTCCGTCAGTCATTACTAATCCACTGCCTTTCCCAACAGTCTCCACCACTTGTCTCCCTCCTGCTCTGGTTAATGCTGTGACTTATCTCTTGGCCAGGGATGGAGTAGTTATTATTATGCCTAGGAAATGCCAAGTCCAGAGGAATTACAGCAAGTGTTATCTTTACAGTGCGTTAATGGAGCCGACTTTTTAGAAGGGGATCTGTCTCATAAGCAAAGGGGGTGGACTAAGTGAAATATAATAACACATACGAAACTGCTGCTCCTGAAGAAAGATGCCAAAATGAGACTATCAAATCTAGTTCTTGAGGTGTCTTGATGCTAACTTTTATTCTTTCTGTTGTTAATTGCTATGCCACTCTGTTTCTTTTTTTATTGATATTTCTCTGTTTTCTTCAGGAGCAGCATTTTTGCATGGATTATTTTCACTTAGTCCATCTCTGCTACTTATAAAAAGATCCCCTTCTAAAGTCAGCCACAACAACACTATGTAGAAATTGCACTTACTCTAATTCCCCTGGACTGTGATCTCCCTAGGCATAGTTAGTAATAATAATGATAACAAGCATAACAGTAACGGTTTTACCCTCTCCTTTCATTCTTTCAGATCTTGGACGTGACCCTGATGCAGTGGAGGTCCATCCAGATGCTGTGGTTGGTCACCCAGTCATCCGCACGCTGTATGACCACCTGGATGAGATCACTTGCCTTGAGTTCCACCCGAGGGAGCAAATCCTGATATCTGGCAGCCGGGACACCAATATCAAAATGTTTGACTTTAGTAAGACATCCGCCAAGAAGGCCTGCAAGACTCTTAACGGTAAGATTTTGTGTGTTATCAACAGATTTCTTTATAAAAACTACATGGGAAACATTTCAGCCTCTCATGGCCTCCTCCTCCTCCTCCTCCTTCTCCTCCTCCTCCTCCTCCTCCTCTTCATCATCATCATCATTATTAGGCACTTCAGTCCACTGCAGGATTTTTCTTCCATCTTTCCTATTTTTACATCCATTCATCCATTCAATAAATTTCCCATTCATCCATTCACCCATTCATATATCCATCCATGTACCTATTCATTCATCCTTCCACCTTTCCACATATCCATCCACCCATTCATTCATACATTTTTCCATTCTTCCTTGTTTTCATACATCCATCCATTCAAAGAGACATCTATCCAATCAGTAAATTTTCCATTCACTCATTCATTCGTACATCCATCTAGTTTAACATCAATCATTCACCCATCCACCCATCCATCACAGTCCTCTCCACCGCAGGACGCAGAACAGGTGACCAGTATGTCCATCCACCCCAGTGGAGACTTCTTGGCCGTCACCACCGAGGGGCCAGTGGTGAGGTTTTACGACATCAACACGTGCCAGTGCTACGTGTGTCCCTACCCCCGGGAGCACCATGCTGGGCCCCTCACCAGCGTGCGCTACTCTGCCGACGCCCGTGTGTGTGCCAGCGCCTCCAAGGACGGGGACATCAAAATCTGGGATAGGGTGTCGGGCCGCTGTGTGCAAACCTTCACCAAGTGCCACGACGGGGCTGAGGTCTGCTCCGTGCTCTACTCTCGGAATGGCAAGGTGAGGGCTGTTGTGCTGCGAGGTGCTGGGAAGGAGAGTGGTACTGTTGGTGTGTGCAGGAGTGTACACAAATGTTGAGGCATATGGCTGAGATCTTGTGGACAGATGGGATGTCCAGTGAGGAGGTGGCAAGATGTGGATTGGAGGAGTTGAGTGTTGTGCTGAGAGTAAGAAGATGGAGGCAATTTGGGCACATGAAAAGGAGGGAGGATGGTAAGGCACTGGGGTGAGTGTCAGGTCATGGCCCACCAGGCAGGCCAAGGAAGACATGGAGGCAGTGTGTTTGAGAACATTTGGCAGCATTAGGCACTGGAGAGGCTGAGGCAATGGATAGTAATAGTTGGAAGTGTATGTTGACCGTCTAACTTCATGAGAGATTATGGAAAAACCTGACATTAAACAGATGATGATGATGATACAGGACTGTGGAGGTAATATATCAGCCTCCTAGTGACTCAGCATTTGGTTTAGTTTGTTAAGTTGTGGACACCCTACTTTGAACTTATGGCTCAGTAGCCTCTTCTTGCTTGCCAAGTCGCATGCTGCAGAAGGGGAATGGAGGCTGAGGAAGGCAAAGACGGGAGTGGGAGACGAACTGGTGAGGGAGAAGAGAAGACTTGCATTGCATAGAGGGGCTGCTGCCATGTTAAGAGTTTGGAGTAAGGTAGACTGATGATTTTGACAGTAACTATTGACTCTGAGGCAAGTGCATTGTGAGTCTGATGTTCTTCCCATTTGGCTGAAGTGCTGCAGTAATCTTTCTATTTCCTTAGACACCTTTCAGCTCCCTGGTAATGGGCATAGATACACTGATGCCTACTGTCACCCTAACAATACTTATTATCCTTGGGGCTGGACTTCATAGTGATCAAGTTTACCGTTGTTTTAAAGTTTTCAGTGGTTCAGTTATGGTCACTAGTTTTCTTCCAGTGACTTCAAGGCTTTCATGAATGAATGATCAAGATACCTCATGTTTAAATCATTTCTTTTGGTGAGGGGGCTGGACTTGTCTTTGTGGGAATGACATTTTGCAGATTAGTTTCTTTGTCAAGCCCTTGGTTTCACTGCCTATTTGTAGAAATGCCATGAATAATGAAAAATTAATAAGAAAAATACTGATAGTCATCCCTTTTTCCCAGTACATCCTGTCGTCGGGTCTGGACAGCATTGTCAAGTTGTGGGAGCTGTCAACAGGCCGATGCCTCATTGCCTACACTGATGCCAGCTCAGTGGGTGAGTGTGGACCACCAACCACCTGCTTATCTAGTCCAGGCCAACCTTCAGTAAACCCTCTGTTTGCCTCCACCAGATATTTTGCTCCTCGGGGGACCACAAACTTGGTGGTCCCCCAGTTAGCACCCCACCTGGAGCACAGTCCATGCCATAGTCAATCATTTTTTTGATGCAGCAACACCTTGTTCAACACAGTTTGCATACCACATAATAAAAGTCCAATTCTTCATCATCATCATTTCATCGACACCTGCTTCTAGGAGCTCCCACCAGGGGATGGCCACGGCAGAAGAGCTTCCAACTTTCTCTATCCAGACACTCCCTCCTTGCCTGCTCAAAGTTTCTCAAAGATCTTTCCCTCCTCTCCCTAACATACTCTTGCACCCTATCCCTCCATTTCACTGGAGGTCCAACATTCCCTCCCTCTATCTCACTCACATACACCCTTCTGGTCATCTTACTCTCCTCCATTCGCTCCATGTGGCCAAACCACTTAAAAGTCTGTCGCTTCACTTCTTCCACCACTCCACACTTCTTCCCTTCACTCCTGTGACACATTCCAAAAGACTTGTACACACTTTCATTACTCATTCCATCCATTCTACTCACACCACAAGCACTCCTCAAATGACTCATTTCCACTGCCTGCACTCTAGACCTCAGACTTTCATTCCAGGCCCACGTTTCACTTGCATATGTGAGGGTTGGTACTATTATTGTATTTCTCAAATCCCTCTTTACCTACATGCTCACACTTCTGCCATTCATGATTCGTCCCGAAGACCCTATCACCCTTCTTCCTTGCAATGCCCTTTCTCTTTTCTCTCCCTCTGTACCACCATGCTTACACATAACTGATCCAAGGTACTTAAACTCATTGATCTCCTCCATTTCTTCACCATTCAAAATTATTTTGCATTCTTTTTCACATTCAATTCCCACTCTATATGGGCATACAAAATCTACAACCTCACTTCTACTTCGCTCACAAACCATCACTTTACTTTTGTTGACATTTACTTTCAGCTTTCTCCTGTTACAGACACTATCAAAAACACTGACTAAATTTTGTAGGTCACTTTAATTGTCTGCAATGAGCACCGTGTCATCAGCAAACAGTATCAAATTCAGCACCCACTTCCTTCCCTCATCAAACATTCTTACTCCAACTTCTCCAACTCTGCCCTCCATTTCTCTAATAACACCATCCACATAAATATTGAATAACCATCTTAGGCTCAAGTTTAGGGGATTGACTTTCACATGCATTCTTTTCTAGAATGGTAAATGTATTGCCCAACTAAACATATAACTTTGTGGGATTGATTTTAAGATAAGATAAAGTTTTGCATGCAAGAAGCCATTTTTTCTTACCCCTTGTTCCTCAGGCCGGCAGGAGCACAGCGCACACGCCATGTTCAGCCACACCGAAGACTTTGTCATGTTCCCGGACGAGGCCACCACCTCCCTCTGTGCCTGGGACGCTCGCAACGCCCAGAGGAAGAACCTGCTGTCCCTCGGTGAGTCATGGGTGTTTGAGGGTCAGGTAGGGAGCTGACGGGAACGGGTCTCACTTTCACCTGGGCACTCAGGGTTGATAAGCTTAACATCATCCTTCTTCCTATGTAAGTGTTCTGACCATGGGCCATTATACCTTTATTTAAGCTTTTGAGTGTGTAAGATTAGTTGTAGTATTGCATAAGTTGCCATAATGGTGGAGGAATGTTGTGCAGAGGCCTCTTCTTTTCAAAGTTAGGAAGCAGGCCAAGGGTAATTTTAAAGAGCATGCTCATTGAATTGAATTTCAGGAAGTTGGATAACACTAAAATCAGTTTTAGTAGAATATCTCCAGTTAGTTCCCCGATGATGGAATATATCAGCAGCTAAGGTGTACAAGGTAGGGTTAGGTCTTGAGGTGTCTCATAGTCCATTGTCTCACTGTCTTACCCTCTCCCCAGGTCACAATGGCCCTGTGCGACACATGGTCCACTCACCCTGCTCGCCGGCCTTCATCACCTGCTCAGATGACTACCGGGCAAGGTTCTGGTACCGCAGGAATGTCCACTGAAACCCTTCAACAAGACTTTGCTGAGGGTCAAGGGAAGGGCCTTTTATCCAATTTTTGTTTTATAACAATACAGTTGGGTGTTTCAGTTTGTACGCACCTTGTAATTAGTACTCATGTCAAGAATAAAGGTACCTTGGAAAAGTAAGCGGAATTAAAAATAGGAATCTTTCTTATGCTTGTCTAGTGAAAAATAAAAAGAAGACGAAGAGAGAGAATGTTATGAGCTATGATTAAGTATCTGGAGGTGTGAGACCTTCAATTCTTTCTTTAATTCCTACTAGATATATTATTAAGTCCGTCTTAGAAAATTAAGTAAGAAGTCAAGATAAAAGATACAGGTAAGGATGAGAGAGACATATCCTCCACAGGAATAAGTCAAAATATATTAGTTCCCCATGTTTAAAAAGAGAGAGAGAGAGAGAGAGAGAGTGTGTGTGTGTGTGTGTGAGAGAGAGAGAGAGAGAGAGATTTACATAGAAAATCAAACCACACAGACCCCATGGTCCAGACTAGGTGGTCTGTCCTTAAACTTAAATGATTCTACATTAATCAGAAGGCTCCAAAACGAAGAGTAACATTGAATTGAATTGAATTATTTATTGTTGTAAAATACAACAAAGGGGAATGGCTGGGCTTGCAGACAAAGCCCTGACTATATAGGCTAGTTACAAAAAATAAAAATCTCCATTGTACAAAAATAAAACATGTTGAGGTTAGTTAAAAGAAATTAGAATGTAAATACTGATAATATTCCTGAGGAGGTACACATGCAATTACCAACCTGCACATGAGTCAAAACACTATCACCTGTAAGCATAATTGCATCAGTAGAGTCAAGAAGCGCCTCCCATCTAATACCATTCACATTTGAGGTCTGATGGCAACCAAGTTCTTTACATCTAGCATTGAGATCACCCATGAGTACAGTCTTTTCTTCCAAAATACGGTCAGGGAGATGTTGAACATGGAAAGCACCTGAGTGAATATATGAATTAGCAAAGAAAATTTGATCATTAGGGATGTGCAAAGTAACAATGATAAATTCAACACCTTGACGAGAACCCTTTTCCCCTCATACGTTTTACAAGGCCTACATAGGGGTCATGGGCCTTTCCTAGGGTAGTTTTATTTTATTTCTCTTACATAAACGTGAAAAAACACTTCTTAGGCGCATTTGACCTCATTTCTTGTCCTGTAGACATAACTGATATGAGAATCGTAGGCGTTTTTCAAGAATGCCGACCCAGACATTATGAAAAAAGGCAAAATTGTGCCCGATCAGGTATTTTTGGCCAAAGTGAATTGATTTAGGCCAAACGCTTGACAAAAAGCCAAAATTGAGGTTTCATTTAGCCTCAAAAAGGTCAACTCGGTGGTTGGCTCTAGAATATTCGTGTATTTTAAATGTCCTTTAGCTTTACGGTTATGAGCTATATTATTGTATTTTTATAGTCATTAATTTATAGTTCGTCCGTACGTAAGATCATTAATATATTTGGGGGAGGCACTATGGTAAATTTGGCGGGGTCAGACCGTCGGTTCTTTCCTGGAATATTCGTGTATTTAAAATGTCCTTTAGCTTTACGGTTATGAGCTCAATTATTGTATTTTTATGGTCATTAATTCATAGTTCGTCCGTGCGTAAGATCATTAATACGCTTGGGGGAGGCACTATGGTAAATTTGGCGGGGTCAGCGCGTCGGTTCTTTCCTGGAATATTCGTGTATTTAAAATGTCCTTCAGCTTTACGGTAATGAGCTCTATTATTGTATTTTTATAGTCATTAATTCATAGTTCGTCCGTGCGTAAGATCATTAATACGCTTGGGGGAGGCACTATGGTAAATTTGGCGGGGTCAGCGCGTCGGTTCTTTCCTGGAATATTCGTGTATTTAAAATGTCCTTCAGCTTTACGGTAATGAGCTCTATTATTGTATTTTTATAGTCATTAATTCATAGTTCGTCCGTGCGTAAGATCATTAATACGCTTGGGGGAGGCACTATGGTAAATTTGGCGGGGTCAGCGCGTTGGTTCTTCTCTAAAATGAACGAATATTCTAAATGTCCTTTAGCTTTACGGTTATGAGCTATATTATTGTATTTTTATAGTCATTAATTCATAGTTCGTCCGTGCGTAAGATCATTAATACACTTGGGGGAGGCACTATGGTAAATTTGGCGGGGTCAGCGCGTTGGTTCTTCTCTGAAATATTCGTGTATTTTAAATGTCCTTCAGCTTTACGGTTATGAGCTATATCATTGTGTTTTTATAGTCATTAATTCATAGTTCGTCCCTGCGTAAGATCATTAATACGCTTGGGGGAGGCACTATGGTAAATTTGGCGGGGTCAGCGCGTCGGTTCTTTCCTGGAATATTCGTGTATTTAAAATGTCCTTCAGCTTTACGGTTATGAGCTATATTATTGTATTTTTATAGTCATTAATTCATAGTTCGTCCGTGCGTAAGACCATTAATACGCTTGGGGGAGGCACTATGGTAAATTTGGCGGGGTCAGCGCGTTGGTTCTTCTCTGAAATATTCGTGTATTTAAAATGTCCTTCAGCTTTACGGTTATGAGCTATATCATTGTGTTTTTATAGTCATTAATTCATAGTTCGTCCCTGCGTAAGACCATTAATACGCTTGGGGGAGGCACTATGGTAAATTTGGCGGGGTCAGCGCGTCGGTTCTTTCCTGGAATATTCGTGTATTTAAAATGTCCTTCAGCTTTACGGTTATGAGCTCTATTATTGTGTTTTTATAGTCATTAATTCATAGTTCGTCCCTGCGTAAGACCATTAATAAGCGTGTTTGAGATACAAATTTTGGCGGGGGTGCGAGTTGGCGCCATTCCCGGTTGGTTCTTCTCTGGAATATTCGTGTATTTCAAGTGTCCTTTAGCTTTACGGTTATGAGCTATATTATTGTGTTTTTATAGTCATTAATTCATAGTTCGTCCCTGCGTAAGATCATTAATACACTTGGGGGAGGCACTATGGTAAATTTGGCGGGGTCAGCGCGTCGGTTCTTTCCTGGAATATTCGTGTATTTAAAATGTCCTTTAGCTTTACGGTAATGAGCTCTATTATTGTATTTTTATAGTCATTAATTCATAGTTCGTCCCTGCGTAAGACCATTAATAAGCGTGTTTGAGATACTAAGCTTGGCGGGGAAGCGAGCCTTGGCGCCATTCCCGGGCCGACCTCCATTCCGAGCAGACGCACGGCAAGACGCTCCTCACGATGGCGCCAAATATTCACGATTATAACGCCGCAGCCCGGTTATTAGGCAATAGCACTACTTAATTAAGGTAAGATAATAGCTGGGGGCAGAAAGGGGGCGAGGCGGTCACGTTATAAGGTTGAAGTGTGTGTGTGTGAGCGAGTGTGTGTTGCGAGGGTAAACTTAGATATTCCTGTGATAGTTTCTTTTTATTAATTTATTTCATATTTTCGAAGTCATTTATGGTTTGCAGTGTTTTTTTTATGCTTTATCGAGATTCTGGTTAACTTATTTATTTCCCTTATCACTTATCCCTTCAGTATTACCTTCTTTATCACATTAATTATCCATATCTGTTACATTTTATCAGTAATTTATGGTTTTTAGTGTGATTTTATATTCCTGTAAGACAAACTAATTCTGACTGGCTTCGTTACTCATATTTCCCTTATTACTATACGGACCAAGCAAGTTTCAGGTAAGTTTTAATTTAATTTTATCCATATTATATTTCCACGCCGGTAAGTTTTGGTTTTATTAATAATTCGACGAGATATGAAGACGCCCACCGCTTTCTCCCTCTTAGACACGTTAATTCACCTTCAGAGCTCCCGGAAAGCCATAATTAAAGTGTGAAAATATCAAAACTAGTCTCCAGGAAAGCCATAATTAAGTTTAAGCCTCTAAAAATGCTTGAAAATGGCTATAATATATCTGTGTGTGGCTTTCTTGAGTGATTTTGAGCGGGAAATGGGGGGCGTCCCTATTCTCTGCTCTGATTGGCTGTCCTGGGGGCCTTGCTGTGCGCTGATTGGCTGTGAGCTCCCCGCCTTTTTTTCCTGCTCTGTGATTGGTCGCGGCACCAGGTCAGCAGCTTCCCCCTCATTGCAACTTTGGCGCCAAAATCTCGCTCCCTCACACACACGCCTCTTAACCTTCAAGACTCGTAGAAAACCATAATTAAAGTGTGCAAAGACTAAAAGTAACCTCTTGGAAAGCCATAGTAAGAGTGTAAGGCTTAAACAGGCTTGGTCGCGGTGCAAAGGACGGCTTCCCTCATAAGAATCTTTGCCGCCAATTTCTCGCACCTTCACACACACGCCTCTTAACCTTCAAGACTCGTAGAAAACCATAATTAAAGTGTGCAAAGACTATAAGTAGCCTCCCGAAAAGCCATAGTAACATTGTAAGGCTTAAAACAGGCTTGGAAATAACTATATATGTGTGTACGGACCCGACAGTTTCTCGCTCCTTCACACTCACGCCTCTAAACCTTCAAAGCTCCAAGAAAACCATAATTAAAGTGTGCAAAGACTAATTCTAACCTCCCGGAAAGCCATAGTAACATTGTAAGGCTTAAAACAGGCTTGGAAATAACTATAATATATATTTGGCTTTGGCGGGAGAGGGCAGCGTCCCTATTCTGTGCTCTGATTGGCTGCCCGGAGCTTCCTGTGCGCTGATTGGCTGGGAGTCTTCGCGTCCACACAGTCATGGCCACCTGTCAACCCCACACCATGGCCCCGCTGGCTCCCACTATTTCTTGCCTCCACGAGCTTGCCAGGGACTTGTGGAGTGTAATTTGAGGTGAGACAGTGCTGTGAGTCATTATATTATTGCTGGGTCAATGATATAAGTGCGTAATAGGGCTGTGTGGCGTCCAGTGTTGAGGTGACCGCCGGGCAGTCTTGGCAGCGCCGTGATTAATATATATTTTGAGGTGAGAGACTTACACGTTGTTATTTGCATGCGTGACTAACTCTACAGCTGTGTTACTGTGCTCCTCTGTGCTGTGTTACGGCTACGTCTTGAGGTGATGGTCAGGGAGGCGTGTGACGGGTTGCAAGTGTTACGCAGTGCCAATGGCTGTTTGGGTACCCTAGACTAGTGTTACGTTATTATATCGTTACCTGCAACACTATACAGCTTCGTCACGGTGATGTATGGTACTGTGTTACGTCTACGCATTAAGGTGACGGTCAGGGAGGCGTGTGACGGGTTGAAGGTGTTACGCAGTGCCAGAAACAGTGATTTCATATCCTAGACTAGTGTTACGTTATCATTTCGTAACCTGCCACACTATATAGCTTCGTCACGGTGCTGTATGGTATTGTGTTACGTCTACGCATTGTGACGGGCGGGGAAGGCATGTGACGTGTGTTCAGGGACAGTGTTACGTATTTTGTTACCTGGCAAGCCATCTGCGTGATGGGACCGTGTCTATGGGTCGCATTACAAGACATTTCCCCGCCCAAGAACACTCACAGATACTCACAGATACAGAAGATTCCCTGGAAGAGGCCTTAAGTGGCCTGTGGCTCCAGTTCAGCAGCCTGAACACTGTGTGGGCTGCGCGTGGTGACTTTGTGCTCTATATGAAAATTTTTGTTCTTGATTTTTCCAAAATTTATCGAGTTTTGCCTCAAAACTCTCTACTGAGTCAGCGTTCACTACCCACTCTGGCAAACTGTTCCAGGTATTAACCACCCGGTTGGGGAATGAAAACTTCCGAACATTCAGCCTAGCTCTTGGTTTAAAGATTTTCTTAGAGTTTCCCCGTGTGGTGCTATCTTCCCTTAAATCAAAAAGTCCCTCTGTACAATCTATATCATATTTCCTGGTTACAATTTTAAAAGTTTCAATTTGGTCTCCATGGGATCTTCTATATGCCAGTGTGGGCAACTCAAGCTGTCTCAGTCTCTCTCCATATGGCAGGTCTTTCAGGCAAGGCACCAGCTTCGTTGCTCTTCGCTGCACGTTCTCCACAGCCTCAACATCCTTCACCAGGTGTGGACTCCATACCTGGTTGGCATATTCTAAATGGGGTCTTACCAATGCAGTGTAGAGTGTCTTGAATACTGCAGGGTCAAGGTGAATAAAAGTTCTTATCAGCCCCACAATGTTATTCGCCTTGTTAATTTTTTCGGCCAGGTGGTCTGAGAACATGAGCTTGTTATCAATGACCACACCTATGTCCTTTTCTGCCCTGATCTTATTGATTTTACTGTACATATTATAAACTTTGTCCTCAATTTCTGATTGCCCAATCCTCATGTGTTTACTTTTGTCTGGGTGAAAATTCATGAGCCATTTTTCTGTCCATCCTTTGAGCTCATCTAGGTCCTCTTGCAGCTTGTCACAATCTTCCCTTTCCTTTATCTTTCTAAAAATCTTAGTGTCGTCTGCATACAGGAACACTTGGCTGTCATGTTTGACTGAATCCGGCAGGTCATTTATAAACATTACAAATAGCAAAGGACCCAGCACCGAGCCCTGTGGCACTCCACTTGTCACGTCCTTCCATGCTGATGCCTCGCCATTGACCAGGACCCTCTGCTTCCGACCAGTCAAAAAACTATGAATCCATCTGAGCACCTTGCCTTCCACTCTATAGCTGGAGACTTTCTTCATTAATCTCTTATGTGGGACTCTGTCAAAGGCCTTCATGAAATCCAGGTAAACCACATCCACAGCCAGCCCCTCGTCAAGAGCCTCAGTCCATGCGTCAAGCACTTTGATAAGTTGCAGCACCGTCGATCTGCCCGAGATGAAGCCAAATTGCTTATTACTAAAGAGATTGTTCATTTTCATGTGTGCAATAATTTCCTCTCTCAAAAGTGACTCCATCATCTTGCAGAATATACTAGTAAGGCTGACCGGCCTATAGTTGCCTGGATCACATTTATTCCACTTTGTCAAAATGGCTGTGATGTGAGCTACCCTCCAGTCTTCTGGTACCACACCATCCTGCAATGAACTGCTGTATAGTATCCTCAAAGGCTCCAGCAGTGTCTCCTTCAATTCCTTTATGATCCTAGGGTGTATCCCGTCAGGTCCAGGTGACTTGTTTCTTTTAAGGTTTTCTATTACCTTCCTTATTTTATCCTGTGTTATTTCCACATTATCAAATCTTGGGGCCTCTTTGATGTCAGCTACTGGTAAGTTTCCATCAGGTTCATTAATAAAACCCCCAGCAAACTGTTCAGATAATATATCTGCCTTTTCTGTATCACTTGTTGCTTTTTCAATTTTCTCCTCATCCTTATATAAGTCTCCAATCCGTGATTTGGTTCTTGTCTTGGACATCACATATTTCCAGAAGATTTTGGGGTTCTCTTTAATATTCTTCGCTATTTCTCTTTCTTTGAGTTTCACAGCATTTCTTGTTTGGTGTCTAACCTGATTGTTTATTCTTCTGTACTCCTTCTCAATATCCACTGCCATAGTTGTGTTGTTTTCCTGTCTTTTTTTCTTTAGCATTTCCCATAACCGTTGTTTTCTCTTTATTTTTGACCACAGCTTGTCACTCATTGGCAATGACTCGTTTGTTCTTTTCCTCATCTTTTCTATATCTCCAATATGTTTCTTAGGTACACACTCTTCCACAACCTCCTGCAATTTGTTAATAAATTTCTTCCATTTGTAATCGACGGTTATTTCCTGTGACAAAAACTCTTCCCAATCTATATTGAGACGATTTTTCATAAGTTGATAGTCTGCCTTCTCGTACATGTACACTTGTCTCTTACTTCTGTCCTCTAGTTCGTGTGTGGCTACAGCAAAAGTAATGCAAGCATGGTCACTTTTTCCAAGCGGTGTATCTAACACAATATCATCTACTATTGAGTCATCATTGCTGAATATCAAATCAAGTGTATTGCCTGTGTTGCCTCCTCTTATCCGTGTTACGTCCTCAACATGTTGGGTGAAAAAACAATCACGTACCTTTTCAACAAACAGTGTGCTAAATTCTGTTGCTCCAGTTTCTGTGGTGTAGTTGTTCCATTTGACTTGAGGAAGATTAAAGTCCCCTATTAATACTTTATATTGCACGCTGCTATCACTTCCTTCATCAGCTGGAGCAAACTATTGTTATTGTCCATGTCACTGTTTGGACTTCTATAGACAGACATAATCAATAATTTTGCACCACAGCATACCATTTCAATGCCACAGTATTCATTATAATTGACCTTCAATTCAACTGTATTATATTTCATGCCCTTCTTGATATATATAATTAAGCCCTCCCTATTTCATTGTGTAAATTTTGTTCAATGATATCATATCCTTCCAGAGAGTATTCGGCAGTAGTTCTGTCATACCTGTAGTGTTTTGGTTTAACTTCTTGGAGGGCTATTACCTGAGGTGTTCTCTCCATTTTCCCCAGTCTGCATTTTAATTCAAGCCTCTTATCTAAACTAAAAATATCTACGTTACTAAACATAATGAGAATATCCTTAATGTCTACTGAACTTAGAGTACTATTGTCCTTTGGTAGTTTATTTAGGCCGTGTTTGAGGAGGCTGAGTTCTCGGTCTCCGCTGGATTTTGGTGTCCCCTTACTTTCACAATCCTTCTGTGCCATGGTGGCCCAACCACTATATGTTTCCCTTTCCCTGCAGTGTACAGGTTTTTTGCCTCATTCCATAAGGCTGCCTCGTGATCTCTCTCTCTCTTAGTAAGGTCATGGGTAACCCTCACTGATTTATACAAAGGGCTGGCACGCAAGTTTTTGATGTTTTTGAATAAAGTTTTCTTAGCTTCAGTGTCTGTTTGTTTCACAAGAAGAGGCCGAGGTTTGGCACTAGATGTTCCCAATCTGAACACACATATTTGCCAAGGCTTTTGTAGGAGTTGTGGGCATTTCCAGGGATAGTTTTATGACCCTGGTGGTAGTCTGACCCTTCTTCTGTACCAGGAACCTTTAGAACCTGATGGATCCCCTCTTTGCCCTTTAGAAATAGCTGATGTGATATGGCAAAGTGTCTTGTAATACCAGCCTATAACTCTTATTCTCCTTCTTCCACAGTTGCCCTGACACAACATGTAAGGGGCAGAAACAGAAGATTACAACACCCAATACCTACCACGACATGCTACTGCACACAATACTAGCACAGCCATACCAAGAAAACAAGGTGGACATTTTAGAACTATTGTTATGTAAAGAAGCAATAAGACTGTGAAGTCAAGAAAGACCTGATCAGAAGAATGGGGAAGAAGAGAAGAAAAGAAAACTGACCTCTTTTACAATACACAGGTTACTGGACCCCTCCCTTTTACACAGACTACTACTACTACTGCTACTACTACTACTACTACTACTACTACTACTACTACCATATTGCAGCTTTAATCAAGAAACTTGAAACATGCATAAACAGAAGGAAGGAAATTAAATATATGCAAGAATTTTGGAAGAATCGCTTAAAATCTGAGAAGAGACGGCAGCACTCAACCAGGCACAAGAAAATCAAGAAGTGGAGGCTCCGAACTGCACTGAACTGAACTGTAAACTTTATCAGAAGGGAGGATATTAAATATACTCAAGAATTTTAGAAGAATCGCTTAAAAATCAGAGAAGAGAAGGCAGCACAACCAAGCACAAGAAGACCATTTAGAGGGGCAAAGGCAACCCTCCAAACAGAACTGGAAACAAACAGAAGGGAGGAAATTAAATATACTCAAGACTTTTGGAAGAATCGCTTAAAAATCAGAGAAGAGAAGGCAGCACAACCAAGCACAAGAAGACCATTTAGAGGGGCAAAGGCAACCCTCCAAACAGAACTGGAAACAAACAGAAGGGAGGAAATTAAATATACTCAAGACTTTTGGAAGAATCGCTTAAAATTCAGCCAGGCACAAGAAGACCATTTAGAGGGTCCGCTGCAAAGGCACTCCCTCCGAACTACACTGCACTGAACTGACCTGGTTACGGCGCCTGTACAAGTGACCCGGGATGGAGTATTGGCGGCAGGGCAGCTCTACGAAAGGTGTGTATGTGATTTTACCTGCTGTATGGGTGTATGATAGAAAGCAAAGGTTTTCAGTACTATTATGTCAACTAGGTACTATTATTGTATGAACTGGGTACTATATTTACTATGTGCCATTACTGTTCTGTCAACTAGGTAGGTTTTCTTATATACTAACAAGGTTTTCACTTTTATCAACCAGGTATTTGATTAACTGTTACCAAGGTTTTCTTTACTAATATATTGCAAGGTTTTCATTTGTAATATATTTCCTCTTCTTCCTTCCCTTCCTTCTCTTCCCTTGTTCCTCTTCTCTTAGTATTTTCCTCTCCCTTCTTTTCTTCCATTCTCTACATTCCTCCTCTTTCTTTCTACCCTTATTTTGTTATTTTCTTCCTTCTCTTCCTTTCCCTTCCCTTTCTCTTCCTTTCCCTTCCTTTTCTCTTCCTTTCCCTTCTTTTTCTTCTCTTCCTTTCCCTTCCTTTTCTTCTCCTTTCCCTTTCTTTTCTTCTTCTTTCCCTTAATTTTCTTCTCTTCCTTTCCCTTCCTTTTCTTCTCCTTTCCCTTCCTTCTCTTCCTTTCCCTTCCTTTTCTTCTCTTCCTTTCCCTTCCTTTTCTTCTCTTCCTTTCCCTTCCTTTTCTTCTCTTCCTTTCCCTTCCTTTTCTTCTCTTCCTTTCCCTTCCTTTTCTTCTCTTCCTTTCCCTTCCTTCTCTTCCTTTCCCTTCCTTTCCTTCTCTTCCTTTCCCTTCCTTTTTCTCTTCCTTTCCCTTCCTTTTCTTCTCCTTTCCTTCCTTTTCTTCTCCTTTCCTTCCTTTCCTTTCTTCTCTTCCTCCTCCTCCTCCTCCTCCTCCTCTTCCTCTTCCTTCTCCTCCTCCCTTCAAACATATTCTCAGTCTTCTGTACCTATATATTTGCAAGGTTTTCATTTAATATTTCAGCCAGGTATTTTGTTCTTTGCAAATTTATCACCAAGATTTACTTATATATACTAACAAGGTTTTCACTTTTATCAACCAGGTATTTGATTAACTGTTACCAAGGTTTTCTTTACTAATATATTGCAAGGTTTTCATTTGTAATATATTTCCTCTTCTTCCTTCCCTTCCTTCTCTTCCCTTGTTCCTCTTCTCTTAGTATTTTCCTCTACCTTCTTTTCTTCCATTCTCTACATTCCTCTTTCTTTCTACCCTTATTTTGTTATTTTCTTCCTTCTCTTCCTTTCCCTTCCCTTTCTCTTCCTTTCCCTTCCTTTTCTCTTCCTTTCCCTTCTTTTTCTTCTCTTCCTTTCCCTTCCTTTTCTTCTCCTTTCCCTTTCTTTTCTTCTTCTTTCCCTTAATTTTCTTCTCTTCCTTTCCCTTCCTTTTCTTCTCCTTTCCCTTCCTTCTCTTCCTTTCCCTTCCTTTTCTTCTCTTCCTTTCCCTTCCTTTTCTTCTCTTCCTTTCCCTTCCTTTTCTTCTCTTCCTTTCCCTTCCTTTTCTTCTCTTCCTTTCCCTTCCTTCTCTTCCTTTCCCTTCCTTTCCTTCTCTTCCTTTCCCTTCCTTTTTTTCTCTTCCTTTCCCTTCCTTTTCTTCTCCTTTCCCTTCCTTTTCTTCTCCTTTCCCTTCCTTTCCCTTTCTTCTCTTCCCTCCTCCTCCTCCTCCTCCTCTTCCTCTTCCTTCTCCTCCTCCCTTCAAACATATTCTCAGTCTTCTGTACCTATATATTTGCAAGGTTTTCATTTAATATTTCAGCCAGGTATTTTGTTCTTTGCAAATTTATCACCAAGATTTACTTATATATACTAACAAGGTTTTCACTTTTATCAACCAGGTATTTGATTAACTGTTACCAAGGTTTTCTTTACTAATATATTGCAAGGTTTTCATTTGTAATATATTTCCTCTTCTTCCTTCCCTTCCTTCTCTTCCCTTGTTCCTCTTCTCTTAGTATTTTCCTCTCCCTTCTTTTCTTCCATTCTCTACATTCCTCTTTCTTTCTACCCTTATTTTGTTATTTTCTTCCTTCTCTTCCTTTCCCTTCCCTTTCTCTTCCTTCCTTTTCTCTTCCTTTCCCTTCTTTTTCTTCTCTTCCTTTCCCTTCCTTTTCTTCTCCTTTCCCTTTCTTTTCTTCTTCTTTCCCTTAATTTTCTTCTCTTCCTTTCCCTTCCTTTTCTTCTCCTTTCCCTTCCTTCTCTTCCTTTCCCTTCCTTTTCTTCTCTTCCTTTCCCTTCCTTTTCTTCTCTTCCTTTCCCTTCCTTTTCTTCTCTTCCTTTCCCTTCCTTTTCTTCTCTTCCTTTCCCTTCCTTCTCTTCCTTTCCCTTCCTTTCCTTCTCTTCCTTTCCCTTCCTTTTTTTCTCTTCCTTTCCCTTCCTTTTCTTCTCCTTTCCCTTCCTTTTCTTCTCCTTTCCCTTCCTTTCCCTTTCTTCTCTTCCCTCCCTCCTCCTCCTCCTCCTCCTCTTCCTCTTCCTTCTCCTCCTCCCTTCAAACATATTCTCAGTCTTCTGTACCTATATATTTGCAAGGTTTTCATTTAATATTTCAGCCAGGTATTTTGTTCTTTGCAAATTTATCACCAAGATTTACTTATATATACTAACAAGGTTTTCACTTTTATCAACCAGGTATTTGATTAACTGTTACCAAGGTTTTCTTTACTAATATATTGCAAGGTTTTCATTTGTAATATATTTCCTCTTCTTCCTTCCCTTCCTTCTCTTCCCTTGTTCCTCTTCTCTTAGTATTTTCCTCTCCCTTCTTTTCTTCCATTCTCTACATTCCTCTTTCTTTCTACCCTTATTTTGTTATTTTCTTCCTTCTCTTCCTTTCCCTTCCCTTTCTCTTCCTTTCCCTTCCTTTTCTCTTCCTTTCCCTTCTTTTTCTTCTCTTCCTTTCCCTTCCTTTTCTTCTCCTTTCCCTTTCTTTTCTTCTTCTTTCCCTTAATTTTCTTCTCTTCCTTTCCTTCCTTGTCTTGTCCTTTACCTTACTTGTCTTCCTTTCCATTCCTTTTATTCTCTTCCTTTTCCTTCCTTTTCTTCTCTTCCTTTCCCTTCCTTTTCTTCTCTTCCTTTCCCTTCCTTTTCTTCTCTTCCTTTCCCTTCCTTTCCCTTCCTTTCCTTCTCTTCTCGTCCTTTACCTTCCTTTTCTTCTTCTTTCCCTTCCTTTTCTTTTCTTCCTTTCCCTTCCTTTTCTTCTCTTCCTTTTCCTTCCTTTTCTTCTCCTTTCCCTTCCTTTTTCTTTCTTCTCTTCCCTCCCTCCTCCTCCTCCTCTTCCTCCTCCTCCTCCTCCTCCCTTCAACCATATTCTCAGTCTTCTGTACCTATATATTTGCAAGGTTTTCATTTAATATTTCAGCCAGGTATTTTGTTCTTTGCAAATTTATCACCAAGATTTACTTATATATACTAACAAGGTTTTCACTTTTATCAACCAGGTATTTGATTAACTGTTACCAAGGTTTTCTTTACTAATATATTGCAAGGTTTTCATTTGTAATAGATGTCCTCTTCTTCCTTCCTTCCTTCTCTTACCTTGTTCCTCTTCTCTTAGTATTTTCCTCTCCATTCTTTTCTTCCATTCTCTACATTCCTCTTTCTTTCTACCCTTATTTTGTTATTTTCTTCCTTCTCTTCCTTTCCCTTCCCTTTCTCTTCCTTTCCCTTCCTTTTCTCTTCCTTTCCCTTCTTTTTCTTCTCTTCCTTTCCTTCCTTTTCTTCTCCTTTCCCTTTCTTTTCTTCTTCTTTCCCTTAATTTTCTTCTCTTCCTTTACCTTCCTTTTCTTATCCTTTCCCTTCCTTCTATTCCTTTCACTTCCTTTTCTTCTCTTCCTTTCCCTTACTTTTCTTCTCTTCCTTTCCCTTCCTTTTCTTCTCTTCCTTTCCTTCCTTTTCTTCTCTTCCTTTCCTTCCTTTTCTTCTCTTCCTTTCCTTCCTTCTCTTCCTTTCCTTCCTTTCCTTCTCTTCCTTTCCTTCCTTTTTTCTCTTCCTTTCCCTTCCTTTTCTTCTCCTTTCCTTCCTTTTCTTCTCCTTTCCTTCCTTTCCTTTCTTCTCTTCCCTCCTCCTCCTCCTCCTCCTCCTCTTCCTCTTCCTTCTCCTCCTCCCTTCAAACATATTCTCAGTCTTCTGTACCTATATATTTGCAAGGTTTTCATTTAATATTTCAGCCAGGTATTTTGTTCTTTGCAAATTTATCACCAAGATTTACTTATATATACTAACAAGGTTTTCACTTTTATCAACCAGGTATTTGATTAACTGTTACCAAGGTTTTCTTTACTAATATATTGCAAGGTTTTCATTTGTAATATATTTCCTCTTCTTCCTTCCCTTCCTTCTCTTCCCTTGTTCCTCTTCTCTTAGTATTTTCCTCTCCCTTCTTTTCTTCCATTCTCTACATTCCTCTTTCTTTCTACCCTTATTTTGTTATTTTCTTCCTTCTCTTCCTTTCCCTTCCCTTTCTCTTCCTTTCCCTTCCTTTTCTCTTCCTTTCCCTTCTTTTTCTTCTCTTCCTTTCCCTTCCTTTTCTTCTCCTTTCCCTTTCTTTTCTTCTTCTTTCCCTTAATTTTCTTCTCTTCCTTTCCCTTCCTTTTCTTCTCCTTTCCCTTCCTTCTCTTCCTTTCCCTTCCTTTTCTTCTCTTCCTTTCCCTTCCTTTTCTTCTCTTCCTTTCCTTCCTTTTCTTCTCTTCCTTTCCTTCCTTTTCTTCTCTTCCTTTCCCTGCCTTATCTTCTCGTCCGTTCCGTTCCTTCTCTTCCTTTCCCTTCCTTTCCTTCTCTTCCTTTCCCTTCCTTTTTTTTCTCTTCCTTTCCTTCCTGTTCTGCTCCTTTCCCTTCCTTTTCTTCTCCTTTCCCTTCCTTTCACTTTCTTCTCTTCCCTCCCTCCTCCTCCTCCTCCTCCTCTTCCTCTTCCTTCTCCTCCTCCCTTCAAACATATTCTCAGTCTTCTGTACCTATATATTTGCAAGGTTTTCATTTAATATTTCAGCCAGGTATTTTGTTCTTTGCAAATTTATCACCAAGATTTACTTATATATACTAACAAGGTTTTCACTTTTATCAACCAGGTATTTGATTAACTGTTACCAAGGTTTTCTTTACTAATATATTGCAAGGTTTTCATTTGTAATATATTTCCTCTTCTTCCTTCCCTTCCTTCTCTTCCCTTGTTCCTCTTCTCTTAGTATTTTCCTCTCCCTTCTTTTCTTCCATTCTCTACATTCCTCTTTCTTTCTACCCTTATTTTGTTATTTTCTTCCTTCTCTTCCTTTCCCTTCCTTCTCTTCCTTTCCCTTCCTTTTCTCTTCCTTTCCTTTTCTTCTCTTCCTTTCCCTTCCTTTTCTTCTCCTTTCCCTTCCTTTTCTTCTTCTTTACCTTCCTTTTCTTTTCTTCCTTTCCCTTCCTTTTCTCTTCCTTTCCTTTCCTTTTCTTCTCTTCCTTTCCCTTCCTTTTCTTCTCCTTTCCCTTCCTTCTCTTCCTTTCCCTTCCTTTTCTTCTCTTCCTTTCCCTTCCTTTTCTTCTCTTCCTTTCCCTTCCTTCTCTTCCTTTCCCTTCCTTTCCTTCTCTTCCTTTCCCTTCCTTTTCTTCTCTTCCTTTCCCTTCCTTTTCTTCTCTTTTCCTTCCTTTTCTTCTCCTTTCCTTCCTTTCCTTTCTTCTCTTCCCTCCCTCCTCCTCCTCCTCTTCCTCCTCCTCCTCCTCCCTTCAAACATATTCTCAGTCTTCTGTACCTATATATTTGCAAGGTTTTCATTTAATATATCAGCCAGGTATTTTGTTCTTTGCAAATTTATCACCAAGATTTACTTATAAATTACAAGGTTTTCTCTTTTATCAACCAGGTATTTGATTAACTGTTACCAAGGTTTTCTTTACTAATATATTGCAAGGTTTTCATTTGTAATATATTTCCTCTTCTTCCTTCCCTTCCTTCTCTTCCCTTGTTCCTCTTCTCTTAGTATTTTCCTCTCCCTTCTTTTCTTCCATTCTCTACATTCCTCTTTCTTTCTACCCTTATTTTGTTATTTTCTTCCTTCTCTTCCTTTCCCTTCCATTTCTCTTCCTTTACCTTCATTTTCTCTTACTTTCCTTCTTTTCTTCTCTTCCTTTCCTTCCTTTTCTTCTCCTTTCCCTTTCTTTTCTTCTTCTTTCCCTTAATTTTCTTCTCTTCCTTTCCCTTCCTTTTCTTCTCCTTTCCCTTCCTTCTCTTCCTTTCCTTCCTTTTCTTCTCTTCCTTTCCCTTCCATTTCTTCTCTTCCTTTCCTTCCTTTTCTTCTCTTCCTTTCCTTCCTTTTCTTCTCTTCCTTCCCTTCCTTCTCTTCCTTTCCCTTCCTTTCCTTCTCTTCCTTTCCCTTCCTTTTTTTCTCTTCCTTTCCCTTCCTTTTCTTCTCCTTTCCCTTCCTTTTCTTCTCCTTTCCTTCCTTTCCTTTCTTCTCTTCCTCCTCCTCCTCCTCCTCCTCCTCTTCCTCTTCCTTATCCTACTACCTTCAAACATATTCTCAGTCTTCTGTACCTATATATTTGCAAGGTTTTCATTTAATATTTCAGCCAGGTATTTTGTTCTTTGCAAATTTATCACCAAGATTTACTTATATATACTAACAAGGTTTTCACTTTTATCAACCAGGTATTTGATTAACTGTTACCAAGGTTTTCTTTACTAATATATTGCAAGGTTTTCATTTGTAATATATTTCCTCTTCTTCCTTCCCTTCCTTCTCTTCCCTTGTTCCTCTTCTCTTAGTATTTTCCTCTCCCTTCTTTTCTTCCATTCTCTACATTCCTCTTTCTTTCTACCCTTATTTTGTTATTTTCTTCCTTCTCTTCCTTTCCCTTCCCTTTCTCTTCCTTTCCCTTCCTTTTCTCTTCCTTTCCCTTCTTTTTCTTCTCTTCCTTTCCCTTCCTTTTCTTCTCCTTTCCCTTTCTTTTCTTCTTCTTTCCCTTAATTTTCTTCTCTTCCTTTCCCTTCCTTTTCTTCTCCTTTCCCTTCCTTTTCTTCTCTTCCTTTCCCTTCCTTTTCTTCTCTTCCTTTCCCTTCCTTTTCTTCTCTTCCTTTCCCTTCCTTTTCTTCTCTTCCTTTCCCTTCCTTTTCTTCTCTTCCTTTCCCTTCCTTCTCTTCCTTTCCCTTCCTTTCCTTCTCTTCCTTTCCCTTCCTTTTTTTCTCTTCCTTTCCCTTCCTTTTCTTCTCCTTTCCCTTCCTTTTCTTCTCCTTTCCCTTCCTTTCCCTTTCTTCTCTTCCCTCCCTCCTCCTCCTCCTCCTCCTCTTCCTCTTCCTTCTCCTCCTCCCTTCAAACATATTCTCAGTCTTCTGTACCTATATATTTGCAAGGTTTTCATTTAATATTTCAGCCAGGTATTTTGTTCTTTGCAAATTTATCACCAAGATTTACTTATATATACTAACAAGGTTTTCACTTTTATCAACCAGGTATTTGATTAACTGTTACCAAGGTTTTCTTTACTAATATATTGCAAGGTTTTCATTTGTAATATATTTCCTCTTCTTCCTTCCCTTCCTTCTCTTCCTTGTTCCTCTTCTCTTAGTATTTTCCTCTCCCTTCTTTTCTTCCATTCTCTACATTCCTCTTTCTTTCTACCCTTATTTTGTTATTTTCTTCCTTCTCTTCCTTTCCTTCCCTTTCTCTTCCTTTTCCTTCCTTTTCTCTTCCTGTCCTTTCCTTTTCTTCTCTTCCTTTCCCTTCCTTTTCTTCTCCTTTCCCTTTCTTTTCTTCTTCTTTCCTTAATTTTCTTCTCTTCCTTTCCCTTCCTTTTCTTCTCCTTTCCCTTCCTTTTCTTCCTTTCCTTCCTTTTCTTCTCTTCCTTTCCTTCCTTTTCTTCTCTTCCTTTCCTTCCTTTTCTTCTCTTCCTTTCCTTCCTTTTCTTCTCTTCCTTTCCCTTCCTTTTCTTCTACTTCCTTCCTTTTCTTCTCTTCCTCTCCCTTCCTTTTCTTCTCTTTCTTTCCCTTCCTTTTCTTCTCTTCCTTTTCCTTCCTTTTTTTCTCCTTTCCCTTCCTTTTTTTCTCCTTTCCCTTCCTTTTCCTTTCTTCTCTTCCCTCCCTCCTCCTCCTCCTCCTCCCTTCAAACATATTATCAGTCTTCTGTACCTATATATTTGCAAGGTTTTCATTTAATATATCAGCCAGGTATTTTGTTCTTTGCAAATTTATCACCAAGATTTACTTATATATACTAACAAGGTTTTCACTTTTATCAACCAGGTATTTGATTAACTGTTACCAAGTTTTCTTTACTAATATATTGCAAGGTTTTCATTTGTAATATATTTCCTCTTCTTCCTTCCTTCCTTCTCTTCCCTTGTTCCTCTTCTCTTAGTATTTTCCTCTCCTTCTTTTCTTCCATTCTCTACATTCCTCTTTCTTTCTACCCTTATTTTGTTATTTTCTTCCTTCTCTTCCTTTCCCTTCCCTTTCTCTTCCTTTCCCTTCCTTTTCTCTTCCTATCCCTTCTTTTCTTCTCTTCCTTTCCTTCCTTTTCTTCTCCTTTCCCTTTCTTTTCTTCTTCTTTCCTTAATTTTCTTCTCTTCCTTTCCCTTCCTTTTCTTCTCCTTTCCCTTCCTTTCCCTTACTTTTCTTCTCTTCCTTTCCCTTCCTTTTCTTCTCTTCCTTTCCTTCCTTTTCTTCTCTTCCTTTCCTTCCTTTTCTTCTCTTCCTTTCCTTCCTTCTCTTCCTTTCCTTCCTTTCCTTCTCTTCCTTTCCCTTCCTTTTTCTCTTCCTTTCCTTCCTTTTCTTCTCCTTTCCCTTCCTTTTCTTTTCCTTTCCTTCCTTTCCTTTCTTCTCTTCCTCCCTCCTCCTCCTCCTCCTCTTCCTCTTCCTTCTCCTCCTCCTTCAAACATATTCTCAGTCTTCTGTACCTAAATAATTGCAAGGTTTTCATTTAATATTTCATCCAGGTATTTTGTTCTTTGCAAATTTATCACCAAGATTTACTTATATATACTAACAAGTTTTCACTTTTATCAACCAGGTATTTGATTAACTGTTACCAATTTTCTTTACTAATATATTGCAAGGTTTTCATTTGTAATATATTTCCTCTTCTTCCTTCCCTTCCTTCTCTTCCCTTGTTCCTCTTCTCTTAGTATTTTCCTCTCCCTTCTTTTCTTCCATTCTCTACATTCCTCCTCTTTCTTTCTACCCTTATTTTGTTATTTTCTTCCTTCTCTTCCTTTCCCTTCCTTTTCTTCTCCTTTCCCTTCCTTTTCTCTTCCTTTCCCTTCTTTTTCTTCTCTTCCTTTCCCTTCCTTTTCTTCTCCTTTCCCTTTCTTTTCTTCTTCTTTCCCTTAATTTTCTTCTCTTCCTTTCCCTTCCTTTTCTTCTCCTTTACCTTCCTTCTCTTCCTTTCCCTTCCTTTTCTTCTCTTCCTTTCCCTTCCTTTTCTTCTCTTCCTTTCCCTTCCTTTTCTTCTCTTCCTTTCCCTTCCTTTTCTTCTCTTCCTTTCCCTTCCTTCTCTTCCTTTCCCTTCCTTTCCTTCTCTTCCTTTCCCTTCCTTTTTTTCTCTTCCTTTCCCTTCCTTTTCTTCTCCTTTCCCTTCCTTTTCTTCTCCTTTCCCTTTCTTCTCTTCCCTTCCTCCTCCTCCTCCTCCTCCTCTTCCTCTTCCTTCTCCTCCTCCCTTCAAACATATTCTCAGTCTTCTGTACCTATATATTTGCAAGGTTTTCATTTAATATTTCAGCCAGGTATTTTGTTCTTTGCAAATTTATCACCAAGATTTACTTATATACTAACAAGGTTTTCACTTTTATCAACCAGGTATTTGATTAACTGTTACCAAGGTTTTCTTTACTAATATATTGCAAGGTTTTCATTTGTAATATATTTCCTCTTCTTCCTTCCCTTCCTTCTCTTCCCTTGTTCCTCTTCTCTTAGTATTTTCCTCTCCCTTCTTTTCTTCCATTCTCTACATTCCTCTTTCTTTCTACCCTTATTTTGTTATTTTCTTCCTTCTCTTCCTTTCCTTCCCTTTCTCTTCCTTTCCTTCCATTTCTCTTCCGTTCCCTTCCTTTTCTTCTCCTTTCCCTTCCTTTTCTTCTCCTTTCCCTTTCTTTTCTTCTTCTTTCCCTTAATTTTCTTCTCTTCCTTTCCTTCCTTTTCTTATCCTTTCCGTTCCTTCTATTCCTTTACCTTCATTTTCTTCTATTCCTTTCCCTTACTTTTCTTCTCTTCCTTTCCATTCCTTTTCTTCTCTTCCTTTGAATTCATTTTCTTATCTTACTTTCCATTCATTTTCTTCTATTCCTTTCCATTCCTTCTCTTCCTTTCCCTTCCTTTCCTTCTCTTCCTTTCCCTTCCTTTTTTTCTCTTCCTGTCACTTCCCTTTCTTCTCCTTTCCCTTCCTTTTCTTCTCCTTTCCCTTCCTTTCCTTTTTTCTCTTCCTCTCCTCCTCCTCCTCCTCCTCCTCTTCCTCTTCCTTCTCCTCCTCCTTCAAACATATTCTCAGTCTTCTGTACCTATATATTTGCAAGTTTTCATTTAATATTTCAGCCAGGTATTTTGTTCTTTGCAAATTTATCACCAGATTTACTTATATATACAAACAAGGTTTTCACTTTTATCAACCAGGTATTTGATTAACTGTTACCATTTTCTTTACTAATATATTGCAAAATTTTCATTTGTATATTTCCTCTTCTTCCTTCCCTTCCTTCTCTTCCCTTGTTCCTCTTCTCTTAGTATTTTCCTCTCCCTTCTTTTCTTCCATTCTCTACAGTCAACTTTCTTTCTAACCTTATTTTGTTATTTTCTTACTTCTCTTCCTTTCCTTCCTTTCTCTTCCTTTCCCTTCCTTTTCTCTTCCTTTCCCTTCTTTTTCTTCTCTTCCTTTCCCTTCCTTTTCTTCTCCTTTCCCTTTCTTTTCTTCTTCTTTCCCTTAATTTTCTTCTCTTCCTTTCCCTTCCTTTTCTTCTCCTTTCCCTTCCTTCTCTTCCTTTCCCTTCCTTTTCTTCTCTTCCTTTCCCTTCCTTTTCTTCTCTTCCTTTCCCTTCCTTTTCTTCTCTTCCTTTCCCTTCCTTTTCTTCTCTTCCTTTCACTTCCTTCTCTTCCTTTCCCTTCCTTTCCTTCTCTTCCTTTCCCTTCCTTTTTTTCTCTTCCTTTCCCTTCCTTTTCTTCTCCTTTCCCTTCCTTTTCTTCTCCTTTCCCTTCCTTTCCCTTTCTTCTCTTCCCTCCCTCCTCCTCCTCCTCCTCCTCCTCCTCTTCCTCTTCCTTCTCCTCCTCCCTTCAAACATATTCTCAGTCTTCTGTACCTATATATTTGCAAGGTTTTCATTTAATATTTCAGCCAGGTATTTTGTTCTTTGCAAATTTATCACCAAGATTTACTTATATATATACTAACAAGGTTTTCACTTTTATCAACCAGGTATTTGATTAACTATTACCATTTTCTTTACTAATATATTGCAAGGTTTTCATTTGTAATATATTTCCTCTTCTTCCTTCCCTTCCTTCTCTTCCTTGTTCCTCTTCTCTTAGTATTTTCCTCTCCTTCTTTTCTTCCATTCTCTACATTCCTCTTTCTTTCTACCCTTATTTTGTTATTTTCTTCCTTCTCTTCCTTTCCCTTCCTTTCTCTTCCTTTCCTTCCTTTTCTCTTCCTTTCCCTTCTTTTCTTCTCTTCCTTTCCTTCCTTTTCTTCTCCTTTCCTTTTCTTCTCTTCCTTTCCCTTCCTTTTCTTCTCTTCCTTTCCCTTCCTTTTCTTCTCTTCCTTTCCCTTCCTTTTCTTCTCTTTCTTTCCCTTCCTTTTCTTTTCTTCCTTTCCCTTCCTTTTCTTCTCTTCCTTTTCCTTCCTTTTCTTCTCTTCCTTTCCCTTCCTTTTCTTCCTTTCCCTTCCTTTCCTTCTCTTCTTTCCCTTCCTTTTCTTCTCTTCCTTTCCCTTCCTTTAGTTGTCTTTTCCTTTCATTCCCTTTCTTCTCTTCCCTCCCTCCTCCTCCTCCTCCTCCTCCTCTTCCTCTTCCTTCTCCTCCTCCCTTCAAACATATTCTCAGTCTTCTGTACCTATATATTTTCAAGGTTTTCATTTAATATTTCATCCAGGTATTTTGTTCTTTGCAAATTTATCACCAAGATTTACTAATATATACTAACAAGGTTTTCACTTTTATCAACCAGGTATTTGATTAACTGTTACCAAGTTTTCTTTACTAATATATTGCAAGGTTTTCATTTGTAATATATTTCCTCTTCTTCCTTCCTTCCTTCTCTTCCCTTGTTCCTCTTCTCTTAGTATTTTCCTCTCCTTCTTTTCTTCCATTCTCTACATTTCCTCTTTCTTTCTACCCTTATTTTTTTATTTTCTTCCTTCTCTTCCTTTCCCTTACCTTTCTCTTCCATTCCCTTCCTTTTCTCTTCCTTTCCCTTCCTTTTCTTCTCCTTTCCCTTCCTTTTCTTCTCCTTTCCCTTTCTTCTCTTCTTCTTTCCTTAATTTTCTTCTCTTCCTTTCCCTTCCTTTTCTTCTCCTTTCCTTCCTTCTCTTCCTTTCCCTTCCTTTTCTTCTCTTCCTTTCCCTTCCTTTTCTTCTCTTCCTTTCCCTTCCTTTTCTTCTCTTACTTTCACTTCCTTTTCTTCTATTGCTTTCACTTCCTTCTCTTCCTTTCCTTCCTTTCCTTCTCTTCCTTTCCTTCCTTTTTTCTCTTCCTTTCCCTTCCTTTTCTTCTCCTTTCCCTTCCTTTTCTTCTCCTTTCCCTTCCTTTCACTTTCTTCTCTTCCCTCCCTCCTCCTCCTCCTCCTCTTCCTCTTCCTTCTCCTCCTCCCTTCAAACATATTCTCAGTCTTCTGTACCTATATATTTGCAAGGTTTTCATTTAATATTTCAGCCAGGTATTTTGTTCTTTGCAAATTTATCACCAAGATTTACTTATATATACTAACAAGGTTTTCACTTTTATCAACCAGGTATTTGATTAACTGTTACCAAGGTTTTCTTTACTAATATATTGCAAGGTTTTCATTTGTAATATATTTCCTCTTCTTCCTTCCCTTCCTTCTCTTCCCTTGTTCCTCTTCTCTTAGTATTTTCCTCTCCCTTCTTTTCTTCCATTCTCTACATTCCTCTTTCTTTCTACCCTTATTTTGTTATTTTCTTCCTTCTCTTCCTTTCCCTTCCCTTTCTCTTCCTTTCCCTTCCTTTTCTCTTCCTTTCCCTTCTTTTTCTTCTCTTCCTTTCCCTTCCTTTTCTTCTCCTTTCCCTTTCTTTTCTTCTTCTTTCCCTTAATTTTCTTCTCTTCCTTTCCCTTCCTTTTCTTCTCCTTTCCCTTCCTTCTCTTCCTTTCCCTTCCTTTTCTTCTCTTCCTTTCCCTTCCTTTTCTTCTCTTCCTTTCCCTTCCTTTTCTTCTCTTCCTTTCCCTTCCTTTTCTTCTCTTCCTTTCCCTTCCTTCTCTTCCTTTCCCTTCCTTTCCTTCTCTTCCTTTCCCTTCCTTTCCTTCTCTTCCTTTCCCTTCCTTTTCTTCTCCTTTCCCTTCCTTTTCTTCTCCTTTCCCTTCCTTTCCCTTTCTTCTCTTCCCTCCCTCCTCCTCCTCCTCCTCCTCTTCCTCTTCCTTCTCCTCCTCCCTTCAAACATATTCTCAGTCTTCTGTACCTATATATTTGCAAGGTTTTCATTTAATATTTCAGCCAGGTATTTTGTTCTTTGCAAATTTATCACCAAGATTTACTTATATATACTAACAAGGTTTTCACTTTTATCCAGGTATTTGATTAACTGTTACCAAGGTTTTCTTTACTAATATATTGCAAGGTTTTCATTTGTAATATATTTCCTCTTCTTCCTTCCCTTCCTTCTCTTCCCTTGTTCCTCTTCTCTTAGTATTTTCCTCTCCCTTCTTTTCTTCCATTCTCTACATTCCTCTTTCTTTCTACCCTTATTTTGTTATTTTCTTCCTTCTCTTCCTTTCCCTTCCCTTTCTCTTCCTTTCCCTTCCTTTTCTCTTCCTTTCCCTTCTTTTTCTTCTCTTCCTTTCCCTTCCTTTTCTTCTCCTTTCCCTTTCTTTTCTTCTTCTTTCCCTTAATTTTCTTCTCTTCCTTTCCTTCCTTTTCTTCTCCTTTCCTTCCTTCTCTTCCTTTCCTTCCTTTTCTTCTCTTCCTTTCCCTTCCTTTTCTTCTCTTCCTTTCCTTCCTTTTCTTCTCTTCCTTTCCCTTCCTTTTCTTCTCTTCCTTTCCTTCCTTCTCTTCCTTTTCCCTTCCTTTCCTTCTCTTCCTTTCCTTCCTTTTTTCTCTTCCTTTCCTTCCTTTTCTTCTCCTTTCCTTCCTTTTCTTCTCCTTTCCTTCCTTTCCTTTCTTCTCTTCCCTCCTCCTCCTCCTCCTCCTCCTCTTCCTCTTCCTTCTCCTCCTCCTTCAAACATATTCTCAGTCTTCTGTACCTATATATTTGCAAGGTTTTCATTTAATATTTCAGCCAGGTATTTTGTTCTTTGCAAATTTATCACCAAATTTACCTTATATACTAACAAGGTTTTCACTTTTATCAACCAGGTATTTGATTAACTGTTACCAAGGTTTTCTTTACTAATATATTGCAAGTTTTCATTTGTAATATATTTCCTCTTCTTCCTTCCTTCCTTCTCTTCCTTGTTCCTCTTCTCTTAGTATTTTCCTCTCCCTTCTTTTCTTCCATTCTCTACATTCCTCTTTCTTTCTACCCTTATTTTGTTATTTTCTTCCTTCTCTTCCTTTCCCTTCCCTTTCTCTTCCTTTCCTTCCTTTTCTCTTCCTTTCCCTTCTTTTCTTCTCTTCCTTTCCTTCCTTTTCTTCTCCTTTCCCTTTCTTTTCTTCTTCTTTCCCTTAATTTTCTTCTCTTCCTTTCCTTCCTTTTCTTCTCCTTTCCCTTCCTTCTCTTCCTTTCCCTTCCTTTTCTTCTCTTCCTTTCCCTTCATTTTCTTCTCTTCCTTTCCTTCCTTTTCTTCTCTTCCTTTCCTTCCTTTTCTTCTCTTCCTTTCCTTCCTTCTCTTCCTTTCCTTCCTTTCCTTCTCTTCCTTTCCTTCCTTTTTCTCTTCCTTTCCTTCCTTTTCTTCTCCTTTCCCTTCCTTTTCTTCTCCTTTCCCTTCCTTTCCCTTTCTTCTCTTCCCTCCTCCTCCTCCTCCTCCTCCTCTTCCTCTTCCTCCTCCTCCTTCAAACATATTCTCAGTCTTCTGTACCTATATATTTGCAAGGTTTTCATTTAATATTTCAGCCAGGTATTTTGTTCTTTGCAAATTTATCAAGATTTACTTATATATACTAACAAGGTTTTCACTTTTATCAACCAGGTATTTGATTAACTGTTACCAAGGTTTTCTTTACTAATATATTGCAAGGTTTTCATTTGTAATATATTTCCTCTTCTTCCTTCCTTCCTTCTCTTCCTTGTTCCTCTTCTCTTAGTATTTTCCTCTCCTTCTTTTCTTCCATTCTCTACATTCCTCTTTCTTTCTACCCTTATTTTGTTATTTTCTTCCTTCTCTTCCTTTCCCTTCCCTTTCTCTTCCTGTCCTTCCTTTTCTCTTCCTTTCCCTTCTTTTCTTCTCTTCCTTTCCTTCCTTTTCTTCTCCTTTCCCTTTCTTTCTTCTTCTTTCCTTAATTTTCTTCTCTTCCTTTCCTTCCTTTTCTTCTCCTTTCCTTCCTTCTCTTCCTTTCCTTCCTTTTCTTCTCTTCCTTTCCCTTCCTTTTCTTCTCTTCCTTTTCTTCTCTTCCTTTCCCTTCCTTTTCTTCTATTCCTTTCCCTTCCTTGTCTTCCTTTCCTTCCTTTCCTTCTCTTCCTTTCCTTCCTTTTTTTCTCTTCCTTTCCTTCCTTTTCTTCTCCTTTCCTTCCTTTTCTTCTCCTTTCCTTCCTTTCCTTTCTTCTCTTCCCTCCTCCTCCTCCTCCTCCTTCTCTTCCTCTTCCTTCTCCTCCTCCATTCAAACATATTATCAGTCTTCTGTACCTATATATTTGAAAGGTTTTAATTTAATATTTAAGCCAGGTCTTTTGTTCTTTGCAAATTTATCACCAAGATTTACTTTATATACTAACAAGGTTTTCACTTTTATCAACCAGGTATTTGATTAACTGTTACCAAGGTTTTCTTTACTAATATATTGCAAGGTTTTCATTTGTAATATATTTCCTCTTCTTCCTTCCCTTCCTTCTCTTCCCTTGTTCCTCTTCTCTTAGTATTTTCCTCTCCCTTCTTTTCTTCCATTCTCTACATTCCTCTTTCTTTCTACCCTTATTTTGTTATTTTCTTCCTTCTCTTCCTTTCCCTTCCCTTTCTCTTCCTTTCCCTTCCTTTTCTCTTCCTTTCCCTTCTTTTTCTTCTCTTCCTTTCCCTTCCTTTTCTTCTCCTTTCCCTTTCTTTTCTTCTTCTTTCCCTTAATTTTCTTCTCTTCCTTTCCCTTCCTTTTCTTCTCTTCCTTTCCCTTCCTTTTCTTCTCTTCCTTTCCCTTCCTTTTCTTCTCTTCCTTTCCCTTCCTTTTCTTCTCTTCCTTTCCCTTCCTTTTCTTCTCTTCCTTTCCCTTCCTTCTCTTCCTTTCCCTTCCTTTCCTTCTCTTCCTTTCCCTTCCTTTTTTTCTCTTCCTTTCCCTTCCTTTTCTTCTCCTTTCCCTTCCTTTTCTTCTCCTTTCCCTTCCTTTCACTTTCTTCTCTTCCCTCCCTCCTCCTCCTCCTCCTCCTCTTCCTCTTCCTTCTCCTCCTCCCTTCAAACATATTCTCAGTCTTCTGTACCTATATATTTGCAAGGTTTTCATTTAATATTTCAGCCAGGTATTTTGTTCTTTGCAAATTTATCACCAAGATTTACTTATATATACTAACAAGGTTTTCACTTTTATCAACCAGGTATTTGATTAACTGTTACCAAGGTTTTCTTTACTAATATATTGCAAGGTTTTCATTTGTAATATATTTCCTCTTCTTCCTTCCCTTCCTTCTCTTCCCTTGTTCCTCTTCTCTTAGTATTTTCCTCTCCCTTCTTTTCTTCCATTCTCTACATTCCTCTTTCTTTCTACCCTTATTTTGTTATTTTCTTCCTTCTCTTCCTTTCCTTCCTTTCTCTTCCTTTCCTTCCTTTTCTCTTCCTTTCCCTTCTTTTTCTTCTCTTCCTTTCCCTTCCTTTTCTTCTCCTTTACCTGTCTTTTCTTCTTCTTTCCCTTAATTTTCTTCTCTTCCTTTCCCTTCCTTTTCTTCTCCTTTCCCTTCCTTCTCTTCCTTTCTTCCTATTCTTCTCTTCCTTTCCCTTCCTTTTCTTCTCTTCCTTTCCTTCCTTTTCTTCTCTTCCTTTCCTTCCTTTTCTTCTCTTCCTTTCCTTCCTTCTCTTCCTTTCCTTCCTTTCCTTCTCTTCCTTTCCTTCCTTTTTTTCTCTTCCTTTCCCTTCCTTTTCTTCTCCTTTCCCTTCCTTTTCTTCTCCTTTCCCTTCCTTTCACTTTCTTCTCTTCCCTCCCTCCTCCTCCTCCTCTTCCTCTTCCTTCTCCTCCTCCCTTCAAACATATTCTCAGTCTTCTGTACCTATATATTTGCAAGGTTTTCATTTAATATTTCAGCCAGGTATTTTGTTCTTTGCAAATTTATCACCAAGATTTACTTATATATACTAACAAGGTTTTCACTTTTATCAACCAGGTATTTGATTAACTGTTACCAAGGTTTTCTTTACTAATATATTGCAAGGTTTTCATTTGTAATATATTTCCTCTTCTTCCTTCCCTTCCTTCTCTTCCCTTGTTCCTCTTCTCTTAGTATTTTCCTCTCCCTTCTTTTCTTCCATTCTCTACATTCCTCTTTCTTTCTACCCTTATTTTGTTATTTTCTTCCTTCTCTTCCTTTCCCTTCCCTTTCTCTTCCTTTCCCTTCCTTTTCTCTTCCTTTCACTTCTTTTTCTTCTCTTCCTTTCCCTTCCTTTTCTTCTCCTTTCCCTTTCTTTTCTTCTTCTTTCCCTTAATTTTCTTCTCTTCCTTTCCCTTCCTTTTCTTCTCCTTTCCCTTCCTTCTCTTCCTTTCCCTTCCTTTTCTTCTCTTCCTTTCCCTTCCTTTTCTTCTCTTCCTTTCCCTTCCTTTTCTTCTCTTCCTTTCCCTTCCTTTTCTTCTCTTCCTTTCCCTTCCTTCTCTTCCTTTCCCTTCCTTTCCTTCTCTTCCTTTCCCTTCCTTTTTTTCTCTTCCTTTCCCTTCCTTTTCTTCTCCTTTCCCTTCCTTTCCCTTTCTTCTCTTCCCTCCCTCCTCCTCCTCCTCCTCCTCTTCCTCTTCCTTCTCCTCCTCCCTTCAAACATATTCTCAGTCTTCTGTACCTATATATTTGCAAGGTTTTCATTTAATATTTCAGCCAGGTATTTTGTTCTTTGCAAATTTATCACCAAGATTTACTTATATATACTAACAAGGTTTTCACTTTTATCAACCAGGTATTTGATTAACTGTTACCAAGGTTTTCTTTACTAATATATTGCAAGGTTTTCATTTGTAATATATTTCCTCTTCTTCCTTCCCTTCCTTCTCTTCCCTTGTTCCTCTTCTCTTAGTATTTTCCTCTCCCTTCTTTTCTTCCATTCTCTACATTCCTCTTTCTTTCTACCCTTATTTTGTTATTTTCTTCCTTCTCTTCCTTTCCCTTCCCTTTCTCTTCCTTTCCCTTCCTTTTCTCTTCCTTTCCCTTCTTTTTCTTCTCTTCCTTTCCCTTCCTTTTCTTCTCCTTTCCCTTTCTTTTCTTCTTCTTTCCCTTAATTTTCTTCTCTTCCTTTCCCTTCCTTTTCTTCTCTTCCTTTCCCTTCCTTTTCTTCTCTTCCTTTCCCTTCCTTTTCTTCTCTTCCTTTCCCTTCCTTTTCTTCTCTTCCTTTCCCTTCCTTTTCTTCTCTTCCTTTCCCTTCCTTCTCTTCCTTTCCCTTCCTTTCCTTCTCTTCCTTTCCCTTCCTTTTTTTCTCTTCCTTTCCCTTCCTTTTCTTCTCCTTTCCCTTCCTTTCCCTTTCTTCTCTTCCCTCCCTCCTCCTCCTCCTCCTCCTCCTCCTCTTCCTCTTCCTTCTCCTCCTCCCTTCAAACATATTCTCAGTCTTCTGTACCTATATATTTGCAAGGTTTTCATTTAATATTTCAGCCAGGTATTTTGTTCTTTGCAAATTTATCACCAAGATTTACTTATATATACTAACAAGGTTTTCACTTTTATCAACCAGGTATTTGATTAACTGTTACCAAGGTTTTCTTTACTAATATATTGCAAGGTTTTCATTTGTAATATATTTCCTCTTCTTCCTTCCCTTCCTTCTCTTCCCTTGTTCCTCTTCTCTTAGTATTTTCCTCTCCCTTCTTTTCTTCCATTCTCTACATTCCTCTTTCTTTCTACCCTTATTTTGTTATTTTCTTCCTTCTCTTCCTTTCCCTTCCCTTTCTCTTCCTTTCCCTTCCTTTTCTCTTCCTTTCCTTTCCTTTTCTTCTCTTCCTTTCCCTTCCTTTTCTTCTCCTTTCCTTTCTTTTCTTCTTCTTTCCCTTAATTTTCTTCTCTTCCTTTCCCTTCCTTTTCTTCTCCTTTCCTTCCTTCTCTTCCTTTCCTTCCTTTTCTTCTCTTCCTTTCCTTCCTTTTCTTCTCTTCCTTTCCTTCCTTTTCTTCTCTTCCTTTCCCTTCCTTTTCTTCTCTTCCTTTCCTTCCTTCTCTTCCTTTCCTTCCTTTCCTTCTCTTCCTTTCCTTCCTTTTTCTCTTCCTTTCCTTCCTTTTCTTCTCCTTTCCTTCCTTTTCTTCTCCTTTCCTTCCTTTCCTTTCTTCTCTTCCTCCTCCTCCTCCTCCTCCTCCTCTTCCTCTTCCTTCTCCTCCTCCTTCAAACATATTCTCAGTCTTCTGTACCTATATATTTGCAAGGTTTTCATTTAATATTTCAGCCAGGTATTTTGTTCTTTGCAAATTTATCACCAAGATTTACTTATATATACTAACAAGGTTTTCACTTTTATCAACCAGGTATTTGATTAACTGTTACCAAGGTTTTCTTTACTAATATCTTGCAATGTTTTAAGTTGTAATATATTTCGTATTCTTGCTTCGCTTCCTTCTCTTCCCTTGTTCCTCTTCTCTTATTATTTTCCTCTCCCTTCTTTTCATCCATTCTCTACCTTCCGCCTCTTTCTTTCTACCCTTATTTTGTTATTTTCTGCCTTCTCTTACTTTCCCGTCCTTTTCGTCTCCTTTCCTTCCTTTTCTCTTCCTTTCCTTTCCTTTTCTTCTCTTCCTTTCAATTCCTTTTCTTCTCATTTCCTTTCTTTTCTTCTTCTTTCATTTTCTTCTCTTCCTTTCCCTTCCTTTTCTTCTCCTTTCCCTTCCTTTTCTTCCTTTCCCTTCCTTTTCTTCTCTTCCTTTCCCTTCCTTTTCTTCTCTTCCTTTCCCTTCCTTTTCTTCTCTTCCTTTCCCTTCCTTTTCTTCTCTTCCTTTCCCTTCCTTCTCTTCCTTTCCCTTCCTTTCCTTCTCTTCCTTTCCCTTCCTTTTCTTCTCCTTTCCCTTCCTTTTCTTCTCCTTTCCCTTCCTTTCCCTTTCTTCTCTTCCCTCCCTCCTCCTCCTCCTCCTCCTCCTCCTCCCTTCAAACATATTCTCAGTCTTCTGTACCTATATATTTACAAGGTTTTCATTTAATATATCGGCCAGGTATTTTGTTCTTTGTAAATTTATCACCAAGATTTACTTATAAATTACAAGGTTTTCATTAATATATCAACTAGGTATGTTGCTGCTGCCTTAAACATGCTGTAGTATTGCCTCAGCAGAATATCAAGTCCAATGGAGTTATTTCTATGTCTATATACAAAAGATTATTATTATTATTATATCCCAGTAAGGAGGTATAAGTGATGGGATTAGTTTCCCTTACCTCAGCTGACACTCCTGGGTCAAGTGTCGTAGGGTGGGTGAAGCGACGTGCCCCCCTGCGTATGCCATTATTGATTGGTTGATTGAGTGTGCTGGGATTCTTGTGTACTGTTTTGTGATGCCGGTGATAGTTTTTCAAGACCTCTGCATCTGGAACGGAGACTCGTGAAAACCTGTAATCTCTTTGTTTTTTTGGAAATATTTAATTGTAATGGAAACCTGCTTTGTTTAACCCGCTGGTGGTAGCTGCGGGGAACATGTTTCTTAAAGGCCACTCCCTCTAAGCAAGAAAAATGAGAAAAATATCATCACTCATGCAAACCATTTCACAATATACATCAACTTATTTGTGATCAGTTTATGCATCATCTATTTTTGGGGGTTTATATCATGGCAAAAATTTCACCGTTCGCTGGTACCAGGTTAATGATATGTACCTTGGTGTGACCACTTCCTTCCCTCTCCTCAGCTGCTGTGGGAGTGCTGCCCTCCACAGCAAGCAAGGGGCTGCCCTGCCCAGACCACAGCAAGAGGAGGAAGAGCTCTGCATTACTAAGTTAAGTACCTCACTATGACATTCTGAGGTTTGGCCTCATTTTGCCTTCTATTTAAAACTTTTACTTTCTAATGAACCTTAATCTTTTCTCAGCCTGCTTCCTCCTCCTCCTCCTCCTTCAACTTCCTTTACCTCCTTGTGTGAATCTGTCCGTCCCGAGATCCGGCGAGACCATCCCGACGTCGTAACACCCGTTTGGGAGGGGGGACTCATGAAGCTGGGGGCAGCAGCCCTAAGGTGGGGAGGGTTGCGCCGACACCTCCACTCCGTTTCGGCGGAATGTGGCTGGCTAGGTGGCCTGAACCACTGTCTGGGTTGTTTGTCGTTCAGTCGGATTGAGGATCTGCCTCCTTGAGGTGCACATGTCATAGTGGTGGCAGAAGCGAGAGTGAGTGAAGCTGATGTCATCCGACGTCGTAACACCGTTGGGCAGGGCAGGGCTCTCATGTCAAGTCTCCCCGGTGCACATGTCACAGAGGTGCAAACAGCATGGCCTTCTTTCCTATCTTTTCCCCTCCTCCTCCTCCACCCCTCCCCACACACACCTCCTGCTGTTATATCGTCACCCTCATAAAGTAATTGCCTAAGTCATTTTTCAGTGATTTCCATTTTGTTAAGTTGTCTTAGATATTCAGGGTTTGAGTGTTCTAGAATTGCCTTTTATTTCTGCCTAAATCTTAAGCCAAATGAGATGATGACGTTCTCTTCTTGAAAATAGAAAATAACGACTTGGGCGGTTTCTTTACGAAGGTGGCGAGATTATAATAGGTTTTGCACCCTCTATTTAGGGATGTGCACTAATTTTGTCTCTTCTCTTCCTCCTCCTCCCCTGGCTGGCCGGGGAACGGAGGAGGAGCACTAGAACGAGGAGGTGAAGGGAGGCGGAGGAGAGACGACTCGAGCACAGGAGGCAAGAGACAAGCAGAGACGCAGGACCAGAAAGGTGAGCTCTATCTCTTTATCCTGGATTGTTACCATTCCTATTTAATTTACTTGTGACACTTTTAACCCGGCCACTGCGATTGGCATCGATTTGGCCTGCACTGGTAGCCTGGTAACACTCCCAGGTCTCTCTCTGGCTCTGTGGTGGATAGTGGAGTGTTTCCCATGTGGTATTGGTGTGCTGGATATCCCTTCACTGGTAGCCTGGTAACATACACTCCCAGGTCTCTCTCTGGCTCTGTGGTGGATAGTGGAGTGTTTCCCATGTGGTATTGGTGTGCTGGATATCCCTTCACTGGTAGCCTGGTAACATACACTCCCAGGTCTCTCTCTGGCTCTGTGGTGGATAGTGGAGTGTTTCCCATGTGGTATTGGTGTGCTGGATATCCCTTCACTGGTAGCCTGGTAACATACACTCCCAGGTCTCTCTCTGGCTCTGTGGTGGATAGTGGAGTGTTTCCCATGTGGTATTGGTGTGCTGGATATCCCCTCCCAAGGTGCAGGACTTTACATTTTTCCTCATTGAATTGTAGAAGCCACTTTTTGTTCCATTCCTGTAGCTTGGTGATGTCTTCTTGTAGGAAATTCATGGTCAAGGGTCCTTCTCTATTGCTGTTTTGTATGGAGGGGTTCATGGAAAGCTTTGGGACATAGGCTAAAGCTGCACATGGCCTCAGTGCTCATCTCTGTCACTTTGGCCAAGTAACCCAACACCACACTGTAGCAAGAATTCAACCGCCAGATGCCACCAAAAACAGAACTTCGCCTTGGTTTGGTTGCCTCTAACACTACCTCAGATATACACAGAGTTGTTAGCTGCTCCATATTCTCCTTCTTCTTTGTTTATAGTCCTTCCAGTCTTGATGGCGGACTTGCCTTGATGCTCCTCCATTTTGCTGGGTCCAATGCTAATCCTTCCTCTTTCTAACACTTCCAGGTCTTGTGTCACTGTTCCTCTCCATGTTATCCTTGGGTCTTCTAACTGTCCTCCCTCTAGGTACCTCAGTATCCTCCACCATCCTCAGCACTCCGCCCTCTCCTCTCTTCATGTGTTCGAATCATTGCCAGCTTCTCTGGGTCATTTTCTTAAATATTTTGGCGCCCAAGCTCACATTTTTAAGGCTTTTATAGGAGTTTCAGGCATTCCCAGCGGTGGTGTAACCCTGTAGCATCAGGTTGATGTTTATTAACGGTCACTCAAGTGAGAAAAATGAGAAAAAATCACCCCTCACACAAACCATTTCATAATATATATCAAAGCATTTGTGATCAGTTTATGTATCCTCTATTTGGGGGGGTAAATAGCATGGCACAAAGTTGGCCTGTTGCTGCTACCGGGTTAATGATATGGACCTTGGTGTGACCACTTCCTTCCTCTCCTCAGCTGCTGTGGAGTGCTGCCCTCCACAGCAAGCAAGGGGCTGCCCTGCCCAGACCACAGCAAGAGGAGGAAGAGCTCTGCATTACTAAGTTAAGTACCTCACTATGACATTCTGAGGGTTTGGCTTCATTTTTGCCTTCTATTAAAAACTTTTTACTTTCTAACGAACCTTAATCTTTTCTCAGCCTGCCTCCTCCTCCTCCTCCTCCTTCAACTTCCTTTACCTCCTTGTGTGAATCTGTCCGTCCCGAGATCCGGCGAGACCATCCCGACGTCGTAACACCCGTTTGGGAGTGGGGGGACTCATGAAGCTGGGGGCGGCAGCCCTAAGGTGGGGGGTTGCGACACCTCCACTCCGTTTCGGCGGAATGTGGCTGGCTAGGGTGGCCTGAACCACTGTCTGGGTTGTTTGTCGTTCAGTCGGATTGAGGATCTGCCTCCCTTGAGGTGCACATGTCATAGTGATGGCAGAAGCGAGTGTGAGTGAAGCTGATGTCATCCCGACGTCGTAACACCGTTGGGCGGGGCGGGGCTCTCATGTCAAGTCTCCCCGCGGTGCACATGTCACAGAGGTGCAAATAGCATGGCCTTCTTTCCTATCTTTTCCCCCTCCTCCTCCTCCACCCCCTCCCCCACACACACCTCCTGCTGTTATATCGTCACCCTCATAAAGTAATTGCCTAAGTCATTTTTCAGTGATTTCCATTTTTGTTAAGTTGTCTTAGATATTCAGGGTTTGAGTGTTCTAGAATTGCCTTTTTATTTCTGCCTAAATCTTAAGCCAAATGAGATGATGACGTTCTCTTCTTGAAAAATAGAAAATAACGACTTGGGCGGTTTCTTTACGAAGGTGGCGAGATTGTAATAGGTTTTGCACCCTCTATTTAGGGATGTGCACTAATTTTCGTCTCTTCTCTTCCCCTCCTCCTCCCCTGGCTGGCCGGGGAACGGAGGAGGAGCACTAGGACGAGGAGGTGAAGGGAGGCGCAGGGAGAGACGACTCAAGCACGAGGAGGCAAGAGACAAGAAGCAGAGACGCAGGAACGGAAAGGTGAGCTCTATCTCTTTATCCTGGATTTTTACCATTCATATTTAATTTACTTGTGACACTTTTAACCCGGCCACTGCGATTGGCATGGATTTGGCCTTCACTGATAGCCTGGTAACATGCACTCCCAGGTCTCTCTCTGGCTCTGTGGCGGATAGTGGAGTGTTTCCCATGTGGTATTGGTGTGCTGGATATCCCTTCACTGGTAGCCTGGTAACATACACTCCCAGGTCTTTCTCTGGCTCTGTGGTGGATAGTGAAGTGTTTCCCATGTGGTATTGGTGTGCTGGATATCCCTTCACTGGTAGCCTGGTAACATACACTCCCAGGTCTCTCTCTGGCTCTGTGGTGGATAGTGGAGTGTTTCCCATGTGGTATTGGTGTGCTGGATATCCCTTCACTGGTAGCCTGGTAACATACACTCCCAGGTCTTTCTCTGGCTCTGTGGTGGATAGTGGAGTGTTTCCCATGTGGTATTGGTGTGCTGGATATCCCTTCACTGGTAGCCTGGTAACATACACTCCCAGGTCTTTCTCTGGCTCTGTGGTGGATAGTGGAGTGTTTCCCATGTGGTATTGGTGTGCTGGATATCCCTTCACTGGTAGCCTGGTAACATACACTCCCAGGTCTTTCTCTGGCTCTGTGGTGGATAGTGGAGTGTTTCCCATGTGGTATTGGTGTGCTGGATATCCCTTCACTGGTAGCCCGGTAACATACACTCCCAGGCTCGTCGCTGCTACTCGGTGAAGCCACAAATTTATCCCGTCGCTGCTACTGGGTTAATGATCCTGTGGTAGCTTGACCCTTCTTCTGTGCCATGAACCTAATAAAACACTCATTAGAACATCGCTGATCTCTTTTTAACATTTGGAAATAGTTAATGAGCGAGGTGGGAGCATCTCTGAACACCAACTTCTGTCTCACTCATCCTGGATAATCACAAACTCATGTAGACTCAGAAAATGTAACCTTCATTAGACTAACAACAGAGTTTCTTCCAGGCAGCCAGATGGTCGATGCTGTGAAGAGGAGGAAGATGACTGCAGGAGGCGGTGTGTGTGTGTCGGGGAAGGAGATGACAGCCCACCCTCACACACAGCTGGTTAAGGTACCGACTGATTTCTTTCGTTGCAATCAAAACTTTTTCATATGGATTATTATGGGTAGAGGTCTCATTGTGCTGTTGGACTTGAATTCATTTAGTGTGAAGTCTTCTGCAAGTGTAAACCTTTCTAATTACAGACATATTTTAACCCGGTAGCAGTGACGGGCCAAATTTGCGGCTTTACTGTGTAGCAGCGACGTACCAAATTTGTGGCTTTACCGTGTAGCAGCGACGGGCCAAATTTGTGGCTTTACCGTGTAGCAGCGACGGGCCAAATTTGTGCCATGATTTAAACCCCCCAAAATAGATGATACATAATCTGATCACAAATACTTTGATATATATATTATGAAATGGTTTGTGTGAGGGGTGATTTTTTCTCATTTTTCTCGCTTAGAGGGACCATTAAGAAACATGATCCCCGCTGCTACTGGGTTAAGATTAACATAACATTTTGGCGCCCAAGCTTGCATATATTTGACTAGGCTTTCATGGGACTCCTGTGCCTTTCCACGGGTAGCTTTAAGACCTTGATGGCAGTTTGACCCTTTTCAGTTTGCAGAAAATGTAAACCTTTCTCTGATTAACAAATTTTGGGGCATACTTAAATAAACCATTTCAGCACTTAAGCTCACTTATTTGACAAGGGATTTCTGTGTCTTTCCACGGGTAGCTTTAAGACCTTGGTGGCAGTTTGACCCTTTTCAGTTTGCAGAAAATGTAAACCTTTCTCTGATTAACAAATTTTGGGGCATACTTAAATAAACCATTTCAGCACTTAAGCTCACATATTTGACAAGGGATTTCTGTGTCTTTCCACGGGTAGTTTTAAGACCCTGGTGGCAGTTTGACCCTTTTCAGTTTGCAGAAAATGTAAACCTTTCTCTGATTAACAAATTTTGGGGCATACTTAAATAAACCATTTCAGCACTTAAGCTTACATATTTGACAAGGGATTTCTGTGTCTTTCCACGGGTAGATTTAAGACCCTGGTGGTAGAGGTAGACGACCCTTCTTTTGTACCATGAACGTAGAAAACACATTCACTGGAACTCAGTTGATCTCCTTTTTGGTGTTTTTGAAATAGTTGATGTGGAAGCGACTGACAGTACCATTTTTTCCAGGCCTGCAAGAGAGCCTAGTCAATGAAGAGGAAAAGAAGACAAGAATAAAGAAGACAAGAAGAAAGAAGAGAGGCAAAACAGGAGGAGGGGATTTTTTTTCTGTCTATACCTGAAGTGTGATGAATTTACTAAGGGTATATTTAAGCCTGATATAACGTACTTTAAGGTATATTTAATGGTACAAGTGTGTAGCCTACTTTTGCCTGGAGTTGGAGACGGTAAAATGCTCTCCGACTCCTTTATTGTGGTGCTGTGTGGTTTGTTTACTGTGGTGCGATGTGGGTCATTTACTGTGGTGCGGTGTGGTTCGTTAATTAAGGTCAGGTATGGTTCGTTTATTGTAGTGCGGTATGGTTCGTTTACTGTGGTGCGGTGTGGCTCGTTAATTAAGGTGAGGTGTGGTTCGTTTATTGTGGTGCGGTGTGGTTCGTTAATTAAGGTCAGGTATGGTTCGTTTATTGTAGTGCGGTATGGTTCGTTTACTGTGGTGCGGTGTGGCTCGTTAATTAAGGTGAGGTGTGGTTCATTTATTGTGGTGCGATGTGGCGTTGCGGGCTTTAATTTCCCTACCACTGCACGGTGGAGTCAAATTTTTTTATATCCGACTCCACACCTGTGTTAGAGTGTAAGAGTATTGATGGAATATATTTAAGGTGCTGGGGGATACTGTGGTGCACTTGTCGCGGCAACCCATTCTGCTTCTGCATAACCCGTACTGCTGCATGACGCATAGCAACTCGTGTTTTTTTCTGCTGCCGCAACGACTCGTACTGCTAACGCATAATGACCTGTGCTGCTTCTGCTATTGTAACAACTCTTACTGCAATAACTTACTGCTGCTTCCATTTAAAAACGTATAAACGCATAAACCCGCTGTGTTGCCAACTTGTCAACAACCCAACTAATGAATTTTCTGATCAAAGATCAAAGAGAGGATTAGGCCTTCAGGGGACACCTCTTAAATAAAAACGCGCCTGGGACTTTTACCTCAGAGGTGGTGTGGAAAAAAAGTCCAGTCACGAAAATAAGTATCTTATACTCCATGAAAGTGTCTCAGTCTTATGAGAACACAAAGGTTGAGAGGGCTCAAACATTCTGTTGTTTCCCGCATATGCTCCCATGTTAGCAGTAAGGGCACTAAATTCTGATCTCTGTACAAAACAACCAAATATACATAATAACGAACAGAAAGTTAAATAAAATGTTTGCCTGCATTACCCGTCAGCAGCGTAGACGTAACAAGGGTTGAAAAAATGACTTATTTATTACAGCCGCTGGCCAACGCCTTGACCCCAGAGGCTTTGTGTTTGTCTCCGCGTCCTCCGCACTACACTGCACAGAATCTGGCGAGCCTGGGTTGTGACAGCTATTTCCCAAAGCCTCCAAGGATACCAGTCAGGCTTATGAGTGTTTTTCGTGTTGTTGGGGAAGCTCGCAAATCTACACCTGGAAATACTACTACCAACACAACCCATATGAAAGCCTTTCCTAAAACATAAAACCTCTACCAGTGCCTTACCAGACGGAACCAAAGCTTACCAAATACCCAAAAATCTCTACTATTTGTGGTTGACTCAAGGTATTGAATTTTCACTTATTTTTTTACAATGATGTTAGTGTCCCTTATATGTCTTGTTGGGTCTGTTATTTGTTCTATATATAAGGTATTGAATTTGCACTTATTTTTTATAATGACGTTAGTGTCCCTCATATGTCGTGTCATTGAGGGAGTGTTTGGGTCTATTATTTGTTCTATATATAAGGTATTGAATTTCCACTGATTTTGTATACTTATGTTACTGTCCCTCATATGTTGTGTCATTGAGGGAGTGTTTGGGTCTATCATTTTTGTTTTGATGCCCCTTTCATGGATCTAAATAATGACATCCACCTTAAAATAAATGTATGTGTCTGTGGTCATCCCAAAGCTGAAGGTTGGTATCTACTCCACTGTTTTTCATGTTTTCTCGGACAGTTCATATTATTAGCAAATGTTTTTACCTGTCCGCTGTGATTGGCACGGATTTCGCCTTCACTGGTAACCTGGTAACATGTACTCCCAAATCATTCTTTGTCTCTGTGGTGGATAGTGGAGTGTTTCCCATGTGGTATTGGTGTGCTGGATATCCCTTCACTGGTAGCCTGATAACATATGTACTCCCAGATCATTCTTTGTCTCTGTGGTGGATAGTGGAGTGCTTCCCACGTGGTACTGGTGTGGTGGATATCCCCTCCCAAGGTGCAGGACTATATATTTTTCTAAACTGAATTGTAGCAGCCACTTTTTGCTCCACTCCTGTAGCTTGGTGATGTCTTCTTGTAGGAAATCCACAGTGAAGGGTTTAAGCAAGTGAGATTTTACCCTCCCATGACCAGTGTACAGAAGGGACCCTGTAGTTGTTTGAAGGAATATTACCGGATTGATTAACTAGATGGTACATATTAGATTAGGGCAAAATGTGAGAATGGGGGCAGGAGACTGGCTTCAACTAGAGGGTATAATATAGATTGACCTTGTAGTTGTTTGAAGGAATATTACTGGACTTGGGAGAGAGTGTGGAGGGAGGAGGAGAAATATTGATAATAGACGATAGTGATCCTTTATATGGTGATGAAGGGAATGGTGATAGGTACTGGTGATGATAATGGTGATGTTATAGTGATGGAGGGAGGGATGTGGCAGGTGGTTGGATGAGAGGTGAAGGGGGATGGGGAGTAAGGGGAGGTGAGGGGAAGAGTGAGGGGTGAATGGGGAGAGGAGGAATGGGTAAGCAGGGAGAAGATGAATACATAGGAATACATAAGAACATAAGAACGCAGGAGTCTGCAAGAGGCCGGTAGGCCTGTACGAGCAGCTCCTTTGACCCTAAGCTCCCGTGTATCTAACCCCACCTAATATCGCTGTCCATGAATTTATCTAGTCTATTTTTGAATGTGACAATTGTATTGGCACTCACCACATGACTGCTAAGCCTATTCCACTCATCCACCACCCTGTTAGTAAACCAATTTTTGCCTATGTCCCTGTTGAATCTGAATCTGAATTTATCCAGTTTAAACCCGTTACTTCGTGTCCTACCCGGTTCTCTTACCAACAAAACCTTATGAATGTCTCCCTTATTAAAGCCCTTCATCCATTTATAAACCTCGATCATGTCTCCACGCACCCTTCGCCTTTCTAGAGAATGCAAGTTTAACTGTTTGAGTCTTTCCTCGTATGGCAAGTTTCTCAACCCCTGAATCATCTTAGTCATCCTCCTCTGCACCGATTCTAACATTTTGATATCCATTCTATAGTAGGGTGACCAGAACTGAACCGCACCAGAAGACCTATCAGTCTATGGCGAGGGTGTCTGTTTACTACCGCTACTACTAGAAATCTACGTGGTAGGACAGGACAGAAAAGATGAAGGGGTGGGAGGTGGAGGGGTTGAGGGGCGAGGCTGGGTGGGCTCTTCCGTTTGTGTGGCCCCTCTTGAGTGGCTGTGTGTGTGTGTGTGTGTGTGTGTGTGTGTGTGTGTGTGTGTGTGTGTGTGTGTGTGTGTGTGTGTGTGTGTTTCTATTATCTATTAAATCATTGCATTTTTTTTTCAATCCATCTTATTCTTCCTTTTCTTTTCTTTCTCGTTCTTCTATTTATTTATTTATATTTGGGTCAAGCCTTTGGTCACCTCATTTACTCGATCGTTCATACGGAATTAAAAAGGATTTGATCGGACACACCTGGCCACGAGAGAGAGAGAGAGAGAGAGATTGACAGCCTAGGAAAACACACACACACACACACACCCACACCCACCTACCTTCCCGTTAACTACCTACCTCGATCTCTCCTTCCTTCCCTCCCCCTCCCCCTCTTCCTCCCTTTCCTCCTCTCCTTCCCTCCTTCCTCCCTAACCCCCTCCTCCTCTGAGTAAGCAATATATAACTAACGAGTGATTATGGCATTGGCTAATCTCCTCCCCCCTTCCACGTCACGTGGGTTCAGGGGTTAGATATGAGGCGTTTAAGGGATAAGTTCACCAGCGATCGACGGCAACTTCCTGGAAAAAGTCCTGTTCACTTTATTAGCTTATGTCAATCTTCGGAAATAAAAAAAGAAACAAAAAAGGAAGCCCCGGTAAGTGCTGCCCCCTGTGAGCAAACACGCCTGGTATGCCATTCATTCAGCAGGGGACGAGGTGAGAATTCAAAGACCAAGTCGTGTTTTTTCGCCGTGCATTCAGGCTAATTTCGGGCTATTTCTGGGCGTTCGGGGCGTGGTACATTGCTTTTCCTGTAGCCACAAGGAACGTACAGGTATAGGACGGTACGTGGAGGTGTTTCCATAGCCACAGACAGTATATTAAGCGATAATTCAACGTCTATATTGCCTACTCTCAGCCGCCAAGAAGTCCCTCCCAATGTACCCCGTGAACTCCCGTACGTGTGTTTGGGCGGTGTGTGGGCGTTTTGGGTGTGATACATTAGATTTCTAGCACTAATGAGGAAGCTGTAGGTATAATATTGTACGTGGAAGTCTTCCCATCGCCATAGACAGCTCATAAAAGGGGTAAATCAGCGTATATACAGCCTCCCCTCCCCGCCAGAAGCCCCGCCCAGCGCACCCTGTGAACTCCCGTGTGGCTGAGCTGTGTGTGGGCGTTTGGGCGTGATACATTAGTTTTCCATCACTGTTAAGGAAGCTGTAGGTATAATATTGTACGTGGTGGTCTTCCCATCGCCATAGACAGCTCATAAAAGGGGTAAATCAGCGTAAATACAGCCTCCCGTCCCGCCAGAAGCCCGCCCAGCGCACCCTGTGAACTCCCGTGTCTTTGAGCTGTGTGTGGGCGTTTGGGCGTGATACATTAGTTTTCCATCACTGTTAAGGAAGCTGTAGGTATAATATTGTACGTGGAGGTCTTCTCATCGCCATAGACAGCTCATAAAAGGATAAATCAGCGTATATACAGCCTCCCCTCCCCGCCCAGCGCACCCGTGAACTCCCGTGTGTGTGGGCGTTTGGGCGTGATACATTAGTTTTCCATCACTGTTAAGGAAGCTGTAGGTATAATATTGTACGTGGAGGTCTTCCCATCGCCATAGACAGCTCATAAAGGGTAAATCAGCGTATATACAGCCTCCCCTCCCCGCCCAGCGCACCCGTGAACTCCCGTGTGTGTGGGCGTTTGGGCGTGATACATTAGTTTTCCATCACTGTTAAGGAAGCTGCAGGTATAATATTGTACGTGGAGGTCTTCCCATCGCCATAAACAGCTCATAAAGGGTAAATCAGCGTATATACAGCCTCCCCTCCCCGCCCAGCGCACCCGTGAACTCCCGTGTGTGTGGGCGTTTGGGCGTGATACATTAGTTTTCCATCACTGTTAAGGAAGCTGCAGGTATAATATTGTACGTGGTGGTCTTCCCATCGCCATAGACAGCTCATAAAAGGATAAATCAGCGTATATACAGCCTCCCCTCCCCGCCCAGCGCACCCGTGAACTCCCGTGTGTGTGGGCGTTTGGGCGTGATACATTAGTTTTCCATCACTGTTAAGGAAACTGCAGGTATAATATTGTACGTGGAGGTCTTCCCATCGCCATAAACAGCTCATAAAGGGTAAATCAGCGTATACAGCCTCCCCGCCCAGCGCACCCGTGAACTCCCGTGTGTGTGGGCGTTTGGGCGTGATACATTAATTTTCCATCACTGTTAAGGAAGCTGCAGGTATAATATTGTACGTGGTGGTCTTCCCATCGCCATAAACAGCTCATAAAGGGTAAATCAGCGTAAATACAGCCTCCCCTCCCCGCCCAGCGCACCCGTGAACTACCGTGTGTGTGGGCGTTTGGGCGTGATACATTAGTTTTCCATCACTGCTAAGGAAGCTGCAGGTATAATATTGTACGTGGAGGTCTTCCCATCGCCATAGACAGCTCATAAAAGGATAAATCAGCGTAAATACAGCCTCCCCTCCCCGCCGCATGCCCCGCCCACCGTCTCCCCGCAGCCAGTCCAATACACTTCCAGTCAGGCCTTCCCAGTACATCGTATCACCCGGCTCCTGGCTGAACACAATCACACCCACGTCAGTTACCGTACCCAAGCAAACACTGTGCATGAAGCCTAACTGTTGGTGTAGGTTATACGAGCGGAAAGGATTGATCTGAGCTCCTAAACGTCATTTTATTGTTGTGTCTGAAGGAGTTGTCGTATAGCTGGCATCGCCCTCCCTGGCCCGCTAGATTCAACTAAGGCCCGTTCTCCCTTTTTAGGGGGTAATTCCTTCATCATCAACTAAGGCCGCCTCTCTTTTCCTTCATTTCTTACGTTATAGGCGTGATACATTTGTTCTCCAGCAGTCGTAAGGAAGGTACAGGCATAGGACAGTAGGTGGAGGTCTTCCCATGGCCGTAGACAGCTTATAAAGTGATAAATAAACATTTATACAGCCAGATCGAATAGGCAGGGAGGGGGGGTGGAGTCGCACTCTTCGGCAGGGACAATCTTAAGTGTGTCATTAACAACTTAATCAAGGAAGATAGGCGTCAAGATATAGGAATGTGTGTGTAATTGGGGATTTCAATGATAGGAACATAGAGTGGGATACTTTATCCGGAGACCAAGAGGCACAGGATTTGTTAGATGTGATACAGGATAGTTTCCTTAAGCAGTTAATTAGAACACCAACGAGGGAAGAAAATATTTTGGATTTGTCGTTAACTAATAGAGAGGACATAATAAGCAACATTGAGGTTGGGGATTCATTAGGTAACAGTGATCATAAGGAAATTAGATTTAATATTAAATGGGAGGATAGAGTAAGCAGTAACAACACATTAATACCTGACTTCAGGAAGGCAGACTATGAGGGGTTAAGAAATCAGCTGCAGAAGCTTAGGGGAGTGTAGAGGCCAGTAGGAGCACAACAAACACTTTTCTCTGCAGTGCAGTTTATTTGCAGTGCAATTAAATTGAGTAACAGCAATAAGTAACAAGGGCTGCGCCAGTCGTCAGTAGCCAGTGGTCCGCTTCCCCTGATTCGTCGCCGCCGTCGTAGGCCTTCCCAACAGCGGGCACTCCGGACTCCGGCACGCAGCCGACGGTGCCTCGCACAGAACCTCGCCCCGGGCGGTATGAAGGCCTTCTTTGCGGGGCCTCCTTCTGGTGTGCTTGCTGGCGGCCAACTGCCCCTCTCATAATCGGGAACAGCTTCTTCACCTCGCTTCATTCCTCAGGCCTTTCCGCTGCTAACACAGCGCGCATGACTCACATCACTTAAATGAGAAGAGGCTATTAATTACACAAACGAGCTATTCTCTCTCTCTCTCTCTCTCTCTCTCTCTCTCTCTCTCTCTCTCTCTCTCTCTCTCTCTCTCTCTCTCTCTCTCTCTCTCTCTCTCTCTCTCTCTCTCTCTCTCTCTCTCTCTCTCGTTTTAATCACCCAACAAACCATTCTCACTTCCACACACATACACTCCCCCCTGATATATCAATCACATACTAAACACTGTCGCCGTCTTGCTATCCTGGTCGAACGTCTTAATGGTTGTTCTGCCTCCCCTTCCTCGATAACCCTCCGTTGACCCACGTCGGCATCATCTTGAACAGGGAACGCCATTATCAATTCATCGTCACTACTTTCAGAGGCGATAATATCTTGCTCTTGTCGTTGACGGCTCGAACTACGCTTCCGGAGATCCTTGACATGCCGCGGAATTTGATCCACCTCCGCAACTTGATCAGAAACAATACTGGTCACCGTGCCCTCCTTATATCGGTCGTCGCAGCGTCCTCTTGGCGGCTTCACCCATACATTATCTCCCATTTGGTAAGGATTGTGTTGTACCCTGACATTTCTTTCTATTTCAGCCTCTCCTCGCACTCTCATGGCGTAATTGTAGATTACATTTCCTGGAGCGGAAGACTGCGTACAATCATCAGAAGGCGTGATGTTGTATAGATACACTGCCTCTGCTATCGAACAGCCTTTCCTTGCCGCAATCACCTTCACAGTACGGTGGCAGCGTTCCACTATACCATTACCAGATGGGGCATAGGCTCCCCTATAGTGGACACGCACATTCCACCGCAAGGCGAACTGAGAAAACAACTTACTGCGAAAAGCTGTGTCGTTATCCGTCAGTAGCTCCTGCGGCGCCCCACGTTCAAAGAACACCGCTTCCAGGTGCTTAATGACGCAATCACTTGTCTGAAGCTGAAGCAGGCGCCAAATGGTGAAGCGTGATGGTCCACAGTCTATCAGTGAGAGATAAGACTGTCCTCTGCAGTGCGTGATGTCCATCCCGACTCTTTGCCAAATGCCAGTCACGGGCAAGTCACCAGTATGCCACTTCGCAGGCGCCGGGTCGATAGATAGGCATTCCTGACAGGTGGTAGTAATTGAGCGCACCTGTCCCCTGGTTACTGCCGGGTTGACCCTCCTCGCGAAGTAAAGAGTCCGTCTCACACCAGGATGACCTCGAGAATGGTGAACGTCTGCCACTAACTGATCAATAGCAGGGTCTGCAGCCATGGCACAAACTGACGGTGACAGATCGACTGTTGATGATGCTTTCAGCCATCGCTGGGGCACACGTGTGAGGGAGTCTGCTTTGTTCTCCGCGGACGATATTCGCGTGATGGAAAGCGATAGACCGCACTCCTTGACCAGGGACACAATGATGCCAAGGCGTCTACGTATCAACATTTCGCTAGCCGCTTTCGTTTTCAGCCTTGCACGACCAGTGAGGGCATCCTCTACCCACCGACACACAGTGGTAGAGTCACTCATTAATTCTACAGTTTTCATCTGCCAAGCTAGTGCAAGGTTGAGTCCCTTGATGACTGAATCGAGTTCTGCCATATTTATATGATCCGTGCCTTCAGGGCGAAGCCAGCTAGCGTCTTCGATGATGCACCCGTCCACCTCAACCGCTGCGCCTAGAGCCAGGGAACTTGCATCCACCCACACTCTTGCAGTGTCTCCTTTAACATCCCACCTGCCTCGAGCTGGGTCGTCCTTCTTTACCCTAGTCAAGATCTCTGTTAGCAGCATCCGTGGTTCCTCACCAACAACGGCATCATCCCATCCTCGCGTTGAAAGATTAACCCTTCTCTTCACATAGGCAGATGCCACTCTCAACCATCCGCACACTGGAAAGTGACCAACCAATTTTCCACAGTAGGAAAACACACTTCTTCGAGTGAGCTGTTCAGGTAATTCGCTTATCCTGCCATCACGACCCCAAGCCAGTGAGTGATGCTCCCCCCAAACCTTCAAGCCCAACACTCTTGCTCCTTCAGCCACACGCTCGGGGGTTTTGGCAGCCAGTCCATATTGTTCAAGATGTTCTAAAACACGGTTGGCAGCAACGATGTCTTCGTTTACTATGATGTCGTCAATGTAGGCCGACGTTCCCCGCCTCACATCAGGATCTTGTGATAACACGCTGTTGAGCACTGCTTTCATCACTAATGGAGCAACATTCAGGCCGAATCCCAGACGGGTAAGGCAATACCTGCGGCCTTTATACATCACAGTCTGATATGGCCAGAGAGATTCGTGAATGTGTATTTGTAGGTAGGCTTTCTTTAGATCTACAATAGACACGTTTGTTCCTTTCCTTCGCCATTCCCGTATTTTGTCTGCACAGACATCCGCATCCGCTGTAAAGGTGTCTATGTAGGAATTCAGCTCCCTGAAATCGAGTACGGGCCTCACCTTCCCTTTGTTGTGTTGTATAACAACCATCAAAGGGATGAGTCCCTTTGCTGGACCGTGTTTTCTTTCGTCGAATGGCACCATCCATTTGTCTTCTATCCACTTATCGATTTCTTCTTCATACTGTGCTCTCACTCCGCGGGGGACTCCGTATGCCTCCATCTGGTTTTTTAAAAGGCCTGGCTCTTTACCGTTTGACCACTTCCATGCCGCTGTCCAGGAGCGACTTGCTGTGTCGTAAGATGCAGTGAAGTCTCGTTCCTCTATCACTTTACCAACCGCTGCGGCACACACATTTGTATTTGCTGTCCCAAACCGCACTTCACGTCCATTGATGAAAACACCACCGAGTGCAGTAATGCCGTTCATTCCTAGTATAAACGTGAATCCTAGTGGTTTGACACTAACAACAATCACTTCAACCTCGGCAACAGCACCGTTACCCAATTGGATTCTTACAACACCTGTGCCCTCACACTGCTGCTCCTTCCCACTAATATTCAGGATGGACACTGCCTCTTTCTTCCAATTCTTACAGCAGGAGACATGAGCCACGCATCGAGAGCAGCCAGTATCAACCAATACGCTGTGCTTGTCCCCGTTCAATGTCACTACTGTAGTTGGTAGCGCCTCTTTCACTAATCTTTCTGAGGAGAGACTGGCGCTGACGCCTCCCCTCCACTCGCGTTTCCCGAGCACGCTGATGAAACATGGCCCCAAACACCACAACGATAGCACCGCACACGGCGTCTCTGAGAAAGTCCTCTGTTGGTGCCTGCTTCCCCACGACGAGCCATGCAGTTCCTGGCAAAGTGGTTCACGCCGTCGCAGATGTAACATCGTTGATTGGAGGCGCTGATCTGTTTACCGTCTCCTTGGGCGGCAAGACATGCTTCCTGAATACTGCAGAAGTCCCATCATCTCGTATGACAGCCCTCGCTCGAGTTAGCTGTCCAATGTCCAGTGCCTCCATTCGTGATCCAGCTCTAAGTAACTGCCGAACACTCTCTGGAAGGCCAGAAACAAATGCACAAGCCAGGCCCTTCTCAGACATCCCGCCAAACAGAGAAGACAGGCGCCGCAGCTCAGCTAGAAAGACGTCAGGACTTTCACCTGGTGTCAATTTTCGGCTGACGAACTGTTCATAGGCTGCATAGGGGTCCGCGGCAAATGCGGCCAGAAGTGCTTCCTTTATCTTCTCTTTCTTCTTCTTTTCCTCTTCTCCTAATTGAAGATAAACAGCAAATGCACCCCCAGAAAGGCGAAGAGGGATCACACTGGCCACATCATCAATTTTCCGTAACTTGCAGACGAGTTCTAGTTTTTCTATCCATTCCACCACAGACGCAGTGCCACTGCCGTCATACTGTGGTATCAATTTCAGGTCGAGGGAGTGCTCAGACATAATGCCTAGATAGCTTGTAGAGGCCAGTAGGAGCACAACAAACACTTTTCTCTGCAGTGCAGTTTATTTGCAGTGCAATTAAATTGAGTAACAGCAATAAGTAACAAGGGCTGCGCCAGTCGTCAGTAGCCAGTGGTCCGCTTCCCCTGATTCGCCGCCGCCGTCGTAGGCCTTCCCAACAACGGGCACCTGACTCCGGCACACAGCCGACGGTGCCTCGCACAGAACCTCGCCCCGGGCGGTATGAAGGCCTTCTTTGCGGGGCCTCCTCCTGGTGTGCTTGTTGGCGGCCAACTGCCCTCTCATAATCGGGAACAGCTTCTTCACCTCGCTTCATTCCTCAGGCCTTCCGCTGCTAACACAGCGCGCATGACTCACATCACTTAAATGAGAAGAGACTATTAATTACACAAACGAGCAATTCTCTCTCTCTCTCTCTCTCTCTCTCTCTCTCTCTCTCGTTTTAATCACCCAACAAACCATTCTCACTTCCACACACATACAGGGAGTGAGATCAGAAGTAGGTCAGGACCCAGAGCAGGGAGGGGCGGTAATCTCTGGTGAGGTCACTAGTCAGGTCAGTAGCTTGAAGGGTGAGTACAATAGTCTGGTCAGGGAGATTAAATTAGGACAGAAACAGTTTATACCTCACAGGAAGTCAGGTCAACAGGTAATTACCCGCGATGGATGACAGACAGGCTAAAAACTGAACTAGGAAGGAAAAGAGGACTATATGTTTCATCCTGGGTGTGATCCACGGGGTGTCTGAGGGATGGACTCTTCGTGCTTTCAATGGGAAGAAGTGTTGGTAGGCTGTGGTGATGGTGGCGGTGTAGCGTTTCCACTTGTCATGGACATCTTCCACGGTGAGAACCTCAGTCCAGCGGTGGTGCGTGATCCACTGTCCGAAAGAACGGGTGGCTGAATCCGTTGCCGGCCTGTAGGTCTTGGTGATGGGTGGAGCCTTGCTGGAAATGGTGGGTGCAGGTGTCCACAGGACTGAGAGGTGTGTGCTCCGTCCCATGGGGGGGAGGGGCTTAGGGGGGAGGTAGAGGTGCGTCAGGTCAGTGAGGATTAGATCTAAGGTGTTTGGGCCGTGTGTGGGGAAATTAACCACCTGTGTGAGGTTTAGTTGTTCTTCTATGTCACTAGTTTTAAGCTGATTGAAGTCACCACAAACCATTACATTTGCTGACGGAAAAAATGTGCGCTGTTGGTCCGTGTTTTCTATGATGTGGTCGATTAGCGTGGAGGCGGAGGCAGCACAATGATGATACACAAGGCTGATGAGCATCGAGGCAACGTTGCGGGGGTGGGAGGGGGGGGACAGCCTCACCCAGAGGGTTTCGACACCCTCAGGGGGCTCCACCGGAAGGAGGGTGGTGTGCAGATGGGAGCGGCAGTAAAGCACCTCGCTTGCCTGTCCTGAGGCGATGAAATAGTTGGTAGTCGGTGATGCTGCAAACTTCTGGAATTGTCTGCCATGCTTCTGTTATCGCCACAACGTCGGCACTGGTGGACTTGATGGTAGTGATAACCTCGTCAAGCTTGTTTGTGAGTGAGGTCACGTTGAGAGGAGCACGGTGGGTAGGTCATACCACTGGCGCGGCACCTCGAAGTGTTTGTATTCCTTGGTCTGCTGGGTATGTTGTGAGGCACACGTTTGTCTTTTCTCGCACTGCGGTTTCGGAAGAGTTTAGTTTCTTGATCATTTTCACTGGCGGGTAGGCAGAGGCACGTCGCAGGCGGTATAAGTCCGTTGCACTGTATCGTAGTGCTGGAGGGCACATTGCACTTAGCACCGATAACGAGAAGAGTAGTAAGATCATGTCCTTCCCGTGTGAGGTCGGAACACTACTACTACTACTACTACTACTACTAATCTATCCGTTAGTTGCGTTGTGAGAGGTATGTTTTCTCGTATTCTCTTACAAAGCAATCCATTGGCCACGGCCCCTCCATTAATTATGGCCGACAACCAACTTTATTTAGTTAATTTTGCAAATAGCGTTATAGAACTTAAAGCTAACCGAGCCTCTGGGTTGATACCATTACACGTGACCACTTCCATCGCAGGGCAATGACATAAGCGATATTTTCTTATATAAACTGAACCCTTTTGCCCTGGTAGGTACAGGTGCTGTTGGCCAGGTCGATGCTTCTGCGCTATTTCGACTCTTTTCCTTTCCTTTTCTTTCCTTATTGTTCTCAGCAAGTCTTGCAGGTTGGTTTTCTGCTCGCCTTCTAGATGTTTAGAAATATCCTCATCCACCCAATTTCTTGAGAAGGCATCGTATCCTCAGAAATCCTCTACGGGGAGTGTTAATGGTGATAAGATTTATTTTCTGTCGCTAAATCTAAGACGCTGCCATTCAGTGTTTCCTAAACAATTCTTACCCTCTTGGCACTGGAAAGAAAGGTAATTTTACGAGCAATCTTTTGGTATCCTTAAAGATGCTCTACGTGCAGCACAGACGGAGATATAAGCAGGTAAAGATTTCACCCCCCTCCTCGGCAACTCTACGGGGCTAAACTACCACATTTCCCCCGCGAGGCCTTAACACGAAAAAGTTAAAAAATTGAAAAATCGTTATTCCTTCTTCCAGTTTGATGAGAGAGGTTGATGTACGTGAAGAAAAAAATACTAAAATTTCTGGTGCTATCAGAATTGCGATAGGCCTAAAACTGACGGAGTTATGAGCGGTTTTGTGAGAGCCTTCGAAAACTTTCTAGGCCTCTAACTCTTGAATAAATGCGTGTTGCAATATGCCCGATTAGCAACTGGTAGAAAAAATTCCGAGGAACACGCTGGTGCTTTCAGAATTACGCTACCACTAATGGGTATAGAGATATATCGATTTGAAATTTCGCACTTTTTCGACATTTGTGGTAACGTCACTCGTTTAATATCAATCCTTTCTTCTTCGTCGAAATATAATAAAAGTCTTATATTTTGACGAGGAATGCAACGCTGGTCTCGGATTTGCGCTACGACCTTTAGTTTCGGAGAGAGCATGTAATTTTTTAACTGCCTGTCACGCCTTAACTACTGCAGATATGTTTATGAAATCTAATATCTTGAGATGACACGACACGCCCTATATTTTGACGTTGTCAGATTTAAGATTTGACGCGTATTTCCAAAGATAGCTTTTTTTGCTTATTTTGCTTGTGTATTATTGGCCAGCTGATATCTGATGTAAAATTTGACGGAGAATAACGTGGCGTCGTCAGAATAGAGATAACTTTATTAGGTATCAAGATATCCTAGCTAAAGCGTTTATCAGAATGTTTTGATTCTGCATAGATTCCTGCATCCATGTCTAAGTAATGTCTTAATGTCGGGCATGATTTGGAGAGGGAAAATAACGAGGAATCCATTTCTGGTCTTGGTTTTGCGCTAGCTTAATTATTATAGAAGCTATTAGCTATATTCTGAGAAATGGTCGTAACCCTCAATTTTATCCTCTCGTTTTTTCTCGTGTTCGTTGCACTCATCTAGTGTAGAATTTGACGCTGAACATTTTGATGCTTATTAGAATCGGATCGGTAGAGTATTAACGGAGCTATGAACGATTTTGTGTTTCCACCGTTATGAAACTCTCCGGTGTTTACGGCCAGAATTTCACCTCCTCTAAAACCATCTTTTTTCAAATATGCAAGTTTCGTTATTCTTGCCTGCAGCTTGATCAGAGAGGTTCATAGACGTGAAGAAAACAATATTAGAATTTCTGGTGCTATCAGAATTGCGCTAGGCCTAAAACTGACGGAGATATCCACGATTTAAAAAAACGTGCTGAAACTTTGAAGGCCTATAACTCATTTAATACTGTAAAGTTTTGTATGCCCAATTGTCGCCTGGGAGAACCAGTTACGGGGAACACGCTGGTGCCTTCAGAATGACGCTACGACCAATAGTTATGGAGTTCTTATGATCTGTTTTTCGCGGTTTTTTTTAACTTTGATCCAACGTTCATCGTTTAATATCTATTTTTTCTCATTCGTCAATAGATAATGAAAGTTTTAGAATTTAACGATGAATACAACGCTGGTCTCGAATCTTCGCTACGACCTTTAGTTTTGGAGACAACACGTCATTTCTTTAACCACCTGTCACGCCTTTACTAGTGAAGATACGTTTATGGAAATAAGTATCACGAGTTGAACCGACATGAGCTATAATTTGACGTTTTTAAATTTAACTTTGAACGTGTTTGGTTCTTTTTTTTTATTTCTTGATATTTCTTGATGAGCAACTGATACAAGGTGTAGAGTTTACCGGAGAACACGATAGCGCTGTCAGAATCAAGATAGCTTTTTTCGTTATTGAGCTATACCGGTCCAAAGGTCGGTCTTAACGGTTTTCGCCTGCGCCTCTTGCTGTGTCCATGTTTTCCTCGTGTTTGTGGAGCTCCCCGGGTGTAGTATTTGACGCTGAACATTTTGGTCTTTACTAGAATCCGATCGGTTGAGTATTAACGGAGTAATCAACGATTTTGTGTTTAGGGGGGGGGGAGTGGTCGGGTGGTATCACCGGGGTGGTGATAGGGGTCTTGGGCAGGGGGGGGGTTGTCCTTAGGGTGGCCCGGGGAGGGTGAACGATGTTTTTTATTTTTCGTTTAGTTTAAAAATGTTTCGTGCTGTGAATTCATATGTTGTGTATAGTTTTTATAATGTATCGTGTATTTTCTTTTTTATATTGGTGGCGTGTTTTACCATTTTTGAAGGGGCGCTGTAGACTTTTCTTACGTTACTGAGCCTAAAAATAAATAATATGTTCTCTGACGTTCCTAAAATTGGTGAATAAGCTTTAATATTGTCGATAGAGGTTTGTTTTGATCAAACCCTTACGGAATGATATACTCTTTTAAGTTTTTCATTTCGACTTGGTGATCTAAAATGGCGGCAGTCCAGTCCTGCTTATATATCGTTCTCGCCATATAACACCTTCTCCACTGCCTTCTCCACCTCCTGCTCCACCTCAACATTCTCCACAGCCTTCCCCTTGACCTGCACGGCCTACTAAACGAAGGTACCAGCTCGTCGATGCCCAACACGCGTTAATATTAAGCCATTAGACGGAAGATATTGTGGGCCATGGTGCCAAGTTGTGATTTTCAAGGGTGGTTTAAGCGCCAATTGTCTACGAGAGTGCCACAAAGGGTATGGCCGTAGTATTCAGGGGCCATGGACCACCGAAGGGCCATTAGAGGGAAGATACTGTGTGCCATGGTGCCAAGTGTCTACAAGGGTGCCACAGAGAGTTAGGTAGACGCCCCTGCCATGGCCTTACTCAACTAGGGCCATGGACCACCGGAGGGCCATTGGAGGGGAGAAATAATGGTCCATAGTGCTACATTTTGTGATTTTCAAGGTTAGTATCAGTGCCATGGTGCCTGGGTAGGCCTATATAAAGGTGCCATGGTCGAGGGATGCCACGTACAGCCTGGGCCATGGACCAGAGGATGGCCATAGTGTGTGTGTGTGTGTTTTGAGGATATTGTGTAAGTATTTTAAGCCTGTGTGTGTGTGTGTGTGTGTGTGTGTGTGTGTGTGTGTGTGTGTGTGTGTGTGTGTGTGTCCTGGTAAAACTATAGAATCACACCCGGAAGCGCCTCTTTCCATGCACGTTTTTGTGTGTGTGTGTGTGTGTGTGTGTGTGTGTGTGTGTGTGTGTGTCCTGGTAAAACTATAGAATCACACCCCGTAGCAGGTTCTTTCCATTTGCGTTTTTGTCATGTATGTTTTTTTTTGTGTGTGTGTGTGTTTTGAGAAGATTGTGTAAATATTTTAAGGCTGTGTGTGTGTGTGTGTGTGTGTGTGTGTGTGTGTGTGTGTTTTGAGGAGATTGTGTAAATATTTTAAGGCTGTGTGTGTGTGTGTGTGTGTGTGTGTGTGTGTGTGTGTGTGCTGGAGTTTAGTGGTGGCGTGGTGGGTAACACACACTGGGGTGTTATGCTATAATAGATTGCTACGCTAAATTCAGTGTGGAATGTATTGTTATTATTATTATTATTATTATTGTTATTATTGCAGGAGTAGCTGTGAATGGCCTCAATGAAGAATGCGAGAAGTCTGAACATGAGATACAGGAGGAGGCCCTGATACGACAAGAATGTGGCTTCACCTACAGGGGATGCATTTGAGATTAAGGTAGGCCAATGTGTGTACTTACCTTGTTGTATATACCTTGTTGTGAAATACTGGAAAAGAGATGTACTAGGTTCGTGCTGTCCCGTCTCCATAACGCTTAGTAGGCCTATGTGTGTGTGTGTGTGTGTGTGTGTGTGTTTAAGGTTAGATTAAGTTAGGCAAAGCTAGGTTAGGCAAGGTTAGATTAGGTGAGGTAAGGTTAGTTTAGGTTAGGCATGGTTAATCAGCCTTCCAGCAGCTAGTCGTAATGTGTTAAAAAGCTTTGTGAGACTGTACAGGGCAACGCTTACTGGTCTGAACATGCGTTGTTCATGAGAGACTAGTGTTTGTAAACTAAAGCGCCAGCTTTTGACGATGGGACACCAAATAACACAACACCGGGTGCCTTCAATACTATGGCATGCTCGCAAACGAATGTGGAATATCAAATTTGAGGCAGTGAATAATCATTTTTTGGGCAAAGTTAAATGATTTTTCTCTTTGATATATTGATTATTGAGTCTAACATAAAAAAATAACCTAGTGTTTTAATGTTGATGATCTAAGTATGAAATCTCTTCACCGAAGATATTTCATACCCCAAAGTTTTTTCATACAACACCGGGCGCCCGGGCCACGTGTAGGGAGATGTTTTTTTCTGAGAGGCGGAAAAAAGTAGCAATTATTGCTAGTTTGGTTACAAAAGTAACGAAGATACTGATATATATTTAATTAAGTAACGGATGGCTGATAACCCAATTTTATTATCAGCGATAAAGTATCGCGATAACTTACCGCGATAACGCCCAGCTATGAGATTATGTTAGGTAAGGTTAGATTAGGTTAGATTAGGTCAGGGAAGGTTAGGTAAGGTTAGATTAGGTTAGGGAAGGTTAGGTAAGGTTAGATTAGGTTAGGGAAGGTTAGGTAAGGTTAGATTAGGTTAGGGAAGGTTAGGTAAGGTTAGATTAGGTTAGGGAAGGTTAGGTAAGGTTAGATTAGGTTAGGGAAGGTTAGGTAAGGTTAGATTAGGTTAGGGAAGGTTAGGTAAGGTTAGATTAGGTTAGGGAAGGTTAGATTAGGTTAGGGAAGGTTAGGTAAGGTTAGATTAGGTGAGATTAGGTGAGGTAAGGAAAACCGAGGTTTGACTGTATTTTTATTTTATTTTATTTTCTCTTTTTTTGTGTGTATTTCTCTTTCCTCTCTCTCTCTCTCTCTCTCTCTCTCTCTCTCTCTCTCTCTCTCTCTCTCTCTCTCTCTCTCTCTCTCTCTCTGTAATTACCTTTCTGTCTACCTATTTCTGGTTTTATTTTATTTTATTTTTCTCTCTCTCTCTCTCTCTCTCTCTCTCTCTCTCTGTAATTACCTTTCTGTCTACCTATTTCTGGTTTTATTTTATTTTTCTCTCTCTCTCTCTCTCTCTCTCTCTCTCTCTCTCTCTCTCTCTCTCTCTCTCTCTCTCTCTCTCTCTCTCTCTGTAATTACCTTTCTGTCCACCTATTTTTGGTTTTATTTTATTTTCTCTCTCTCTCTCTCTCTCTCTCTCTCTCTCTCTCTCTCTCTCTCTCTCTCTCTCTCTCTCTCTCTCTCTCTCTGTAATTACCTTTCTGTCTACCTATTTCTGGTTTTATTTTATTTTCTCTCTCTCTCTCTCTCTCTCTCTCTCTCTCTCTCTCTCTCTCTCTCTCTCTCTCTCTCTCTCTCTCTCTCTCTCTCTCTCTCTCTCTCTCTCTCTCTCTCTCGCGGAGGCGCTGTTTTGGCCTGGCCGTAGTGAGTTTCTTTATGTGCACCATTTAATTCTGCATGTTTTCGTATATAATATATGATGATTATGTTGAGTTTATGGCTGAAAACTTGTTATATTCAATAGCGACATTTGAAATTTGGTGCGCACGGTGATCTCGGATACCGTAGTGAAGGGGTTAAGTGTAATCTATGAAGGCTAATTATCTATAAGTATTTAAGTGTAAGGTTCTGTGGGGTAACTAATCTAAGTGTAATGGTGCATTCTGTGGGAATTACTTAAGTGTAATCTATGAAGGCTACATCTATAAGTATATAAGTATGTAAGGTCCTGTGGGGTAATTAATCTAAGGTTATGTGCAACTACTGGTTCTGGTGCTGTGGGTAACTCCTACAAACCCTTTCTACTATGGCTATTAATTAACAAAAAACCCTTACTTTCAGCTTGTGTACTGGGTTAAAAAATAGTTAATGTTAAAGTTGGAAGTGTCTGACAGTCCCATCTCTTTCTTACAGGCCAGGCACTGCAGAGGAGGAAGAGAAGAAGGAGGAAGAAGAAGAAGAAGAAGGAGGAGGAGGAGGAGGAGGAGGAGGAAGAAGAAGGAGGAGGAGGAGGAGGAGGAGGAGGCAACTTATAAATATAGGCAGAAGGTTATGTGCCAAGGAAAATATATAAATGATTTGTATTATGTAAAGTATTGAATTTAAAATATATCTACTAATAATTTCTATGCATGTTTACAGGGTTACATATTTAAGCTGTAATATAATTTACATGTATTTAAATGGGGTTTTAAGTATAAGGTGTTTGGTATTGCTATACTTATAAAATCTTCGGTTTTGGGGTATATAATTCTAAGTAAGTGTTTCCCTACGTTATTTAAGTGTAAAGTAAGTGTGTAAGGTATTAAGTTATATATTAAAGTGTGTACCGGGTTCTCTAATAAGTGTGTAGTGATTGGAATCATTTAAGTGTAATGTATAAAGGTTACATATATATATATATATATATATATATATATATATAAGTATTTAAGTGGGAGCAGCAAGTAGTGGGCTTTATTTTTCTACACTTTTTTGCCCTTGAAAAAAAAATACTGTGAAATCTTTAAGTGTACTGTATGAAGCCTATACATTTATAAGTATGTGTAACATCCTGTGGGGGCTAACTAATGTAAGGGTGATTTCATAAGTGTTACCGTAGTGGTGTGACTTAATCAGCAACCTCTACTGCAATTAGTCTGAGTACAATTACTGGTTCTGGTACTCTGAGTATTAACAAAACCTTTTAATTTCAGTTACCAAGGACAACCTCTGCTGCTCCGGGTATCAACTCCTGCACTCCTGGGACTGGTGTAACATCTGCATGCTCTCTTTTACAACTCACTCTGCTTCTGCTATTCGTAACACCTCGCTCTGCGTCTGCTGTCGTAACGAAGCTTCTGTGTACTAACTCCTGCTCGCTTAACCCGCATGGATTTTGTATAACGCATCTTGTAGTTTTCGTGTGATGGTTCCCTTCGCTCTTCCTTCATAACTAATCGCACGGCTTTGCATGAAAACTCCAGCAACTTACGGCTTAAATTTCGCATGAGAACTACTCCTGCTTACGTATGACAATTCTCTCTGCCTTTCCTAACGACTCATGGATTTTGCATAACCCCATTCCATTTCCGCTGTCATGCTAACCCATACTAATGCTGGCTGGAGTATCCTAACCCATAGTCTAAGCTGCCGGCCAGAGCTTCAGGTGACCCCTAACTTGAAGCCTGTCGGATCAGCGTCTAGCAAGGGAGGTTCCGTCAGGTTCCGTTCCCCCCTAGAGATGTCTCCACCTTAAAAAAATAGTTTGACATCATTTGAGAGCAGCAGTACAGGCCAGGTATCAGAGAGGGGTTCAGGCCTATATGGGGGCACCTCCGTTAGGCTTGTACCTCAAAAAATAAAAGATTAAAAATTAAAAAAAAGACTATGTGTGTCCAAGTCATGTGAGAATCCTGACTATGGAGGGAGATTATCCTCAAGCACGTACGGTTATATATATGTGTGTATCTTTTACCCACCCATGCGTGCAGTACGGTTGAACAGAAGAACGTGGTGGTGGTGGTGGTGGTGGTAGGGATCATGTTTCTTAACGGTCCCTCTAAGCGAGAAAAATGAGAAAAAATCATCACTCACACAAACCATTTCATAATACATATCCAAGCATTTGTCATCAGATTATGTATCATCTATTTTGGGGGGTTTATATCATGGCACAAATTTGGCCCGTCGCCGCTACATGGTAAAGCCACAAATTTGGCCCGTCGCTGCTACACGGTAAAGCCACAAATTTGGCCCGTCGCTGCTACTGTGTTAAAAAGCATTACCAAGCACATCAGATGCCCGGGAAACATACTATACTATATGAAAACCTTACCAAGCACATGCAACCTCTACCATGCCTTACCTCTCATAAAATAATCTACCAATTAATATATTTTTTTGTGTTATTTTAGTGTTGATTTGTATGTCTGTTGTTGATTGTATAATTCCAAGGCTGAAAAGGTCCGTAATTGGGTTCTCAAGGGTGTGTTTTGAGGTTGATGGTACAGAGGAAGGGTCACATTTTCAGCTGGGTCATAAAAGCACCCCTGCCTGTATATAACACCTCTGAAAGCCTTGTCAAATATGTGTTTTTTAGGTTGATGGCACAGAGGAAGGGTCACATTTCCACAGATCATAAAAGCATCTCGGAAAATGCCCAAACCTCCACTGAAAGCCTTGTCAAATATGTTTTATTTTTTTTACGTCATGGCCTATTGCGCCAGTAGGCTTCTTCCCGGTGGATCCTGATGGTCGGCCCAAGGCTTCTTCCCAGTGGGGCCTGATGGTCGGCCCAGCCCGTTCTGGCGCAGGCAAGTGTTTATAGTGGTGCCATCTTGCATTGGCTCATGCTGCCCTCCCGGAGCTCATCTTTAATCCTAGAATCTAGAGTCCGGGTTGATAGGTGGTCTTCTGGACAGCCTGTGGGTAGTTTTAACCCGGTAGCAGCGAGGATCATGTTTGTTAATGGTCCCTCTAAGTGAGAAAAATGGGAAAAAATCATCACTCACACAAACCATTTCATAATAATATATATCAGCATTTGTGATAATTTTATGTATCATCTATTTTGGGGGGTTTAAATCATGGCACAAATTTGGCTCATCGCTGCTACACGTTAAAGCCACAAATTTGGTCCCTCGCTGCTACCGGGTTAAGCCACTTGGCATCTATTGGTCTGGGTAAGTTATATTTTATTGGTGAACATTGTAAAGTAAGTGTTTTTTCCTTCATAGCCGGAGAACAGATGCTGCCACTCAGCCACTCAGCCCTTGGAAACTGCAAATAGCTTAAATTCATGTGAGGATCTAACCTAACTCCCAGCTTCACTCAGCCCTTGGAAACTGCAAATAGCTTAAATTCATGTGAGGATCTAACCTAACTCCCAGCTTAACTCAGCCCTTGGAAACTGCAAATAGCTTAAATTCATGTGAGGATCTAACCTAACTCCCAGCTTAACTCAGCCCTTGGAAACTGCAAATAGCTTAAATTCATGTGAGGATCTAACCTAACTCCCAGCTTAACTCAGCCCTTGGAAACTGCAAATAGCTTAAATTCATGTGAGGATCTAACCTAACTCCCAGCTTAACGCAGCCCTTGGAAACTGGAAATAGCTTAAATTCATGCGAGGATCTAACCTAACTCCCAGCTCAACTCAGCCCTTGGAAACTGGAAATAGCTTAAATTCATGCGAGGATCTAACCTAACTCCCAGCTCAACTCAGCCCTTGGAAACTGGAAATAGCTTAAATTCATGCAAGGATCTAACCTAACTCCCAGCTTAACTCAGCCCTTGGAAACTGGAAATAGCTTAACTTGTGAGGTTCTGTCTATGTATATCTATATTAATTTTATCTATAGCTTATCTTGGTCATATTCTGCTTAGATGCTTATCACTGACTTAATAACAATGAGTCTATTCTTATGTGAGGAGAACTGTGTGTAGGAAGGGATTGAGTGAGGGCAGGCCCGTCCCCAGAAGTCTAACCATAGGGGGGCAATTGAAATATTAAGGGGGGCAGATCATGAGAAGGCTGTCAGTAGCATAGAGCAAAGAGTTAGTCCCACCTATATCGATGCATGGGTCCATAGTTGTCATGGCTAAAGTTGGGATATAATAAAAACAGTTCTCTCTCTCTCTCTCTCTCTCTCTCTCTCTCTCTCTCTCTCTCTCTCTCTCTCTCTCTCTCTCTCTCTCTCTCTCTCTCTCTCTCAGAATATACATTTTGGTATTACCTTAAATGATGAGGAAAATTACCTCAGATTTACAGATTTTACCTGATTTTAATTTTAGTATATCTACATATATATATATATATATATATATATATATATATATATATATATATATATATATATATATATATATATATATATATATATATATATATTATATATATACACACACACACACACACACACACACACACACACATCCCTAATAACCCATTAATAATTGAGAACTTAATAAGGAATGTAATAGCAAACACCAAATCAAATTTAATAGATATTATTTCCTTATCATGTTTCACAAGTAGGACATTGAAACTAAGCAAATTTAAATGCGTTATTTATGAGGACGAGGACTGCATTGTTTCTAAGGACTACATACCAATATACGCATCAAATTACTCAGACGAGAAACAGGCATGTCTTCCTCATAGCAAGACATATAAAGCAATTGCAAATCAAGAAAGGTAAAGCACAGCCAGGAACACTGAAAACCCCAATACACATCATGCACAGTAACCAAATAAAAAAATGGCATTTATTTCTCATAACCAACTAAAAATCCCAATCAATATTCACATTATTCAAAGTACACATAATGCACAGTATCCAAACCAGGAAGACATTTATATTTCATAACCAAGTTAAGCCAATGATCAAAATACACATCATTCAAAATATGCAGAAGATAAATAGGCATGCATTTCTCATAACAACAAGGCATTGAAGGCAAGTGTAAATCATGGAAGATAAAGCACACCCAAGAACAATGAAAGCCCCAAATAGACACACACTGCATAACATCCAGATCAGAAATAGACATGCTTTCTCATAACAACAAGTTTAAAGTAACTCTAGTCATGAAAGGCCACCCATGAAAGAACACATAAGAATATTCAAAGCCTCAATATACACATCATACAGAATAAACTGATCAGAAATAGGTATGTACTTTTAAAACCCAACACCCCAGTAGCCAATATGCACATCATTAAGTACCAATATGAGAAATATAGACATGTTTTCTTCATAGCAACACATTTAAAGCAAGTGTAAATCATGGAAAACAAAGCAAACTCAAGAACATTGAAAGCCCCAATATACACATCATGCAAAGTAGTATCCAGATAAGAAATAGCCCAACCTTTTCCTCATCAACTCCAAGCCCCAATAAACACATCATGCAAAGTAGTATCCAGATAAGAAATAGCCCAACCTTTTCCTCATCAACTCCAAGCCCCAATAAACACATCATGCAAAGTAGTATCCAGATAAGAAATAGCCCAACCTTTTCCTTATCAACTCCAAGCCCCAATAAACACATCATGCAAAGTAGTATCCAGATAAGAAATAGCCCAACCTTTTCCTCATCAACTCCAAGCCCCAATAAACACATCATGCAAAGTAGTATCCAGATAAGAAATAGCCCAACCTTTTCCTCATCAACTCCAAGCCCCAATATACACATCATGCAAAGTAGTATCCAGATAAGAAATAGCCCAACCTTTTCCTCATCAACTCCAAGCCCCAATATACACATCATGCAAAGTAGTATCCAGATAAGAAATAGCCCAACCTTTTCCTCATCAACTCCAAGCCCCAATATACACATCATGCAAAGTAGTATCCAGATAAGAAATAGCCCAACCTTTTCCTCATCAACTCCAAGCCCCAATAAACACATCATGCAAAGTAGTATCCAGATAAGAAATAGCCCAACCTTTTCCTTATCAACTCCAAGCCCCAATAAACACATCATGCAAAGTAGCATGTCATACATTTGAAATAAATTTCATATCTGCTGTCTGCTGATGCTCTTAATACAACTGAATCTTCCTGCTTCTTGCAGCAAATTTATGGAGAAATTCATCCATATTAATTTTTTGAGTGTAGTCAGAGAGTCTGGGAATCCCAGATCTCCTCGATATTAACTGAGAACCTGATAGTTGGGGTGGGGAGTAGGAGGGGAGGAGCAGGAAACTTGGTAGTTGGGGGGGCAGCGAATCTGGTAGGGGGGGCAGTGCCACCCCGTGCCCCCCCTTATGGACGGGCCTGAGTGAGGGAGTCTAGCCATCTGCAAAGGACTTGTATTCAGAATTTGCTATATATTTAACACTTGAAAGCTTATAATTAGTACCGGCAAAAATTCAAGGGGCTAAACCATCACATTGAAAGAGGGAGGGTTGACCTAGGAGAATGAATTAGCTCCCCAGCCACCCACAAACTATTTATATAGAGGGAATTTGACTGTTTGGAAAAGTCCCGTGCTGTCAGAATTTACTATGTATTTACTGTTGAAAGTTCAGACTTGTTTATAATCCAAGTTCCTGAGCATATCAATGAACAAGGATTGACCGAGAAGAATTAATGATGTCCCCAAACAGTATTTATCAGGATCAAGTAAGTGATTAATTACCCAACACAGCACTCGGATATATTAATACTGACTATGTATCCAAGTTCCAAGGCATCAGATTGAGTGAGGCCTACAGAGATTAATTACACCCCCAAAGGAAGAATTTTAATTGCTAAATCCAGTTGGTATAGAAAGAGAGAGGATCGAGGTTAGGTTGAATATGGAATGACTATATAGGCCTACACAGAATCACAAAAGTAGCCTATAAGTATTGCAAGTAATTTATAAGAACAGTTCATAAGGAAGAATTTTAATGTCTAAATCCAGTTGGTATAGAGAAAGTGAGGATTGAGGTTAGGTTGAGTATTATGGAATGTAGGCCTACACGGAGTCACAAAAGTAGCCTATAAGTATTGCAAGTAATTTATAAGTGGGGAAGGATTGGTCAACAACCTCATGGCCCAGAATCAGTCAGCATGTGTTAGTTTCCCATCTGAGCTCAGCATATGGGGGTTTATTAAGTCAGTAATGTTAATTCTCACTCAGCATAGCCTGTGTATCAATGCTGACTATTTTGAACTCAGGATGGTCAAGATATCAGCATGACAGCATTAAAGATTCCATGATGTCAGGCTGTACTCAGCATGACCGATTTTTTCATACCAATTCTATGCTATAAATATAATATGCTGACTTTGTTAATCTGAGTTTAGTAAGGATTTGATCAGCATGGCTTAATTAACATACAAGTTACAGCATGGCCATTTTTTATGCTCAGTTTATATCAGCTCAGCATAAACGTTTTTGAGTGCTGTACGTGACCTTCCTTTAAGTCAGCATGCATTAATTGTCTGAAGCCAGTATCCATGGCCTCGTCCAACTCAGCATATGTTGTTAAATAGGAAGATTTTTGTAGCAATATGCTTCAGCTCGATCAGCATATGTATGGCCTCTATTTTCAGAGCTCAGCCTAGGCTTGATTGTTATAGATGTCTTGTGGCTCTCAGCATTCAGCATGGCTCAGCTAGACTCGATGAAGAAAAGTGATATATGAAGTCAGCATTTAAAGTCAGCATCTATCTCTCTCTCTCTCTCTTCCCGTATTTAGGGGGTAAATCTTACGAACGATCTTCCCATCACGGCTTAATTCGATATCAGCCCTTAATTGGTGTTACCGTTAAGTATAGCATTAGGATGAGAAAGCTGAAAAAAGAGTAAAATATGACGAGGCGGAAGAATTATTATGGCAAGCGAGTCCATAGCGGGGGTGTTGCCATTCTGAAAAAAAAACCCTATTTTTTCGTAAGTCTATAAGAGTATTTCATCCATCCCTGTGTCTGGGTATGGTAGGTCACAGGTCAAGTCATGCAATAGACATGTTCCGTACGAGTGTGATGACTCCGGAAACAATATATCAGTAGTGTGCTGAGGTGACCGATCAGCTGATTAAAACAGCTGATTGGGTACGCGGAGATTTAAACATTACGTCATAGCTTTCGGATAGGTTTTAATTTACAGATTTACATAGAAAATCAGACCCCAGGGTCCAGACTAAGTGGCCTGTCCTTAAACTAAGTGATTCTACATTAATCCGATGGCTCCATAACGTTGCATTTCAACTCTAGTTAATATATTGAGTTGAAGGAAGTGACGGCCGATCGAGCTTGTTTTTAAAGGAAATCAATCGTGTGAGCACTGAAGGAAGGCAGGGAGCTTATTCCATTCTCGCACTACAACGTTAATTGGTGAAGAAAAATTTGGTTCAGTCTGAATTTACTTGTCTACATTTGAGTTTTACGCCTCAATTTGTTCCTCGTACGCAAAGTGTCATCGATCATAAACAATATTGATCTGTCTACATTCGTGAAACATATGGAGCCAAGCTCAGCAAATTCAGCATGGCCCAGAATTTCTTTAAGTCGGCATGGTCTGAAGTCAGCATGGCCTATAGCTGGCTCGCCCAACTCGGCATATGTCGGTACAGGAAGCTTTTTTGTAGCGATATGCTTAATTCAACTCAGCCTATGACCTTTTCTGAGCTCAGCATACTACTACTACTACTACTACTACTACTACTACTACTACTACTACTACTACTACTACTACTACTACTACTACTACTACTACTACTACTACTACTACTACTACTACTACTACTACTACTACTATTACTACTACTACTACTACTACTACTACTACTACTACTACTACTACTATTACTACTACTACTACTATTACTAGGGGTTTAATTATGAACAAGTCAGCAATGCTCACTCAGGATGGCGTCTAGCTGTTTCTCAATGCTGATCCTATGTTGAACTCAGCATGCATTAAAGAGTTACTGATTTCAGTCTGTGTAGCCACTCTGAGCTCAGCATGGTGGTCTATATATGACAGCATGATCGTTTTCTTGATATGCTGAGTTCGGAGTTCAACATGGATTTAAGTTAAGATTAGCATATGAGTCAGCATGGCCATAAGTTTAAATCAGCTTGCATAAGATCGAGTCAGCATGGCTATCTCTTTTAATGCTGACTTTTTATAGGCTCAGCATAGGAGTTACAAGTGAACAATGCCGTCATTGAACTCAACCTGCTGAATGTTGTGACCTTTATTTCAAGTCAGCATGCATCATATGAAGTCAGCATGTGTGGCCGTAAGTTTAAATCAGCTTGATACCATAAGATATATCATTTCAGCATATATCCTTCAACTTAATATCAACTAGAGTAGAAATGCAACGTTTTGGAGTCTTCTGATTAATGTAAAATCACTTAGGTTTAAGGACAGACCACCAAGTCTGGACCATGGGGTCTGTGTGGTCTGATTTTCTATGTAAATCTATGTAAAGGTTGGAACAATTAGTTTTGAGGTACAACAATGAGTTTTCCTGTTCCAACGTCCACCTTCCCTTATTAAACATTTCAAAGCCATTATTTACACGGTTTTAGGTTTAATAAAAGAGAAAAAGCGATATAATGACCCGTTTATACAGGAAGAAACGTTGTAACCTATAAGATCTAATTAATACGTGATTCATTCCCCTTCCTCCCTTTATCTCTCTCTCCCTCTCTCCATGCTTCACTTAAGGGAGACTAAGTGTATTAAGAACTCCCTGAAGCCATTATTCCCACATATAAGCTCATTATATCATATTGTAAACCCGTCCTGAAGGGTGATAGAATTTTACACTTTCTGCAGTTTCGTTCGCAAAGTGTCAAGACTTAGACCTAAAGTACAGCAAGAGCAAGAGCAGCAGTGGTGTCGTTTTTTCGTGCGAAATAACTCCTTAAAAGATACCTCATCACACACCAGAAAGACTTATTGATTTGCCTTATTTTGATGTTATTTGTCCACCCGTGATCTTTATAAGGGTTAATATTGCCTGTAAGATAATAATACACCAGACACACGGACCATAGATGCAAGGAATGAGGGAAAATAACGTCTGCTATAATTCTGTCAATAATCAACCCTATTCCTTTGTTATTTAGCCTTCCAGTGATAACAAATGTTTCTCTGATGTTTGTGCCGTGTATTGGAGACGAAATAAGGTCATAGAACGATAGAAATGACACTGAAATATGGAAAAAATGGGAAGGTAAACATGTGAGAGCTATTTCGTGGAAGTTGGCGGCGAAGTTATTCCCTTATGATCACGTGACTAGCCTTCCTCCCTGTGGATTTGCTCCGTCTGACGCCATTACGAGTCATGTCTGTTTTATGTGATTCCGTGGGACTTAGCCGCCGCTGTAAAGACGCCATGGAGATCAAAGAGGTGAGGAATGCCTTGTGCTTGTTCTGACATGGGCGATAACGGCGAGAAGTGTGATGAACGTGATCAAAAGGGGATTTAAATGTGGGCTGACCGCGGGGCCTCGGTGTAAGATGGCGGCGCGGGTTGGTGAGGGAAATATTTGTATATATATATTTTTTTCTCGTAAACTACTGGGTATACCGAGACGGGGCTTGAGGTCATGACATATAAGGTCACTATGCTTCTTGAGGTCAAGCGGTGATGTGGGGAAAAGGCGGAAAATGTGTGATCTATGCAAGATAAGAGGCGGCCATCAGCTTAACGTGTGAACTTTTATCATCGATACCCAGTAAGCCCTTTGACCTCTACCGAGTGAAGAATTAAGGGGGATTGACCTGATATATGAGGTCAGATGAGGCGTGAATGTCGTAAACAATGAATTAGGTTTAGGGGTGAGCTCACAAAGGCGACCGTGTGACCTTATTTCAATGGCCGCCGTGGTCGTTCAGAAGCTCATCGTTTTTTACTGATTTCCGGTAAAGTAGAGTACGTGGCGGCACGGGGCTTGAGGGGCAGGGCGACACGTGCATTGCATTCCTGTGTGTGAAGTTGGAGAGCGGGATATAAGCCGGTAAGGTCAGAAAGGTCACGTATATAACTGGCTTGGGGTGTCCGGCTCCATATATGACCTTAATTATTAATGACCTCTAAGACCTTCGGGCACTATGATAGGGAGAACTGAGATGAATGACCTAATGTATGGGGTCAAATGAGGTGTGAGTGTCTTAAATATTGAATTATGGGCGTTTAGCGGTGAGGTCATAAGGGCGTAACCGGCGGCGGATGGGAGCGAACCATACGTGACCTTATATCCGTGAGTTTTGACCAGTGTAAGATGCCTGGGTACTCCTATATTAAGGGTTAGGGTGTATTTGTGTTGTATTATTGCAGATATGAGGTGTGGGTTGTGTTACTCAGGAAATATTGAAGGTTAACGTGAGCTAGAAGTGTTTTAAGGGTGACTCGTCTAGCGGGCGGGGTGAATTTTACGAATTTTTCAGATTTATTTATTTCAGTGTTATTTCTCGTGATTTTTTTGCGTTTTCATCGACATGGTTGTGATTTCATGTGTGTCTGAGGTGGTATTGATGGTGATTGTGGTGATTTTAGGTGATGCATGTGGTGGTGATGACCCGGGGTGGTGAACCTATTAACTCTAAGGGGAATATGTAGGTTAGCGTTGTTGCCTTGACCACATGTGCTTACCCTAGACCACCGGGTGTCATTCTAGAGTTATACATGCTCCTGGTACTGCGAAGGCTGGCATGAACCTATGCCTGTCAATATTTACTTTGTTCTCACAGGAGGTTAAGGTTAAAATCTAAGTTTAATCCAAGGTTAGGATAACTTAGCGATGACCAGTATCTTATCCTAGACCTGGGGGCTTCGTGGTGCAGTGGTTAGCAGTTAGCACACTCGGCTCACAACCGAGAGAGCCTGGGTTCGATTCCCGGGCAGAGTGGGAAAATTTGGGAGGCTTTTCCAATACCCTATGCCCCTGTAAACCCAGCAGTGTACCAGGTATTAATCAGGGGTTGTGTCCCGTCTCCTGGGATCTGTTCCCTTCTATAATTCCTTCCCCTTCTGTCTCTCTCCGGCATATGACCACAGATGTTGCGCCGACTAAATGAAATTTTCCAACTTTTTATCCTAGACCATCGGGTGTTATTCTAGAGGTCTGCTCATGATACCGTGAGTTCAGGAATTGACCTTTGTCTGTCAATTTTATCTTGCTCTCACAGGAGGTTACGTTAAAATCTAAGTTTAATCCAAGGTTAGGATAACTTAGTGCTGACCGAGCATTTTTTGTTAATGTTTCTTATATTTTTAATCCATTGAATATATAAATAAGTGTGAAGTGATGAGACTTGGGTGTTTTTTCTGGAATAACACCCACTTGTTTAGGATAAATAGGCAGGATAGGCCTCTCACCACACTGCCGTTGATGTCACTGGCGGGAGAGGTGGCTACGGTCATCTCCATACTCCCCGCCTCTTAAAATATTGTCTTGGGGTGCAACGCAGTATATATTTGTTTTATTTCATTGTGGTAGTAGAGCGCACGGCAGGTACGGTTAACCCAGTAGCTGTGGGGATCATGTTTCTTAAGTCGGTAGCAGCGATGGGCCAAATTTGTGTCTTTACCGTGTAGCAGCGATGGGCCAAACTTGTGGCTTTACCGTGTAGCAGCGACGGGCCAAATTTATGCCATGATATAAACCCCCCAAAATAGATGATACATAATCTGGTCACAAATGCTTTATATATAATATGAAATGGTTTGTGTGAGGGGTGATTTTTTTCCATTTTTCTCACTTGGAGGGACCATTAAGAAACATGATCCCTGCTGCTACTACTGGGTTAAAGGCCCTTCCCTCTAAGCGAGAAAAATGAGAAAAAAATCATCACTCACACAAACCACTTCATAATATATATCAATTCATTTGTGATGAGTTTATGCATCATCCATTTATTATTTATTATTTTTTACGCCTTGGCCTATTGCGCCGGTAGGCTTCTTCCCGGTGGATCCTAATGGTTGATGGTGGGGTTTATATCCTTCTTAATATATCAAGTTACATATCATAGCAAGAATTTGGCCCGTCGCTGGTACACTGTAAAGCCACAAATTTGGGCCCTTGTTACAACCAGGTTAAGTTAGGTCTTGTTAGGATAGCTCAGCAAGTTTGGGCAGGTTAGGATAGCTTAGATTTAATTCTCTAAATATATGGTCTTGGGGGGGCACACCTGGAGATACATTTCTGTTTATATTGTGTTTTGACAGTGGCTTGCTAAGGCTAGATTAGTTTCATTAAAGTTTGGTTAGATTAGGATGACTTAGATTTAATTCTCTTTATATATAATCTGGGATGACACATTGAGGCATATGTTTTTACTTTTTGCATATTTGGCGTCGGAACACAGGCTGGGGAAGGAGACCGTGGCTGAGTGGTTAGCGTGCCGGTCCTGCGTTCGCTGCGTCATGGATGATGAGGGTTTCAATCTGCTGCTGCCACAGACTACTTGTCCTGAAGACCACCACCATCATCCTGGACTGTATGGGACTGTCCAAGGGAAAGCTAGATGGGGCAGCTATAAACACTTGCCGGCTTGGGCCCCCCACCAGGCCCAGCCAAGGGAGGTAAGGAAAAAAAATATGGCTAGGTTTGAATAAGTTTCATGTTAGAATAGCTTAGTATTAAATTATCTTGTAATTATTATTATTGTCATTATTATCATTCCTATTACGTGTAATATTATCCAGCTTGTAAGAGACTGTATGCATATACAAATACACTGTATTGCCAAGAAACAAGAGGAATGAACTATTTTAATGATAAATATAAGTGAATCTCGTTATTGAGGACCAGGAGACAGATTTTGTGTTGGAAGTCCGTAAATATAAGAGGCTGAGTACAACAGTCTGGCAATGTTGGCACTGCCTCAAAGTATAGGCCTGGCTGTATGTGTAGAGTTATATGAGGGGAGAGAGAGAAAGAGGGAGGGTAGAGGAAGAAAAGTATGTAAAAAAACAAATATGAGAGAGAGAGTATCAATTAATTATCTTAATTATACAGCCCTTGATAGAGAGAGATTTTATAATATATTATCCCATGCTGTCTTTCCCGGTACAAGACTTTGAGAGTGGACACATATTTGCAGGTTGGTGTAGCAGTGCTGGGAGGTTCCATAACACAGGGCACTCCTCACCTCAACAACAGTCTCTTCACCGACAAGTAATTCTTCACCAACAAGCTTTTCAGCAGCTTGGAGAAATAGGTAAGCTTTCTCTACTCACTTCCTGCCCTGCCTTCATTACCCCCACCAGAAGCCCCCAAAGGGTGAACCCGTTATATTGAGCTGTAAAATGTTCAGCAGCTCACTTAGTAACCCAGTGTGTTGTAAAATGTTCAGTACATCCCCTTGCTTAGAGGGAAAGGCCTTTTAACCCAGTGGTGGTGGTAGCAGCGGGGATCGTGTTTCTTAATGGTCCCTCTAAGCGAGAAAAATGAGAAAAAATCACCCCTCACACAAACCATTTCATAATACATATCAAAGCATTTGTGATCAGTTTACACATCATCTATTTTGGGGGGTTTAAATCATGGCACAAATTTGGCCCGTTGCTGCTACACGGTAAAGCCACAAATTTGGCCCGTCACTGCTACACGGTTAAGCCACAAATTTGGCCCGTCACTGCTTCACGGTTAAGCCACAAATTTGGCCCGTCACTGCTACACAGTAAAGCCACAAATTTGACCTGTCACTGCTACACGGTAAAGCCACAAATTTGGCCCGTCACTGCTACACAGTAAAGCCACAAATTTGACCTGTCACTGCTACACGGTAAAGCCACAAATTTGGCCCGTCACTGCTACACAGTAAAGCCACAAATTTGACCTATCACTGCTACATGGTAAAGCCACAAATTTGGCCTGTCACTGCTACACAGTAAAGCCACAAATTTGGCCTGTCACTGCTACACGGTAAAGCCACAAATTTGACCTATCACTGCTACACGGTAAAGCCACAAATTTGGCCTGTCACTGCTACACGGTAAAGCCACAAATTTGACCTATCACTGCTACACGGTAAAGCCACAAATTTGGCCTGTCACTGCTACACGGTAAAGCCACAAATTTGACCTATCACTGCTACACGGTAAAGCCACAAATTTGGCCTGTCACTGCTACACGGTAAAGCCACAAATTTGACCTATCACTGCTACACGGTAAAGCCACAAATTTGGCCTGTCACTGCTACACGGTAAAGCCACAAATTTGACCTATCACTGCTACACGGTAAAGCCACAAATTTGGCCTGTCACTGCTACACGGTAAAGCCACAAATTTGGCCCGTCGCTGCTATTGGGTTAATACATTAGTAGGTCATGGAAACAACAAAAACACACATTCTCATTTTTATTTAAATTTGTTCTTCACCTGCGTCGGCCACCGTCTGTCCTCACCCCGTGCTCCCGTCACCGGCCGCTGCCTCCACCTCCGCCACTCCACCTCACTTGCCTCCTTCCTCTTCCTCAGACTACCCATGCTATTGGTGACAAAGATAACTCCTTTAACCTGGTAGCAGCGACGGGCCAAATTTGTGGCATTACTGTGTAGCAGCGACGGGCCAAATTTGTGGCTTTACTGTGTAGCAGCGACGGGCCAAATTTGTGGCTCTACCGTGTAGCAGCGATGGGCCAAATTTGTGGCTTTACTGTGTACCAGTGATGGGCCAAATTTGTGCCATGATATAAATCCCCCGAAATAGATGATACATAATATGATCACAAATGCGTTGATATATATTGTGAAATGGTTTGTGTGAGGGGTGATTTTTTCTCATGGTGGTTGGTGGTGAGTAATGTGGGTGCGTGGGTGGCCCTGCGTAGGTCTAGGTGAGTAGGGTAGTAGTAGCCTAGTATAGTAACATCACTGAGAGCTGATGCCTATATATATGTAGTGGGTATTGGGTATATCACACACACACACACACACACACACACACACGTCAATATGGTCACTGGGCACAGCATGGTGAGCTCTCTTCCTCTCCTTGCCAGTCTCACTGGTTATTTGTTTTCCTGAGACAGATTTCTTTACGATAATGACCATTTTTTAGTAAGTATTAAACTGTTTGCATGGAGAAAATAAGGAGAAAGAAAAGGTGTGAAATATGCACTTTAAATTTGGTATTGGCCAGCAGCCTCATCAGTGGCTGTCAGCCAGTGAGGAACAGGGAAAACTGACACGCTCTCCCTGTGGAAGGTGCTTCCCCTCAGCCAATCCATTTTAGTAGGACTGGGAATGAGGAGGCGCAACAGAGGTGAGCGGGGGAGGACAGGTCAACTGGTGTTCAGTAAAATTGTAAGATACGAATACCCTACGACGTGACGTGTTATATTAAGTGTTAGCAGCACTACATTTGTAATTGCAGGAAGGTGGGTGGTGAGTTATGCGCATAGCTGGGCGTTATCGCGATACTTTATCGCTGATAACAAAATCGGGTTGTCGGCCATCCGCTGCTTATTTAAATATATATCGGTATCTTCGTTATTTTTGTAACCAAACTAGTGATAATCGCTACTTTTTTTCCGCCTCAGAAAAAAAAACACGTTGTCTCCTCCCTACTCGCATGCGTGGCCCGGGTGCCCGGTATTTTATGAAAAAACTTGGGGGTATGAATTATCTTTGGCGAAGAGATTTCGTACTTAGATCATCAACATTAAAATACTAGGTTGTTTTTTTATGTTAGACTCAAAAATGAATACATCAAAGAGAAAAATCATTTAGCTTTGCCCCAAAATGATTATTCACTACCTCAAATTTGATATTCCATATTCGTTTGTGAGCATGCCATGGTATTGAAGGCACCCGGTGTTGTGTTATTTGGTGTCCCATCGTCAAAAGCTGGCGCTTGTGTTAACAAACACTGGTCTCTCATGAACTGCGCATGTTCAGACCAGTAAGCATAGACCTGTACAGTATCACAAAGCTTTTTAACACATTAAGGGCAGTTGCTGGAAGGCTGAATCAGACATACAGTACCACCATCCTCGCTGTTTCTAGAACGACACTCTGTACATATAAATACAACTCGTACAGAGTGTCGATCTAGAAACATCGGGGATGGTGGTAGTGGTACTGTATGTCTGATTCAGCCTTCCAGCAACTCTAAATTACGGTTAAAAAGCTTTGTGAGACTGTTCAGGTCTACGCTTGGTGGTCTGAGCACGTGCAGTTCACGAGAGACCACTGTTTGTCGGTGGGGACGCCAAATAACACAACACCGGTTCAGGCGTTTCTAGTATTACCGTCCATATGTACATGTCAACGTGTGGTTTTCAGATTTTGTAAGTTTTTAAAAATACAGATAATGAAAATATGAATTCATCTATGTTTTTTTATTTGAAATATCAATATAGTATCGTTTTCGCCTATCGGACTTATCGCTAGCTAGTATCGGAATTGTGGATTAATATCGGGTATCGGTTATCGCCTATATTTGTGTTTCCAGTTAACGAATATCGGTTATCACCGATAAGGTTTTCCATTATCAGTTATCGGTTATCGGGAATAAGGTTTTCTGTTATCGTGCCCTGCTATGGTTATGCGAGCCAGGGTGGGCACCTGCTGGAGGCTAGGTGGGCGCGGGGTGGATAGGTTTAGTAGGGTTGAGTAAACGTGAGAATTACAATAACATTAATCCTCATGATTCCCTGGTAGCACGTATATAATTTGTTTAATATTATTAGGTAGTATTAATGGTTTATATGGATCATGTGTCCCTCGTTCAGTAAAAATAGTAGTTGCTAATAGGCACACCTAACACAACCAAAATATGGGCTACACACTTGGCGCAGGGACTGTTTTGGGGTGTCATTGAAGGTAACGGGCTCAAGAGTGGCCTGTCCAGATATTTTGTTTTTTATTTATTGATGATCCACGAGACATCCTAGAGTTAAATCAAAGTATGTGGTTATCTTTGTATTCATTCCTACACACTCTGGTAATATCTCTGTGGGGTCTGATTCACTTATTAGAGTGAAATTCTATTGTGAAAAACAGCCACAAATTCGTGTTACTGGTGAAAATGAAACTGATAATTTAAATTTTGCCACCATGAAATATATACAAATAGATAAATTTGAGTGACTTCACCTGCTTTGCACAGTAAAAATATGCTATTTCAGGCATCTGACACCCTCAAAAAGGCGTGCGCACTCCTCTGGCCTAGGAGCTTCAGCCTGGACATTGTGGTTAGGTCATTACATACTCAAATCAGGACTAGGTTTTGGGAGACAGGTCAGGTCATTTTGTAGACTTGTGATACTGGGCTAGACTGCACTGGGTACACCACACGCTGAAGTTGCACCCAATTTATTATGATATCATTTTGGAGCAGTGAGTGATGGGCTTTTTTTTTAATTTTTTTTTTTATACTGTAAAAATAAAAAGTATGTTGATGTTTACACAGTTAATTGACACCAAACTTGATTTGCAGACACTGCCGAACGAAGAAGAGGAGGAGGAGGAGGAGGACTGGGAAGAAGACGAGGAACACAGGAGGAACCCATTGGTGAGTGTTAATTTATTTTTTCTAAAATGGTTAACGAGCAGTCAAGGAATTTTGATAATAAGGAGGGAAAGTTTGCAGCCAGGAACACCTTGGTACTGCAAACACACACACACACACACATCAACTGGAATGTTTTCAAGGTGCCTTAATACCACAATGTTGTTTTAAATTTGTAAGTTTGGGCAGGAAAATGTTTAAAACTATGACCCTGTGTCTTGGGAAGGTTCTGACCCCGACCCCTGAAGTGACCCTCTGGTGGTAGTGGCTGTGTGGAAGGAAGGAAGGAAGGAAGGGTTCAAAGTTGAAAGGAATTTATATTTATATGTAAAATGTATCTTAAGGTTTACACAGAGCAATGACTCCTTACTTGAATTACAGAGAGAACAAGAAGAAGAAGAAGAAGAAGAAGAGGAGGACACAGGAATTCCTTGGTAAGTGTTAATTTATTTTCCTCTATTTTTTTTTCCATTTATCAATATTTTCCTTGCTTCTTTGTTTTCCTGTCTTCATTTTCTTTCTGTAATGGATTGTTCTGAGGAAGGAAGGAAGGAGGGAGGGAGGGAGAGGAAAGGAAGGAAGGAAGGAAGGAAGGAAGGAGCAATGGGAAGGGAAAGAAGGGAGGAAGGAAGGAGGGAGGGATGAAGGAAGGAAGGGAAAGAATGGAAGGAAGGAGGGAGAGAAAGAAGGAATGAAGGAGGGAAGGAAGGAAGGAAAAAGATAGGAAGGAAAGGGAAGGAGAGAAGGAAGGAAAAGAGAGAAAAGAACACTTGAATATCTGATAGAACTTTAATAAAGGAAGGAAGGAGGGAGGGAGGGAAGGAAGGAAGCTCAGTAAGAATGTATCAGTTTGTAAGAACACAAACATGGGATCAATTTTTTTTTACTAAACACAGAAATAGCAATTAAAAGGTCAAGGAGAGGTCAGGGAGAGGTCACCTTCCTGCCTTCCTTCACTATGTATGTATGTATGTAGGAGGGAAGGGAAGGAAGGAAGGAAAGAGGGAAGGAGGAGGAGAGGAATGAGGGAGGAAAGGATGGAATGAAGGAAGGAGGCAAGGACTTAAGGAGGGAGGGAGGGAAGGAAGGAGGATTGAAGGAAAGAAGGAGGAAAGAGGAGAGAAAAGGAAAGGAAGGAATGGAGGAAAGGATGGAATGAAGGAAGGAGGCAAGGACTAAAGGAGGAGGGAGGGAAGGACTAAAGGAGGGAGGAGGGAAGGAAGGAGGATTGAAGGAAAGAAGGAGGGAAAGAGGGAGAAAAGGAAAGGACGGAATGGAGGAAAGGATGGAATGAAGGAAGGGAGGCAAGGACTAAAGGAGGGAGGGAGGGAAGGAAGGAGTGAATGAAGGAACGCAGGAGGGAAAGAGGAAGAGAAAAGGGAAGGAAGGAATGGAGGAAAGGATGGAATGAAGGAAGGAGGCAAGGACTAAAGGAGGAGGAGGAGGAAGGAAGGAGGATTGAAGGAAAGAAGGAGGGAAAGAGGAAGAGAAAGGAAAGGATGGAATGAAGGAAGGAGGCAAGGAATAAAGGAGGGAGGGAGGAAGGAAGGAAGGAAGGAGGGAGGAAGAGGAGAGAAAATGAATGTAGGACTATCTTGTGCGTCAGTCAGTTGTTGGCAATGTCCGCCATTTCTTTCCCACATTCAAGATTGGTTACTCCAAGGAAAAAAATCCAAGACGCGTCCGACACAGGCGTAAGTGACCACAAGGTGTCGTATTTGCCGACACTTTACGGTCAATGTTACGCGCCCATGACCCAGCCCAGCCTGAGACAGCCTTGGTGTGGGCAGACCACCGCCCGTGTTCAGTCATTGCATGTGGCCACTGAAATGAACCCAGTCAGAGTGGGGTACACCGTCCACCAATTGAATCCCATGTCCGCCATACCCGAGAAATGTCCTCCGCAGTGCCCCCAAAAGTGAAGGTTTTTATATAGCAGTGCGGTGTAATACTACTAACAGAGCTTTTCATGGGTGGTTTTCCTGTTCCAGGTGCAGAAGTCTTGTGAAACTGTCAGCAGGGTCACATTAAACTCTAGCAGATGAACCTGACTCAGTAAAGGTGGTATATCAGGCATCAGGCAACAACAGCATGAGGAAATAATGCAATAAGAATATCCAGGAGAGCTCCACAGTGACCACAGCAGTGTAGCTCTGTAGGAGTCTGGGGGGTAGTTGGACCCTTCTTCTGTACTATGAACCTACAGATACACATATTTGCCATGATTTTTGTAGGAGTTTATGCCACTGCGATTAGGAGAGTCAGGATAGCCAGGCTGTGATATATGAGGAATGCCTGTGCTCTGAATTCATCTACGCAGCTGAACAGAATTCCCAACATTGTGGTGTAGCTATAAAAATGAGATGAGACTCCGGACAGGTTAGAATGTAGTCTGGATGTTGACGGCTTAATATTCTTGAGGTTATGGCAGTGTTTATTGGGGAAAGACAGCATCAGAGCTTGTGCCAGTCATGAAGGGGGTTTTCATGGGAGGTTTTCATGTTTGATGCAGAGGTCGTGTAGAACTATCACCAGGGTAGTCAAGAGAGAGAGAGAGAGAGAGAGAGAGAGAGAGAGAGAGAGAGAGAGAGAGAGCAATAATCCAAACAGTCATCCAAAAACCCCAATACAGTGACATCTCTCATGTATGTATCACTCCAATGAGGGAGGAAACTGGAGGGAAGGGAGGGAGGGAGGGAGGGATATTTGTAGGCTGGAGGAAAGTAAAGGATAGTAAAGAAAAACAACTTGTATCATCAGTTCTTCTCAAGTGAGTCAATAGTTCTTAAAGCAAGCACACACTACATGCTGTTTGGAACAGGAAAATTGTTACCAGTTTTTAAACGTTGTTTTTAACATGACGTGTGTGGTAAGTGTTATATTTAATGTTTAAGGCGCAAACTGCTATCTCACGTCAGGTCCGGTGTACCATTGCCTGCTTTCTCCAGTTGATTGAAGTGGTTGCGAGATAACACGATAGCCTTTTAGTTGGCCGAGTGGTAGCCGTTATAAGTTCACTTTAGTTCACTTTAGTTCTCTCTCTCAGGTTAATAAAAATACCAAATGTATTTTAACTATATTAACAGTTGTATACAAAGTTTACAGTTTACGTGAGCGAGTCGCACGCACACCAGAGCCAGTCACACCAAGGAGCCCGGGGCCGGCGAGCACCACTCGCCCGCCCGCTGCCCGCTGTCTTCTCTCGCCTTCTCCCGTGTCTTTGCGTTGCTTGCTCGTTTTATTTGCTTGTTAGATCGTCCGGGAGGGTGTGGGTTCCGGTTGATGACGGCTGATGAAAGTCATCATTTGCTGATTCTTGCGTTAGCTCAGCATGTGTTCCCACGGCCATCAGCTCTGACGTGTTCCATAACATCCTGGCAAAGGCACTGAGCCTGTGCTTAGACACACAGCCACACACTCGCATGTACATTATAATATACACATTACAAAATAATGTGAACAGTTATTGTTTTCTGCAAGATATGGAAATGGAGCCAGTGTTTGTGTTTGCATGTAAGAATGAAAACTGTTATTGAGGGCATTGGAAGATTGAATAACCTTGCAGGGAAGTGTTTCATTACACCGTACAGCCACTCAACCAGAATTTTATATTAATACCTCAGCACAATATTGTCCTTGTCACGGCACGGTGCAAAGCTGAGCCTGTCTTGTCCTGAACCCTGACTTAGAGGCTTGGGGTGTGTGGGACCGGGAAGATATGCCGTGGGCTCAACCCCCCCCCCCAAGCGACTCCCCCTGACCAGGGAGGGAGGGGATACAATTACTTCAAATTACATTGAATACATATGAAGTTGTTTTAATATGAATACAAATACCTTCTTGTCATAATTGGGTTTAGCAGTGTTGTAAAGTTATCTAAGATCAGGGAGGGAATACAAGTGTTGTGGATTACAATACCAATACAGTACTTCAAATTACAGTGAATAGAAATACTGTTTTGATATGAATGAATACACCTTCTTGGCATAACAGCAGCAGTGTTCTAAAGATGTACAAGGTAGTGTAGCTCATAACCCTGTACTCAACACAGTGCTAACAAGAAGGCTGTTTTGATATGAATGAATACACCTTCTTGGCATAACAGCAGCAGTGTTCTAAAGATGTACAAGAGCTCATAACCCTGTACTCAACACAGTGCTAACAAGAAGGCTGTTTTGATATGAATGAATACACCTTCTTGGCATAACAGCAGCAGTGTTGTAAAGATGTACAAGAGCTCATAACCCTGTACTCAACACAGTGCTAACAAGTCCCCCGGGAGGCTGTGTGGACTTGTAATGCCTGCTATTACAGATGATAGATTTTGAAGTGTTCCTCAGATAATTATTTGCACAATACAAATACTTTTCCCTTGTATTCCAATCACAATGAGAATGCTTTGATTTCTATCAATAGTTATACCAATACAAACACACCCAAATATGGTATTCCAGTGTATTTGAATAGGAATAGGGGTGGAGGCGGCCTTGGCCCTGAACTGTCAAGCCGCTCAAGTGTCATTTCCCTCATTGTTTAGGTGGTGGGCAGCTGTCAGGTGCTTGTCAGGCCAGGCTCGTCAGGTCACCTGCTGTGTGGAGCGATGACTCGTGTTCAGGTGAGGCCACTCACTGGCAGCACTGTTGATGAAGACCCGTCACAGCCGAGGCATTCATGTGCAGGGAAACAGTTCACAGGGAGAGAGAAACACTGCTGTACAAGATGTTAATTAAAAGTGGGAATACTACTATGAGCTATGTTAGTACAGTAGAGCCCCATTTAGCGTGAGAATTAGGTGGATGAACGCGGTCGCGCTAACTAAATTCACGCTAATTGAATAAAGTAACCAATATGAAAAAAAGTTATTTGGTGCACACGTGGGTGTGACTTTTGGGTTTGATAATTACTCAAAATACGCAGTCATCAGTTATGGATGGTGACTCTTGCGGCCCAAGGTGTCGGCAAGTGGGTGTGACAAGAGTTCGGCCCCAGCAAAGGTTCGGTGGGCAGGGTGTGGGCGTGTGTGGGCGTCGTGCCCGGCCAGGCCGACATCACGCCCGTTATTATCGAGCGTGTCACGGTGACGGTGGCCACACAATCAATAGTGACACCTTGCCTCATCTGCCCCGCCGTGGCAGGTAATAGTGGCGCCCCGCGGGGCCGACACGGCGAAGCTCACGCCCCGAGGATGGCGGCGGAGGCGGCGGCGGGGCTGGGACAGTGACAGTGGCTGCTGCGGCGCCACACACGAGCAGCGAGCTGTGCACCGCCCCCAGCAGGTGAGGCGGCCCAGGGGGGGCAGGACGACGTTAGAGAGCATGAGAGACTGGGACTGTGTGGGAAGTGGTGGCGGGGGGCTGTGTTGTGGTGTGAGGCAGGCCACCCAGGCCACTGCACATCATGGCGGCTTGGCGCAATTTTCAAAATTCAGTCGTGGTCGCTGCTCGTGCTAACTGAGGCTTTCGCGCTAATTAATGTTTCTCTTGGTAGATGGTGACTCGTACTAATTGCGGTTCACGCTAATTGAACTCGCGCTAAGTGGGGCTCTACTGTAGTTATGTTAGTGCAGTATTGGTATACAAGAATACCATAGTACTAGTGTTTGTTAGATAAACATGCAGGAAGCAAAGAAATATCGCTGAATTAGCGCCGGGATGAGCTTACAAAATATCCAAGTTGGTGTTTGTTTGCATTTAGTGTGTGGGAAAATATACCAGTAGAGTACTTGCAAAACCTCCATCCATGGCTATGATCTGCCCATGAAAACCTTCTCTGTGGCCTTGGGAAACACATGTAATGACACATTGAAGGAGATGGAGAGATGGTACCTTATTTCAATGTGCTAAAATGGTACCATGAAGGCAGCCTGCACACACACACACAATGTCTGGGGCCCTCACATGCATGGACTTCATCTCATATAATCTTGTGGGCCTGTACTTCAGTTGCTTGCACTATAATCCATGTAATTTCCTCTAAAATCTATGTAATTTCCTTTAAAATCCATGTCTTTTCCATTCCCAAACTGGGGCCCATATAGCAGACTGAAGGAGCCCATAGTTCAAGGTTAGTTTAAGTCTTGAACTAACCTTAACCTACGGCGCCCTTCATTGTGCTATATGGTCCCCAGTTTGGGAACCAGTGGATAGAAGGATAGATAGATAAAGGGTGATAGATAGTTATAAATAGATAGTTTTTGTGTGTTTGCAGGGGTCACTGTTCCTTAATGGCACAGAGGAAGGGTCACACCGCCACCAGGCTCTTAAAACTACCCCTGGAAATGCACTAAATTCCTAGAAAAAGTGTGTCAGATATGTGTTTTTTGGCTTCACGGCACAGACCTATGGTCATACTACCACCTCCAGTGTCTTAAAACTATCCTTGGAAATGCCCCTAAACTCCCTTGAAAGCCTTGTCAAATGTTTTCTTTATGTAAAAAAACAAATATGAGAGAGAGAGTATCAATTAATTATCTTATATTATACAGCCCTTGATAGAGAGAGAGATTTTATAATATATTATCCCATGCCGTCTTTCCCGGTACAAGACTTTGAGAGTGGACACATATTTGCAGGTTGGTGTAGCAGTGCCGGGAGGTTCCATAACACAGGGCACTCCTCACCTCAACAACAGTCTCTTCACCGACAAGTAATTCTTCACCAACAAGCTTTTCAGCAGCTTGGAGAAATAGGTAAGCTTTCTCTACTCATTTCCTGCCCTGCCTTCATTACCCCCGCCAGAAGCCCCCAAAGGGTGAACCCGTTATATTGAGCTGTAAAATGTTCAGCAGCTCACTTAGTAACCCAGCGTGTTGTAAAATGTTCAGTACATCCCCTTGCTTAGAGGGAAAGGCCTTTTAACCCAGTGGTTGTAGCAGCGGGGATCATGTTTCTTAACCCCTAAAGGGCCGGCCTGGGTGGTCATCTACAACATCCACAGGACCGGCACCTCAGCACCAAACACCGAAAATAGCCTATATTCACACACTTGATTCTGCTGAACTACAATGCAATAACAAATTACTTTGTCGTCATAGTCATCATCAACTCTTCTTCTTTTTAATTATTGCATGAAAACGTTTCTATGTGCTGTGGTTTTGGAGAAATATTGAGTTGAAGAGGAGAGACTTTTGGAGTTAGCGAGGCTCTTGCCCGCTCTGCGTTCGTTTCGCTTGTGTGGCCTTGACTAGTGCGTAATGAAAACGGATGCCCCCATGCTCTAATTCTTATATATAGTCAATACTCTAAGCTTTCTCTATGTAACACAGTCTTGTGATGTGTGGTTTGGGAGTCATTGTAGCATACTCTTCTCATTCTCGTGTTGCTCTGCTGGGCTCGGCAGGGTCTGGCAGGAAATCGGACGCGTCAGAATCCGTGTCAGTACGCCTGTCCATCGTGAGAGCGGGCAAGATTCTGAAGCAGTAGCCTAAACATATCTCTGGCAGTGTTGCCAACGAATGGTCATCGAAAATTACCGAAAAGTAAATAAATTTAGCGCGAAAAAAGCAAAGCGGCTATAACCGCCCCCGGCCCTTCCGTGGAAAAGCGGCTATAGCCGCCTCCGGCCCTTTAGGGGTTAAGCCTTTGTTCATATGATAAATTTCTCAACCTAGGAATCATCTTTGTTACTCTTCGTTGGACCCGTTCCAACTTTTCTATGTCTTTTCTGTAGTAGGGAGACCAAAACTGTACACAGTACTCTAGACGGGGTCGAACCAACGAATTATACAGTTTTAATATTACTTTTTCCGATTTATTATTAAAGACTCGTCCGATGAAGCCAACCAATTTATTTGCAGTTTTAACTACCTCTGAACAATGCTGACCGGGCTTTAAATCGCTTGATATAGTGATTCCAAGATCCTTTTCTTTACTTACTGCAGAAAGTTGTTGGCCATTCATTACGTACCGAACGCGATTGTTATTTTTTCCGATGTGCAACACTTTACATTTCTCAACGTTAAATTTCATTTGCCATTGATTGGCCCAACGTGCAAGTCGATCTATATCTGATTGTTAAGCTTCTTCGTCGAGTATCGCAGTTACTTTACTAGCAATTTTTGTGTCATCAGCAAATTTTGATACTTTGCAAGTGAGCCCATCATCGATATCATTAACATAAATTAAGAAGAGCATGGGGCCAAGCACTGATCCTTGAGGTACGCCGCTTTGACATCGAGCCAGTTAGATGTAACACCGTTTAGAACTACTCTCTGTTTCCGCTCAGAGAGCCAGTCCGCAAGCCAATTGTGAATATTACCCGAGATACCGTGCGCCAGTAGTTTGCTGAGCAATCGTTGGTGGGGGACCTTATCAAATGCCTTTTGAAAATCCAGATATATGATATCTACTGATCTGCTTTCATCGAACACCTCAAAAATATAGTGAAAAAAATCAAGTAAGTTAGTCAAACACGAACGTTTACTACGGAAGCCATGTTGCGAATTATTTATTATATTATTTTCTTCGAAGAATTTCACCATATTGTCGCGAATGATAGTCTCCATTAACTTACAAACAATAGATGTCAGGCTAATTGGTCGATAGTTTCCAGGATGAGACTTGTCCCCCTTTTTGAAAATTGGTGTGACATTTGCAAGTTTCCAATCCGACGGAACTTTTCCAGCTGTTAAAGATTTATTGAATATGATGGAGAGCGGTTTACAAATTTGATGTTTGATTTCTTTTAAGACCCTAGGGGTAATTTTGTCTGGACCAGGAGCTTTGCTTACTTTAATCTTTTCAATTGTGCGTAAAATGTCACTTTCTATGATGAGCACGCCACTTAACATCTTTTCGGTCCTTCTAACCTCCGGCGGTTGAGGAAGGGAGGGAAGGAGAAAGATAGGAAGGAAGGAAGGAAAAAGAGGGAGAGGAAAGAAGGAAGGAAGGAAGGAAGGGAGAAGATAGGAAGGAAGGAAGGAAAAAGAGGGAGAGGAAAGAAGGAAGGAAGGAAAAAGAGGGAGAGGAAAGAAGGAAGGAAGGAAGGGAGAAGATAGGAAGGAAGGAAGGAAGAGAGTATATATATTTGACAAGGCTTTCCTTGGAGTTGTTGGCATTTCCATGGGTAGTTTCATGACCCTGGTGGTAGTGTGACCCTTCCTCTGTACCATAACCCTGAGAAACACATTTGACAAGGCTTTCCTTGGAGTTGTTGGCATTTCCATGGGTAGTTTTGTGACCCTGGTGGTAGTGTGACCTTTCCTTTGTACCATGACACTAAGAAACACATTTGACATGGCTTTTGAGGGAGTTGTGGGCATTTCCAGGGCTGGTTTTGTGACCCTGGTGGTAGTGTGACCCTTCCTCTGTACTGTGAACCTTAGAAACACTCATTTGACATGGCTTTTGAGGGAGCTGTGGGCATTTCCAGGGGTAGTTTTGTGGCCCTGGTGGTAGTGTGACCCTCTGTACTGTGAACCTAAGAAACACACATTTGACATGGCTTTTGAGGGAGCTGTGGGCATTTCCAGGGGTAGTTTTGTGGCCCTGGTGGTAGTGTGACCCTCTGTACTGTGAACCTAAGAAACACACATTTGACATGGCTTTTGAGGGAGCTGTGGGCATTTCCAGGGGTAGTTTTGTGGCAGATGTTCCCTTCTCCTATAATTCCTTCCCCTTCTGTCTCTCCGGCATATGACCACAGATGTTCCCTTCTCCTATAATTCCTTCCCCTTCTGTCTCTCTCCGGCATATGACCACAGATGTTCCCTTCTCCTGTAATTCCTTCCCCTTCTGTCTCTCTCCGGCATATGACCACAGATGTTCCCTTCTCCTGTAATTCCTTCCCCTTCTGTCTCTCTCCGGTATATGACTACAGATGTTCCCTTCTCCTGTAATTCCTTCCCCTTCTGTCTCTCTCCAGCATATGACCACAGATGTTCCCTTCTATAATTCCTTCCCCTTCTGTCTCTCTCCGGCATATGACCACAGATGTTCCCTTCTCCTATAATTCCTTCCCCTTCTGTCTCTCTCCGGCATATGACCACAGATGTTCCCTTCTCCTATAATTCCTTCCCCTTCTGTCTCTCTCCGGCATATGACTACAGATGTTCCCTTCTCCTATAATTCCTTCCCCTTCTGTCTCTCTCTGGCATATGACCACAGATGTTCCCTTCTCCTATAATTCCTTCCCCTCCTGTCTCTCTCCGGCATATGACCACAGATGTTCCCTTCTCCTATAATTCCTTCCCCTTCTGTCTCTCTCCAGCATATGACCACAGATGTTCCCTTCTCCTATAATTCCTTCCCCTCCTGTCTCTTGCTGGCATATGACCACAGATGTTCCCTTCTCCTATAATTCCTTCCCCTTCTGTCTCTCTGGCATATGACCACAGATGTTCCCTTCTCCTATAATTCCTTCCCCTCCTGTCTCTCTCCGGCATATGACCATAGATGTTCCCTTCTCCTATAATTCCTTCCCCTTCTGTCTCTCTCTAGCATATGACCACAGATGTTCCCTTCTCCTGTAATTCCTTCCCCTCCTGTCTCTCTCCGGCATATGACCACAGATGTTCCCTTCTCCTATAATTCCTTCCCCGACTTTCTCTCTCCGGCATATGACCACAGATGTTCCCTTCCTATAATTCCTTCCCTTCTGTCTCTCTCCGGCATATGACCACAGATGTTCCCTTCTCCTATAATTCCTTCCCCTCCTGTCTCTCTCCGGCATATGACCACAGATGTTCCCTTCTCCTATAATTCCTTCCCCTTCTGTCTCTCTCCAGCATATGACCACAGATGTTCCCTTCTCCTATAATTCCTTCCCCTCCTGTCTCTCTCCAGCATATGACCACAGATGTTCCCTTCTCCTATAATTCCTTCCCCTTCTGTCTCTCTCCGGCATATGACCACAGATGTTCCCTTCTCCTATAATTCCTTCCCCTCCTGTCTCTCTCCGGCATATGACCACAGATGTTCCCTTCTCGTATAATTCCTTCCCCTCCTGTCTCTCTCCGGCAGATGACCACAGATGTTCCCTTCTCGTATAATTCCTTCCCCTCCTGTCTCTCTCCGGCATATGACCATGGATGTCACTAAACCAAACTTTCCTTCCACCCATGAAAACCTGGTTAACTTTGTCTGTGTAAACAGTGGTAATGGGAGCCCAATATGTTGAAGAAGATACAGTCATCCTGGAGGTAGTTTTAAAATGTTTCTGCACCTTGAACAGTAACATGGATACCTAGTGACTATTCTCTGTGGCGGCCTTGGGAAGCAATGCCAGGAAAATGATTATTATGTTGGTAAAGATAGAGTTTGTAAATATTTGACCCTGTGTCTCGGCTAGGCTCTGACCCTGCCCCCTGTGTTGACCCTCTGGTGGTAGTGACTGTGTGGAAGAAAGGAAGGAAGGAAGGGTTGAAAGTTTAAAGGAATTTATTATTATATGTAAAATGCATCTTCAGGTTGACACAAATACTAATTCCTTACTTATATTATAGATGGAAGAGGAAGAGGAAGAGGAAGAGGAAGAAGAGGAGGAGGAGGAGGACACAGGAATTTCTTGGTGAGTGTTATTTTTATTTCTTTGTTCCATTTATCAATATTTTTCTTTGTTTCCTCTTTTTCTTATCTTCATTTTCTTTACAAAGGAAGGAACAAAGGAGAGAGAGAGAGAGAGAGAGAGAGAGAGAGAGAGAGAGAGAGAGAGAGAGAGAGAGAGAGAGAGAGAGAAGGGAGGGAGGGAGGAAAAGAAGGAAGAGAGGGAGGAAGAGAAGGAAGGAAAAAAGGAAGGAAGAGAAGTAGGGGAGGAAGGAAGGAAAGAGGGAGAGAGGGGAGGAAGGAAGGAAAGAGGTAAGGATGGAAGGAAGAAAGAGATGTGAGGGAAGGAAGGAAGGAAAAAGAGGGAGAGGAAAGAAGGAAGGAAGGAAGGGAGGAGGGAGGGAAGGAAGGAAGGAAGGAAAGAAGGAAGGAAAGGAGGGAGGTAAGGATCGAAGGAAGAAAAATGTGAGGGAAGGAAGGAATGAAGGAAAGAGAGGGAGAGGAAAGAAGGAAGGAAGGAAGGGAGGGAAGGAGAAAGATAGGAAGGCAGGAAGGAAAAAGAGGGAGAGGAAAGAAGGAAGGAAGGAAGGGAGGAAAGGAGGGAGGTAAGGATTGAAGGAAGAAAGAGATGTGAGGGAAGGAATGAAGGAAAGAGAAGGAGAGGAAAGAAGGAAAAAAGGAAGGAAGGGAGGGAAGGAGAAAGATAGGAAGGAATGAAGGAAAGAGAGGGAGAGGAAAGAAGGAAGGCAGGAAGGGAGGGAAGGAGAAAGATAGGAAGGAAGGAAGGAAGGAAAGGAGGGAGGTAAGGATTGAAGGAAGAAAGAGATGTGAGGGAAGGAAGGAATGAAGGAAAGAGAGGGAGAGGAAAGAAGGAAGGAAGGAAGGGAGGGAAGGAGAAAGATAGGAAGGAAGGAAGGAAGGAAAGGAGGGAGGTAAGGATCGAAGGAAGAAAGAGATGTAAGGGAAGGAAGGAAGGAAGGAAGGAAAGAGGGAGAGGAAAGAAGGAAGGAAGGAAGAGAGGGAGGGAGGTAAGGATCGAAGGAAGAAAGAGATGTGAGGGAAGGAAGGAATGAAGGAAAGAGAGGGAGAGGAAAGAAGGAAGGAAGGAAGGGAGGGAAGGAGAAAGATAGGAAGGAAGGAAGGAAGGAAGGAAAAAGAGGGAGAGGAAAGAAGGAAGGAAGGAAGGGAGGGAAGGAGAAAGATAGGAAGGAAGGAAGGAAGGAAGGAAAAAGAGGGAGAGGAAAGAAGGAAGGAAGGAAGGGAGGGAAGGAGAAAGATAGGAAGGAAGGAAGGAAGGAAAAAGAGGGAGAGGAAAGAAGGAAGGAAGGAAGGGAGGGAAGGAGAAAGATAGGAAGGAAGGAAGGAAAAAGAGGGAGAGGAAAGAAGGAAGGAAGGAAAGGAGGGAAGGAGAAAGATAGGAAGGAAGGAAGGAAGGAAGGAAAAAGAGGGAGAGGAAAGAAGGAAGGAAGGAAAGGAGGGAAGGAGAAAGATAGGAAGGAAGGAAGGAAGGAAGGAAAAAGAGGGAGAGGAAAGAAGGAAGGAAGGAAAGGAGGGAAGGAGAAAGATAGGAAGGAAGGAAGGAAGGAAAAAGAGGGAGAGGAAAGAAGGAAGGAAGGAAGGAAGGAAAGAGATATAGAGGAAAGAAGGAAGGAAGGAAGGTATAAGAGGGTGACGAAAGAAGGAAGGAAGGAATGGATGGAAGGAGAAAGATAGGAAGGAAGGAAGGAAGGAAGGAAAAAGAGGGAGAGGAAAGAAGGAAGGAAGGAAGGGAGGGAAGGAGAAAGATAGGAAGGAAGGAAGGAAAAAAAGGGAGAGGAAAGAATGAAGGGATGAAAGGAGCAGATAGGAAGGAAGGAAGGAAAAAGAGGGAGAGGAAAGAAGGAAGGAAGGAAGGAGGGAAGGTGAAAGATAGGAAGGAAGGAAAAAGGGAGAGGAAAGAAGGAAGGAAGGAAGGAGGGAAGGATAAAGATAGTTAGGAAGGAAGGAAGGAAAAAAAGGGAGAGGAAAGAAGGAAGGAAGGAAAGGAGGAAGGAGAAAGATAGGAAGGAAGGAAGGAAGGAAAAGAGAGGGAGAGGAAAGAAGGAAGGAAGGAAGGGAAGGAGAAAGATAGGAAGGAATGAAGGAAGGAAGGAAAGAGGAGAGGAAAGAAGGAAGGAAGGAAGGAGGGAAGTAGAAAGATAGGAAGGATTGAAGGTAAAAGAGGGAGAGGAAAGAAGGAAGGAAGGTAGGGAAGGAGAAAGATAGGAAGGAAGGAATAAGAGGGAGAGGAAAGAAGGAAGGAAGGAAGGGAGGTAAGTAGAAAGTTAGGAAGGAAGGAAAAAGTGGGAGAGGAAAGATGGAAGGACGGAAGGGAAGGAAGGAGAAAGATAGGAAGGAAGGAAGGAAGGAAGGAAAAAGAGGGAGAGGAAAGAAGGAAGGAAGGAAAGGAGGGAAGGAGAAAGATAGGAAGGAAGGAAGGAAGGAAGGAAAAAGAGGGAGAGGAAAGAAGGAAGGAAGGAAAGGAGGGAAGGAGAAAGATAGGAAGGAAGGAAGGAAAAAAAGGGAGAGTAAAGAAGGAAGGAAGGAATTTAGGTAAGGATAAAGATAGCAAGGAAGGAAGGAAGGAAGGAAGTACATAGAGGGAGAGGAAAGAAGGAAGGAAGGAAGGGAGGGAAGGAGAAAGATAGGAAGGAAGGAAAAAGAGGGAGAGGAAAGAAGGAAGGAAGGAAGGGAGGGAAGGAGAAAGATAGGAAGGAAGGAAGGAAGGAAGGAAAAAGAGGGAGAGGAAAGAAGGAAGGAAGGAAAGGAGGGAAGGAGAAAGATAGGAAGGAAGGAAGGAAAAAGAGGGAGAGGAAAGAAGGAAGGAAGGAAGGGAGGGAAGGAGAAAGATAGGAAGGAAGGAAGGAAGGAAGGAAAAAGAGGGAGAGGAAAGAAGGAAGGAAGGAAGGGAGGGAAGGAGAAAGATAGGAAGGAAGGAAAAAGAGGGAGAGGAAAGAAGGAAGGAAGGAAGGGAGGGAAGGAGAAAGATAGGAAGGAAGGAAAAAGAGGGAGAGGAAAGAAGGAAGGAAGGAAAGGAGGGAAGGAGAAAGATAGGAAGGAAGGAAGGAAAAAGAGGGAGAGGAAAGAAGGAAGGAAGGAAAGGAGGGAAGGAGAAAGATAGGAAGGAAGGAAGGAAGGAAGGAAGGAAAAAGAGGGAGAGGAAAGAAGGAAGGAAGGAAAGGAGGGAAGGAGAAAGATAGGAAGGAAGGAAGGAAGGAAAAAGAGGGAGAGGAAAGAAGGAAGGAAGGAAAGGAGGGAAGGAGATAGATAGGAAGGAAGGAAGGAAAAAAAGGGAGAGGAAAGAAGGAAGGAAAGGAGGGAAGGAGAAAGATAGGAAGGAAGGAAGGAAGGAAGGAAAAAGAGGGAGAGGAAAGAAGGAAGGAAGGAAAGGAGGGAAGGAGATAGATAAGAAGGAAGGAAGGAAGGAAGGAAAAAGAGGGAGAGGAAAGAAGGAAGGAAGGAAAGGAGGGAAGGAGATAGATAAGAAGGAAGAGAGTATATATATTTGACAAGGCTTTCCTTGGAGTTGTGGGCATTTCCATGGGTAGTTTCATGACCCTGGTGGTAGTGTGACCCTTCCTCTGTACCATAACCCTGAGAAACACATTTGACAAGGCTTTCCTAGGAGTTGTGGGCAATTCCAGTAGTTTTTGAGCCTGGTGGTAGTGTGACCCTTCCTCTGTACCATGACCCTAAGAAACACACATTCGACATTGCTTTTGAGGGAGCTGTGGTCATTTCCATGGGTAGTTTTGTGACCCTTGTGGTAGTGTGACCTTTCCTTTGTACCATGACACTAAGAAACACATTTGACATGGCTTTTGAGGGAGTTGTGGGCATTTCCAGGGCTGGTTTTTTGACCCTGGTGGTAGTGTGACCCTTCCTCTGTACTGTGAACCTAAGAAACACTCATTTGACATGGCTTTTGAGGGAGCTGTGGGCATTTCCAGGGGTAGTTTTGTGGCCCTGGTGGTAGTGTGACCCTCTGTACTGTGAACCTAAGAAACACACATTTGACATGGCTTTTGAGGGAGCTGTGGGCATTTCCAGGGGTAGTTTTGTGGCCCTGGTGGTAGTGTGACCCTTCTTCTGTACTGTGAACCTAAGAAACACACATTTGATCAGGCTCTCATAGGAGTTGTGGGCATTTCCAGGGGTAGTTTTGTAACCCTGGTGGTAGTGTGACCCTTCCTCTTTACCATGAACCTAAGAAACACACATTTGACATGGCTTTTGAGGGAGTTGTGGGAGGCATTTCTTGTGCAATTTTCTATATTCTGGTGTTGTCAGCGTAAGGCAGCTGGGCTAGTCAGGCAGAGAGAGCAGTGGTAGCAGTGTGAGGTGGTAGTGTGCTGGTTGGCTGTGTTCTGTGGATGGTAGCGTATGGTACAATGATGACTGGTGCCTAGGAAACTGAGCAGATGTAGCCACAGGTCGGATTCAAACTGGGCTGCCCACAACTCCTATGAAAGCCTTGGCAAATATGTGTTTCTCCAGGTTCACGGTACAGGGGAATGGTCACACTACCACCAGGGTCATAAAACTACCCCTGGAAATGCCCTAAACTCCCTTGAAAGCCTTCTCAAATGTGTGTTTCTTTAGGTTCATAGTACAGAGGAAGGGTCACACTACCACCAGGAGCATAAGACTACCCCTGGAAATACCCAAAACTCCCTTGAAGGCCTTGTCAAATGTGTGTTTCTTTAGGTTCACAGTACAGAGGAAGGGTCACACTACCACCAGGGCCATAAAACTACCCATGGAAATGCCCAAAACTCCTACGAAAGCTTTGCCAAATGTGTGTCCTAAGGTTCATGGTACTGAGGAAGGGTCACATTACCACTAGGGTGATAAAACTACCCCCTGAAAATGCCCCAAACTCCCTTGAAAGCCTTGTCAAATGTGTGTTTCTTTAGGTTCATGGTACAGAGGAAGGGTCACACTACCACCAGGGTCATAAAACTACCCCTGGAAATGCCCAAAACTCCTACGAAAGCTTTGCCAAATGTGTGTCTTAAGGTTCATGGTACAGAGGAAGGGTCACATTACCACTAGGGTCATAAAACTACCCCTTGAAAATGCCCCAAACTCCCTTGAAAGCCTTGTCAAATGTGTGTTTCTTTAGGTTCATGGTACAGAGGAAGGGTCACACTACCACCGGGGTCATAAAAATACCCCTGGAAATACCCAAAACTCCTACAAAAGCTTTGCCAAATGTGTGTCTTAAGGTTCATGGTACAGAGGAAGGGTCACATTACCACTAGGGTCATAAAACTACCCCCTGAAAATGCCCCAAACTCCTACGAAAGCCTTGCCAAATATGTTTCTTTAGGTTCATGGTACAGAGGAAGGGTCACACTACCACCAGGGTCATAAAACTACCCCCTGGAAATGCCCTAAACTCCCTTGAAAGCCTTGTCAAATGTGTGTTTCTCTAGGTTCAAGGTACAGAAGAATGGTCACACTACCACTAGGGCCATAAAACTACCCCTGGAGATGACCAAAACTCTTACGAAAGCTTTGCCAAATGTGTGTGTCTTTATGTTCATGGTACAGAGGAAGGGTCAAACTACCACCAGTGTCTTATAACTATCCCTGGACATACCCTACACACACTCGCCACTCCATTCACTCACCTAGAGGGTACTTTCATGAGTCCAAAGTAATGTCCAGCACTTTATAGTTCTTATCAAAAGTTAGCCTGTTCTCACGCCAAGCATCTTTCACTCTCCTTAAACATGATATTATTGTACCGTGTGGGACCCAGCCTCCTGGTACTGAAGGGAAGTGTGCTGTATAGTTACGTATATGCGGTTACAGGTATGCGGTACCTAACATTGGGACCTGTTTGGGTGAGCTACGAGTGCTGATCTTTACTCTCTATCTCCAGAGTCTGTGTAGTCCACTGTAAGTCAGATTATACTGCTTACTGTACCAGGAATGACCTTCTGAATAAAGCCTGTATTCTTGAACTTCATGACACCGCAGTTTGCTTGTTTGAAAAGCTGTTATGACTGTTTCCCAAAGCCACAGAGAAGGCTAACCGGGTTTTCATGGGTGGTTTAACCGTTCATGGTGCAGAGGGAGTGTAACCCTTCTACTGTACCAAGAACCTCAAACATTGTATTGGTTGTATTAGTGTCGTATTCAAAAACATTTTGTCCCCTGAGTGAGGTCAACTGACAGGGCTTTCATAGGAGTTGTGGGCATTTCCAGGGGTAGTTTTATGACCCTGGTTGTAGCAAGACCTTTCCTCTTTACCATGAACCTATAAAACAAGTCAAAAGAACCCAATTAATCTCCTTTATGGCCTTTGGAAGTAGCTGATGTGAGGAGCGGAAATATCCGAGGCTCACATTCTTGAAAAAGCCATCCCGAGAGACTTGTATTTAAGGCTTCCGTAGGAGTTTTGGGCATTTCCAGGGGTAGTTTTATGACCCTGGTGATAGATTAACCCTTCCTATGTACCATGAACCTTCAAAACCACTCAATTAGAACCCGATTGATCTCCTTCTTGGCATCTGACAGTCACATTCTTAAAAATATTGTTCCAAGCGCACACATTTGACAGGCTTTTGTAGGAGTTGTGAGAATTTCCAGGGGCAGTTTGATGACCCAGGTGGTAGTTTTAACTTTCTCCTTACCATGAATCTTAAAACAAGACTCGTGAGACCTTGATTGATCTCCTTATTGACCTTTGCAAGTAGCTGACGTGAGGGGCGGAAGGGTCTGCTTCATAGATCTTAGGAAGGGAAGTTTGAGACGTACCTTGAATCAGCTCCTTGACGACAGTAGACTCCACGGCTGGCGTTCCTTCCTCCTTGTCTTCCTCAAATTCCAGACTTTCCTCCTCTGTGATGTACCTATCTCTCTCTCTCTCTCTCAGTTCTAATCATTCCTTCTTTATTTAGTTTTATTTATATATATATATCCTCATCGTCCGTTTTACTTACCGTAATATCTCTCTTCTCCGCCTCCTCCTCCTCCCCACTTTCCTCCTCTCATACGTACATCCTTCTCGGTAAATCCTTTTCACTGTATCGTATATATAGAGTTCCATTATTTGCTTGTTTCCCTTCCTCCTCATCTCTTAACGTATAAACGAGGCTTACGGCAGAGAAATCCTAAGGCACGGTGACCTATTCTTACGTATATTAGAGTACGGTAACACACTGAGAACAGATTACGAGACTTCCAGCCCTCTGTACATTCTATACAAGGTTTATTTCCCCTTGCAAGTAACTATATCTTGTTCTTCCTTTCCCCCCTTGCTAACTAGAACATAATTATTGTGATATTGCTCGTCATGATGTACGTTACAAGGGAAAGTGACCCTCCGTCTGCCCCATAAAAGTTGAGCTTCCATTTTGATTCGTCCCGCGTTCATCCTTGGAGGGGTAGTCTGTCTTTCCCAGTGCAAATTAGAGTTAAATTGCTATGTTATGATACTAATTGCGTACAATTTACACAAGGGTCGCCATTCCTAATGTCACCTCACTTCTCTGCCGTACGCCTCAAATATTTTAGTCTGTGATATGTTATCTGCTTTCTCTTTGTCTAAGGTATTATGTCATAGTAATAATCTCATGTCTGTCTGATTTTCTTCTTGGTTGTATATCTAAGGTCTCGTCTTTCTCTGTCTTTGAGTTCTCATCTTTTAGAGTACTTGTTTCCACGTCTTTTATTTCATATGTTATTATTGTCTCTTAATTTCCATTGCTTTTTCAATGACTTTTGAGCTCTTTATGTATACAATCTCTCCTCTTGTTAGTTCCCTTCGTTGTCTTCTCTTATATCTTGTTTCCAATTCATATATAATTCTTTTTATATTATAAGTTTTTTTTTCTGTATGAAAATTAGTTCCTCCCTTTAATATATATAGAATTAGCTTTTAAAAAAGATCAAAGCAATTAGATATATCAGCTTACAGCTCAAAAACATCTTGAAAAGTAGCCTGAAAAATGTACTTAAGTCAATTATACCTAAAAAAGTGTCCGGGGATTAGCTAAATGGGTTTGGGGCAAGATAAAGTCATAGGTGTAGCCTTTAACTTTATTTATAAGACTTCATAGTACAGATACAGTTCACATCTTCTGTGACTGGCTTACAGAACAGGTAGAAAAGTACAAGTCATCAGAGTTGACTAACACGACTTCCTTCCCTCGGCAGAATTGAATGGCTGGCGTCTCGGTCTGCCTGCCTGCGGGACACCACACACTCTGGAAGAAGAAAGAACACCAAGATGTCAAGTTCCTGCATAATCAGCCTCTTAGTGAAGGAAATGTGCTCTATTTATTTAATAAATGATTGACAAAAAAATAATTTTGTATTTATTTTAGAAAAATTATATGGCTCACTTTTTGCATATGTTGCAATACTATGCAATAAGTATATCATGCAATAAGTTAGGTATATATATATATATATATATATATATATATATATATATATATATATATATATATATATATATATATATATATATATATATATATATATATATATATATATATATACTATAACATATCAATATAATAGTAAGTAAAATGTTTAAAGTTCTTAACAAAACCTATTAGAAGAGGAATGGAAAGAGGAGATGAGTAAAAGATGAGTCAAAATGAGGGAGAAAATGAGTTAAAAGTAGAATCAAAACAAGGAAAAGTTGAGAGGAGGAGCTTGGAGAGAGAGCAGAAGAGAGGAGTGGTAATGAGAGGAGCGTAGACGTATAAACAATTACCAAAACGCCAAATGAAATTAAACAAATGTCGGCAAGAGAAGCCTGAACAACACACACAAAGAGAACAGAGGTGAAATCTGTGACAGCCGAAGCAAATTTTACATAAACTACAAGACGTCCAGCTAAGATAGGCATAAGAGACCTTGTATATGGTAAAAAGCAAGGGGTTGGGAGTCTTATAAGTGTTCTGGGGGAAGGAATCCAGGTCACTTAAACCCGATCTTGGCTGGAAGTCTCGTATATTACGCACTGAGGAGGAACAGAATGACAGAAATAACATGGAATGATATACAGACAAAATAATCATTAAGAAAGACACTGAGGTACTAACAACACCTATACGTATAGAAACGATGGAGAAATCTAACAAAACGCATCAAAATCTGAGAAGCCGAAGCCAACATTACAAAAACTGCTCAGCGTCCAGCCGAGATGGGCACGTGGGACATTGTATATGTTATAAGCAAGGGTCGGGAGTCTTGCAATGTGTTCTGGGAGGAAAACTGATCCAACCCTTAATTTACTGAAGAAAAGGTCACTTAAACCCTCTCGGCAGGCCGCCTCGTATATAAACATTACGCATTGGCTAGGTACGGATTGCTCGTATGTAGAGAGGAGATTTATTGAGAGAGAGAGGAGATTTATTGAGAGAGAGAGGAGACTTATTGAGAGATGATTTATTGAGAGAGGATTTATTGAGGAGAGAGAGAGAGAGAGAGAGAGAGAGAGAGAGAGAGAGGATTTATTGAGAAGGGAGAGGATTTATTGTGGAGAGAGAGGAGATTTATTGAGGAGAGAGAAGATTTATTGAGGAGAGAGAGAGAGAGAGAGAGAGAGAGAGAGAGAGAGAGAGAGAGAGAGATTTATTGAGGAGAGAAAAGATTTATTGAGGAGAGAGAGAGAGAGGATTTATTGAGGAGAGAGAGAGAGAGAGAGAGAGAGAGAGAGAGAGAGAGAGAGAGAGAGAGAGAGAGAGAGAGAGATTTATTGAGGAGAGAGAGAGATTTATTGAGAAGGGAGAGGATTTATTGAGGAGAGAGAGGAGATTTATTGAGGAGAGAGAGAGGAGATTTATTGAGGAGAGAGAGAGGAGATTTATTGAGGAGAGAGAGAGGAGATTTATTGAGGAGAGAGAGAGAGAGAGAGAGAGAGAGAGAGAGAGAGAGAGAGAGAGAGAGAGAGAGAGAGAGAGAGGATGAACAAAATACTATATGATAGACAAGAACATTTATATAATCTTAATTACCAGGCACACCATGAGGCACTCAACAGGAGAGAGGAAGTCCTCCACCGCTTCAAGCTAACCTCCACAATGGGTTAAGTAGCTCACTCCTTCAGACACTTCCCTAAGGTATAAAATCTCCTTCAACGAATGTATTTTCCTCCCTTACTGACGTACATAATCTTCATCCTAGGAGCTGCTATAGAAAGGTTACTAAGGTAGGTATACTTAGATGCCTCACTCCTTAACATCAGATATTTCCAAAGGCCAAAAATGAGGTCAGTTAGGTCTTATTGAATGTTTTGGTAAGTTCTTGGTTCAGAAGAATGGTCACACTACCACCAGGGTCATTAAACTACCCCTGGAAATGCCCCAAACTCCTCCGAAAGCCTTCTCAAATATGTGTTTTTCAGGTTCATGGTACAGAAGAAGGGTCACACTACCACCAGGGTCATTAAACTACCCCTGGAAATGCGCAAAACTCATCCGAAAGCCTTCTCAAATGTGCATTTCTTCTGATCATGGTACAGAAGTCACATTACCAGAAGGGTCATTAAACTACCTCTGGAAATGCCCCAGACTCCTCCGAAAGCCTTGCCATGTATGTGCTGCTGGGTGCAATACAGGCTTAGTCCTCACGCAGGAGCCCAGCCAATGTGAGACTAGACTAGCCGTGCCGTGTGAGGTCAGAGCGTCAAAATACAATTAACCGTGTAGCAGTGACGGGCCAATTTTATGGCTTTACCGTGTAGCAGCGACGGGCCAAATTTTTGCCATGACATAAACCCCCTAAAATAGATGATACATAGGGTCGCCTTTGGAGGGACCCAAAACTTCTCGGGTTTAACTCGTAATACTTTGCACAGTCCCAACACTTATTTTTCCTTCTCATGTATTACCTATAGATAACATAGGAGAGGGAGGGAGTCCAACACCCAAACAGACTATTTGAAATGATTATACTGAAGTCGTTTGATCCTAATTCTGTCCTTTCATGGGTTTTTCTTTATTTCCAGGGGTAGATTTGTGACCTCGATGGTAGTTTGATCCTTCCTCTGTATCATGAACCTAAAAACACAGATTTGCCAAGGTTTTCGTAGGAGTTTTGAACATTTCAAGGAGCAGTTTTGTGGCCCTGGTGGTAGTGTGACCTTTCCTCTGTACCATGAACCTGTAGAAACACACATTTGTCAAGGATTTCCTACGAGTTGTGGGCATTTCCAGGGGTAGTTTTGTGGCCCTGGTGGTAGTGTGACCCTTCCTCTGTACCATGACCCTGAAGAAACACACATCTGGCAAGGCCTTCCTAGGAATTGTGGACATTTCCAGGGGTAGTTTTATAACCCTGGTGCTGGCCTAACCCTTCTTCAGTTGCATGAACCCAAAAAACACTCATTGCAACCCAACTGATCCCCTCTTTAGCCCTTAGAAATAGCTGATGTAAGAAGCAAAACTGTCTTACTATACTGGCCAAAGACATGCCCAAGTTGGTGGCAATGCAGACCCCACAAGACCGGCACAAAGTCATCATTATCCTTGACGGTGAAGGCCTCAGTCATCGTCAAATAGCACAGCCGACTGGTGTGTCTGTCTCTAACGTATGAATGGGTCTGCAGACAACATGTGGCCACAGGCTCCACTAGTGACAGGCCTCAAAGCCTTGCAGCAGATTTTTAACAGTGTAATCACAGCAGGGGTGCATAGACTCATTATTAAATAGATACCTATCATCCTCATACATCGTATAGCTATGGTGCAGTATGTGCTTTACGTATTAATTTTGCCAGATATTATAATTCTGTATACTTTTACCGGTAATTATGCTTCTATACCACCACCTAGAGTTATCATTGACTCAATTAAATAAGGATGAGGTCAGCCCCAGCATTTAAACTGCCTGAGAATGGTCCATGTTATTAAGGATGTACCAATACCAAAATTTTTACCGATACCGATACCCCAATATTTGACCTATACTTGTGCATTAATTTTTTTATACAATAATTCCAGCAGCTAAAAGGCAATATCAAATGTTAATAAAAAAAAAACACTACTCATTGTTCCCCCATAGAAGGGAAGAAAAAAGAAAGTACATTAGTACTCTTAAAATGTGCCGATACCACCCATACCGATACATCCCTACATGTTATCAAGGGTTTCTGCACCCAAGCACACACACACACACACTTAACATGGCTTTGGTAGGAGTTGTGGGCCTTTCCACGGCTAGTGTTTTGACCCTGGTGGGAGTCTGACAAGGCTTCTGTACCCATAACTCTAAAAACTCCTGAGAACACATTTTCCTCTTTTTTGGCATTTAGTCGGAAGCGTCTCAGAATAGCGATCAATGTCCTGAGTGGAATGGCTGACAAAATAATTGCATCCACACCACCACAGTCTCATAACAATTGTCAATAATCTCTGTAATGCATTGAGGACCAAATGTCAGTGACTCGGAGCTGAGTTAGTTAGCACCAGAATGACATCTTGCATACGAACAAGCACCCTTACGCTCAAGAATTATCAATTATTATAGTACGCTTACGTCAACAATGTATTCACAGCATATGAGCAATGCATTATCTTGTCAAGGCTCATCAGTGCACTTGTGATCCTGAGTCACTGGCACCTCTCTCCTTCACTGAGCTTGGGTACACAGGGCTAACACGTAGTTTGGAAAGTTTTGTTTAGTGGGCAGGGGACAGGGGCGTAGGGTATCAGAAAAGCCGCCTAATTTTTTCCACTCCACCCGGGAATCGAACCCGGGCTCTCTCGGTTGTGAGCCGAGTGTGCTAACCACTGCTTATCGTGTAGCAGCGACGGGCCAAATTTGTGGCTTATTGTGTAGCAGTGACGGGCCAAATTTGTGGCTTATTGTGTAGCAGTGACGGGCCAAATTTGTGGCTTTACCGTGTAGCAGCGACGGGCCAAATTTGTGCCATGATTTAAACCCCCCAAAACAGATGATACATAATCTGATCACAAATGCTTTGATATATATTATGAAATGGTTTGTGTGAGGGGTGATTTTTTCTCATTTTTCTCGCTTGGAGGGACCATTAAGAAACATGATCCCCGCTGCTACCGGGATAAACCTCTCAAGGTGACACTACCAATGGCTCTGAAGGAATAAGGCACAGGACTTTTATTGCAGAACCTGTACAGGGACCAGAACTGACCACTACATCAATAAAACTACCACTGGTGTCATCAAACTACCCCTGGAAATACCGAGAACTCCAACAAAAGTCTTCTCAAATGAGTGTTTCTCAGGTTCATGGTACAGAACAAGGGTCTCTCTACCACCAGTGTCATAAAACTACCCCTGGAAATGGTGAGAACTCCCACAAAAGTCTTCTCAAAAGTGTGTTTTTTAGGTTCATGGTACAGAAGCAGGGTCACACTACCAGCAGGGTCATCAAACTACCTCTGGAAATGCTGCAAACCTTCGTGAAAGCCTCGTCAAATGTGTGTTTCTTAGGTTTATGGTACAGAAGGAGGGTGTCTCTCTACCACCAGGGTCATACAAGTGCAGCATACAATAACTAATGAGGGAGTCACCTATATGCCTGATGGAGGTCACAAAATCTGCAGTCAGAACCAGCTTCCCAGAATTCAGAATACCCAGGCTAAGACATTAGTGGTAACAGCTCCATACCATAGTGCCCTGATACTGCCGCTTCATGCCGTATAGCATAGTAAAACACACTCGTAGGACTCGACGGAACTTTTATAAGTATTAGTATTCATTTTATCAATTATTATTATTCGTATATATTAATCTGTGCTTTAATAGGTCAAGTAAGTTCAGCGCACACAAGTTTTAGCTGGAAATACTTGTGGTTGAGGCTGACATTTTATCCTAGCCATAGAAGTGGACCCATAGTTATGGAGGGATTTTTTCAGGCTCAAAAAGTAGACTTGTACACTAAAATTTAGGTCATATCTTCTTCATCTGCTATCTAACTCTACCTGGTATTATAATTTGCTATGTAACTCTACCTGCTACATATTCTATTTGGTATTATAATCTGCTCTTTCCAGCATGACCAGGTCTTGAGAGGAGAATTATCTTTGCAAGGCTTTCCAGGAGTATAGTTTTATGACCTCTGGTAGTTTTACCATTCCTCTGTACCCTGAACCTAAAGAAACACATATTTGGCAAGGCTTTCCTAGGAGTCTTTGACATTTCCAGGAGTATAGTTTTATGACCAGGTGGTAGTTTGACCCTTCCTCTGTACCCTGAACCTAAAGAAACACATATTTGGCAAGGCTTTCCTAGGAGTCTTTGACATTTCCAGGAGTATAGTTTTATGACCAGGTGGTAGTTTGACCCTTCCTCTGTACCCTGAACCTAAAGAAACACATATTTGGCAAGGCTTTCCTAGGAGTCTTTGACATTTCCAGGAGTATAGTTTTATGACCAGGTGGTAGTTTGACCCTTCCTCTGTACCCTGAACCTGAAGAAACACATATTTGGCAAGGCTTTCCTAGGAGTCTTTGACATTTCCAGGAGTATAGTTTTATGACCAGGTGGTAGTTTGACCCTTCCTCTGTACCCTGAACCTAAAGAAACACATATTTGGCAAGGCTTTCCTAGGAGTCTTTGACATTTCCAGGAGTATAGTTTTATGACCAGGTGGTAGTTTGACCCTTCCTCTGTACCCTGAACCTGAAGAAACACATATTTGGCAAGGCTTTCCTAGGAGTCTTTGACATTTCCAGGAGTATAGTTTTATGACCAGGTGGTAGTTTGACCCTTCCTCTGTACCCTGAACCTAAAGAAACACTCATTAGAACCCGATTGCCCCCTCTTTGACCTTCAGAAATACAGAACATAGTTGACGTGAGAAGCAAAGGTGTCTTATAATACCAATCCCAGGATATAGTTAATATTGTGTCATCAAAACCCAGATTAAATTCAAACCTCTCCTGCGTCCATCCCACTCTGATTGGGCTCATGTTAACGCCGCCCTGCACTGTGACGCCTTGTTTAAGAGGCCCCCGAGCCAAGAAGGACGGAACAGAGAGGGAGAAAGCTGTTGCTGAGAGGGAGAAAATATAAGAAAGATTTTAATGGAAGCGACCAAGATAGATAATGGAGAGAGAGAGAGAGAGAGAGAGAGAGAGAGAGAGAGAGAGAGAGAGAGAGAGAGAGAGAGAGAATTACCTCCACTAAAGATGATCCACAAAGTCTAAATGGATATATATAACCCCCCTTTGCAGCCATGGACCCCCCTAACTAAACCAGCCCAACAATACCGTAAGCTACCTCATGGGGGTCTTTGCCCATTCAACCCCCTAATAGGGGGCTGTGCGCCCATGGACCCCCCTAATGAAACAGACCAGCTATAGTGTAAGCTATCTAATGGGGGCCTTCTCCCCCTCGACAACTTATCAAAACTACAAAAAAGCATCACACTTTCCCTCCTTATTATAAAAATTCCTTGATTGCTCGTTAACCATTTTAGAAAAAAATAAATTAACACTCACCAATGGGCTCCTCCTGTGTTCCTCGTCTTCTTCCCAGTCCTCCTCCTCCTCCTCTTCTTCGTTTGGTAGTGTCTGCAAATCAAGTTTGGTGTCAATTAACTGTGTAAACATCAAGCAGGTGAAGTCACTCAAATTTATCTATTTGTATATATTTCATGGTGGCAAAATTTAAATTATCAGTTTCATTTTCACCAGTGACACGAATTTGTGGCTGTTTTCCACAATAGAATTTCACTCTAATAAGTGAATCAGACCCCACAGAGATATTACCAGAGTGTGTAGGAATGAATACAAAGATAACCACATACTTTGATTTAACTCTAGGATGTCTCGTGGATCATCAATAAATAAAAAACAAAATATCTGGACAGGCCACTCTTGAGCCCGTTACCTTCAATGACACCCCAAAACAGTCCCTGCGCCAAGTGTGTAGCCCATATTTTGGTTGTGTTAGGTGCGCCTGTTAGCAACTACTACTATTTTTACTGAACGAGGGACACATGATCCATATAAACCATTAATACTACCTAATAATATTAAACAAATTATATACGTGCTACCAGGGAATCATGAGGATTAATGTTATTGTAATTCTCACGTTTACTCAACCCTACTAAACCTATCCACCCCGCGCCCACCTAGCCTCCAGCAGGTGCCCACCCTGGCTCGCATTACCATAGCAGGGCACGATAACAGAAAACCTTATTCCCGATAACCGATAACTGATAATGGAAAACCTTATCGGTGATAACCGATATTCGTTAACTGGAAACACGAATATAGGCAATAACCGATACCCGATATTAATCCACAATTCCGATACTAGCTAGCGATAAGTCCGATAGGCGAAAACGATACTATATTGACATTTCAAATAAAAAACATAGATGAATTCATATTTTCATTATCTGTATTTTTAAAAACTTACAAAATCTGAAAACCACACGTTGACACGTACATATGGACGGTAATACTAGAAACGCCTGAACCGGTGTTGTGTTATTTGGCGTCCCCACCGACAAACACTGGTCTCTCGTGAACTGCACAATGCACATGCTCAGACCAGCAAGCGTAGACCTGAACAGTCTCACAAAGCTTTTTAACCGTAATTTAGAGTTGCTGGAAGGCTGAATCAGACATACAGTACCACTACCACCATCCCCGATGTTTCTAGATCGACACTCTGTACGAGTTGTATTTATATGTACAGAGTGTCGTTCTAGAAACAGCGAGGATGGTGGTACTGTATGTCTGATTCAGCCTTCCAGCAACTGCCCTTAATGTGTTAAAAAGCTTTGTGATGCTGTACAGGTCTATGCTTACTGGTCTGAACATGCGCAGTTCACGAGAGACCAGTGTTTGTTAACACAAGCGCCAGCTTTTGACGATGGGACACCAAATAACACAACACCGGGTGCCTTCAATACCATGGCATGCTCACAAACGAATATGGAATATCAAATTTGAGGTAGTGAATAATCATTTTGGGGCAAAGCTAAATGATTTTTCTCTTTGATGTATTCATTTTTGAGTCTAACATAAAAAAACAACCTAGTATTTTAATGTTGATGATCTAAGTACGAAATCTCTTCGCCAAAGATAATTCATACCCCCAAGTTTTTTCATAAAATACCGGGCACCCGGGCCACGCATGCGAGTAGGGAGGAGACAACGTGTTTTTTTTTCTGAGGCGGAAAAAAAGTAGCGATTATCACTAGTTTGGTTACAAAAATAACGAAGATACCGATATATATTTAAATAAGCAGCGGATGGCCGACAACCCGATTTTGTTATCAGCGATAAAGTATCGCGATAACGCCCAGCTATGCGCATAACTCACCACCCACCTTCCTGCAATTACAGCTGATAATGTAGTACTGCGAACACTTAATATAACACGTCACGTCGTAGGGTATTCGTATCTTACAATTTTACTGAACACCAGTCGACCTGTCCTCCCCCGCTCACCTCTGTTGCGCCTCCTCATTCCCAGTACTACTAAAATGGATTGGCTGAGGAGAAGCACCTTCCACAGGGAGAGCGTGTCAGTTTTCCCTGTTCCTCACTGGCTGACAGCCACTGATGAGGCTGCTGGCCAATACCAAATTTAAAGTGCATATTTCACACCTTTTCTTTCTCCTTATTTTCTCCATGCAAACAGTTTAATACTTACTAAAAAATGGTCATTATCGTAAATAAATCTGTCTCAGGAAAACAAATAACCAGTGAGACTGGCAAGGAGAGGAAGAGAGCTCACCATGCTGTGCCCAGTGACCATATTGACGTGTGTGTGTGTGTGCGTGTGTGTGTGTGTGTGATATACCCAATACCCACTACATATATATATATATATATATATATATATATATATATATATATATATATATATATATATATATATATATATATATATATATATATATATATATATATATATATATATATATATATATATATATATATATATATATATATATGTAGGCATCAGCTCTCAGTGATTTTACTATACTAGGCTACTACTACCCTACTCACCTAGACTTACATGATGATTATGTTGAGTTTATGGCTGAAAGCTTGTTATATTCAATAGCGACATTTGAAATTTAGCGGCAATCTCGGACACAGCAGAGGGCGCTGTTTTGGCACGGCCGTAGTGAGTTTCTTTATGTGCACCATGTAATTCTGCATGTTTTCATATATAATACATGATGATTATGTTGAGTTTATGGCTGAAAGCTTGTTATATTCGATAGCGACATTTGAAATTTGGCACACGCGATCTCGGATACGGTGCGAGGTGTTGTTTTGGCCTGGCCGTAGTGAGTTTCTTTATGTGCACCATTTAATTCTGCATGTTTTCATATATAAAATGATGATTATGCAGAGTTTATGGCTGAAAGCTTGTTATATTCTATAGCGACCTTTGAAATTTGACGAGCGTGGCGATCTCGGATACGGCGCAGGGCACTGTTTTGGCCCGGCCGTAGTGAATTTCTTTATGTGCACCATGTAATTCTGCATGTTTTCATATATAATACATGATGATTATGTTGAGTTTATGGCTGAAACCTTGTTATATTCAATAGCGACATTTGAAATTTAGCGCGAATGGCGATCTCGGATACGGTGCGGGGTGTTGTTTTGGCCCGGCCGTAGTGAGTTTCTTTATGTGTACCATTTAATTCTGCATGTTTTCATATATAATACATGATGATTATGCTGAGTTTATGGCTGAAAGCTTGTTATATTCAATAGCAACATTTGAAATTTGGGGCGTGGCGATCTCGGATACGGCGCAGGGCGCTGTTTTGGCCCGGCCGTAGTGAGTTTCTTTATGTGCACCATTTAATTCTGCATGTTTTCATATATAATACATGATGATTATGTTGAGTTTATGGCTGAAAGCTTGTTATATTCAATAGCGACATTTGAAATTTAGCGCCAGGCGATCTCGGACACAGCAGAGGCGCTGTTTTGGCCCGGCCGTAGTGAGTTTCTTTATGTGCACCATGTAATTCTGCATGTTTTCATATATAATACATGATGATTATGTTGAGTTTATGGCTGAAACCTTGTTATATTCAATAGCGACATTTGAAATTTTGCGCTCTTGGCGATCTCGGATACGGTGCGTGGTGTTGTTTTGGCCTGGCCGTAGTGAGTTTCTTTATGTGCACCATTTAATTCTGCATGTTTTCATATATAAAAATGATAATTATGCTGAGTTTATGGCTGAAAGCTTGTTATATTCAATAGCGACATTTGAAATTTGACAAGCGTGGCGATCTCGGATACAGCGCAGGGCACTGTTTTGGCCCGGTAGTGAATTACTTTATGTGCACCATGTAATTCTGCATGTTTTCATATATAATACATGATGATTATGTTGAGTTTATGGCTGAAACCTTGTTATATTCAATAGCGACATTTGAAATTTAGCGAATGGCGATCTCGGATACGTGCGAGGCGTTGTTTTGGCCCGGCCGTAGTGAGTTTCTTTATGTACCATTTAATTCTGCATGTTTTCATATATAATACATGATGATTATGCTGAGTTTATGGCTGAAAGCTTGTTATATTCAATAGCGACATTTGAAATTTGGCGCGTGGCGATCTCGGATACGGCGCAGGGCGCTGTTTGTTTTGGCCGTAGTGAGTTTCTTTATGTGCACCATTTAATTCTGCATGTTTTCATATATAATACATGATGATTATGTTGAGTTTATGGCTGAAAGCTTGTTATATTCAATAGCGACATTTGAAATTTAGCGCGGCGATCTCGGACACAGCAGGGCGCTGTTTTGGCCCGGCCGTAGTGAGTTTCTTTATGTGCACCATGTAATTCTGCATGTTTTCATATATAATACATGATGATTATGTTGAGTTTATGGCTGAAACCTTGTTATATTCAATAGCGACATTTGAAATTTGCGATCTCGGACACAGCAGAGGGCGCTGTTTTGGCCCGGCCGTAGTGAGTTTCTTTATGTGCACCAGGTAATTCTGCATGTTTTCATATATAATACATGATGATTATGTTGAGTTTATGGCTGAAACCTTGTTATATTCAATAGCGACATTTGAAATTTGGCGCGACTGGCGATCTCGGATACGGTGCGTGGCGTTGTTTTGGCCCGGCCGCAGTGAGTTTCTTTATGTGTACCATTTAATTCTGCATGTTTTCATATATAATACATGATGATTATGCTGAGTTTATGGCTGAAAGCTTGTTATATTCAATAGCGACATTTGAAATTTGGCGCGCGTGGCGATCTCGGATACGGCGCAGGGCGCTGTTTTGGCCCGGCCGGAGTGAGTTTCTTTATGTGCACCATTTAATTCTGCATGTTTTCATATATAATACATGATGATTATGTTGAGTTTATGGCTGAAAGCTTGTTATATTCAATAGCGACATTTGACATTTAAGTGTGGCGATCTCGGACACAGCAGAGGCGCTGTTTTGGCCCGGCCGTAGTGAGTTTCTTTATGTGCACCATGTAATTCTGCATGTTTTCATATATAATACATGATGATTATGTTGAGTTTATGGCTGAAAGCTTGTTATATTCAATAGCGACATTTGAAATTTGGCACTCGCGGCGATCTCGGATACGGTGCGAGGTGTTCTTTTGGCCTGGCCGTAGTGAGTTTCTTTATGTGCACCATTTAATTCTGCATGTTTTCATATATAAAAATGATGATTATGCTGAGTTTATGGCTGAAAGCTTGTTATATTCAATAGCGACATTTGAAATTTGGCACACGCGGCGATCTCGGATACGGCGCAGGGCACTGTTTTGGCCCGGCCGTAGTGAATTTCTTTATGTGCACCATGTAATTCTGCATGTTTTCATATATAATACATGATGATTATGTTGAGTTTATGGCTGAAACCTTGTTATATTCAATAGCGACATTTGAAATTTAGCGCGAATGGCGATCTCGGATACGGTGCGTGGTGTTGTTTTGGCCCGGCCGTAGTGAGTTTCTTTATGTGTACCATTTAATTCTGCATGTTTTCATATATAATACATGATGATTATGCTGAGTTTATGGCTGAAAGCTTGTTATATTCAATAGCGACATTTGAAATTTAACGAGCGTGGCGATCTCGGATACGGCGCAGGGCACTGTTTTGGCCCGGCCGTAGTGAGTTTCTTTATGTGCACCATTTAATTCTGCATGTTTTCATATATAATACATGATGATTATGTTGAGTTTATGGCTGAAAGCTTGTTATATTCAATAGCGACATTTGAAATTTAGCGCGGCGATCTCGGACACAGCAGAGGGCGCTGTTTTGGCCGTAGTGAGTTTCTTTATGTGCACCATTTAATTCTGCATGTTTTCATATATAATACATGATGATTATGTTGAGTTTATGGCTGAAAGCTTGTTATATTCAATAGCGACATTTGAAATTTAATGGCGATCTCGGATACGGCGCTGTTTTGGCCCGGCCGTAGTGAGTTTCTTTATGTGCACCATGTAATTCTGCATGTTTTCATATATAATACATGATGATTATGTTGAGTTTATGGCTGAAAGCTTGTTATATTCAATAGCGACATTTGAAATTTGGCCACCGTGGCGATCTCGGATACGGGGCGTGGTGATGTTTTGGCCCGGCCGTAGTGAGTTTCTTTATGTGCACCATTTAATTCTGCATGTTTTCATATATAATACATGATGATTATGTTGAGTTTATGGCTGAAAGCTTGTTATATTCAATAGCGACATTTGAAATTTAAGCGGCGTGGCGATCTCGGATACAGCAGGGCGCTGTTTTGGCCCGGCCGTAGTGAGTTTCTTTATGTGCACCATGTAATTCTGCATGTTTTCATATATAATACATGATGATTATGTTGAGTTTATGGCTGAAAGCTTGTTATATTCAATAGCGACATTTGAAATTTGGCATGGCGATCTCGGATACGGTGCAGGTGTTGTTTTGGCCTGGCCGTAGTGAGTTTCTTTATGTACCATTTAATTCTGCATGTTTTCATATATAAAATGATGATTATGTTGAGTTTATGGCTGAAAACTTGTTATATTCAATAGCGACATTTGAAATTTGGCGCGCGCAGCGATCTCGGATACAGCGCAGGGCTTTGTTTTGGCCCGGCCGTAGTGAATTTCTTTATGTGCACCATGTAATTCTGCATGTTTTCATATATAATACATGATGATTATGTTGAGTTTATGGCTGAAACCTTGTTATATTCAATAGCGACATTTGAAATTTAGCGCGAATGGCGATCTCGGATACGGTGCGGGGTGTTGTTTTGGCCCGGCCGTAGTAAGTTTCTTTGTGTACCATTTAATTCTGCATGTTTTCATATATAATACATGATGATTATGCTGAGTTTATGGCTGAAAGCTTGTTATATTCAATAGCAACATTTGAAATTTGGCGCGTGGCGATCTCGGATACGGCGCAGGGCGCTGTTTTGGCCCGCCGTATTGAGTTTCTTTATGTGCACCATTTAATTCTGCATGTTTTCATATATAATACATGATGATTATGTTGAGTTTATGGCTGAAAGCTTGTTATATTCAATAGCGACATTTGAAATTTAAGCGGCGATCTCGGACACAGCAGAGGCGCTGTTTTGGCCAACCGTAGTGAGTTTCTTTATGTGCACCATGTAATTCTGCATGTTTTCATATATAATACATGATGATTATGTTGAGTTTATGGCTGAAACCTTGTTATATTCAATATCAACATTTGAAATTTGGCGCGGCGATCTCGGATACAGCAGAGGTGTTGTTTTGGACTGGCCGTAGTGAGTTTCTTTATGTGCACCATTTAATTCTGCATGTTTTCATATATAATACATGATGATTATGTTGAGTTTATGGCTGAAAGCTTGTTATATTCAATAGCGACATTTGAAATTTAAGCGCGTGGCGATCTCGGATACGGTGCGGTGTTGTTTTGGCCTGGCCGTAGTGAGTTTCTTTATGTACCATTTAATTCTGCATGTTTTCATATATAAAAATGATGATTATGCTGAGTTTATGGCTGAAAGCTTGTTATATTCAATAGCGACATTTGAAATTTGGCGAAGCGTGGCGATCTCGGATACGGCAGGGCATTGTTTTGGCCCGGCCGTAGTGAATTTCTTTATGTGCACCATGTAATTCTGCATGTTTTCATATATAATACATGATGATTATGTTGAGTTTATGGCTGAAACCTTGTTATATTCAATAGCGACATTTGAAATTTAGCGAATGGCGATCTCGGATACGGCGAGGCTGTTTTGGCCCGGCCGCAGTGAGTTTCTTTATGTACCATTTAATTCTGCATGTTTTCATATATAATACATGATGATTATGCTGAGTTTATGGCTGAAAGCTTGTTATATTCAATAGCGACATTTGAAATTTGGCCGTGGCGATCTCGGATACGGCGCAGGGCTTTGTTTTGGCCCGGCCGTAGTGAGTTTCTTTATGTGCACCATTTAATTCTGCATGTTTTCATATATAATACATGATGATTATGTTGAGTTTATGGCTGAAAGCTTGTTATATTCAATAGCGACATTTGAAATTTGGCTGGCGATCTCGGAAACTGCTGGGGGTGTTGTTTTGGCCCGGCCGTAGTGAGTTTCTTTATGTGCACCATGTAATTCTGCATGTTTTCATATATAATACATGATGATTATGTTGAGTTTATGGCTGAAAGCTTGTTATATTCAATAGCGACATTTGAAATTTCCATTTAATTGTGCATGTTTTCATATATAATACATGATGATTATGTTGAGTTTATGGCTGAAAGCTTGTTATATTCAATAGCGACATTTGAAATTTAGCGCGTGGCGATCTCGGATACAGCAGGGCGCTGTTTTGGCCCGGCCGTAGTGAGTTTCTTTATGTGCACCATGTAATTCTGCATGTTTTCATATATAATACATGATGATTATGTTGAGTTTATGGCTGAAAGCTTGTTATATTCAATAGCGACATTTGAAATTTGGCATCTCGGATACAGGGCGCTGTTTTGGCCCCGTAGTGAGTTTCTTTATGTGCACCATTTAATTCTGCATGTTTTCATATATAATACATGATGATTATGTTGAGTTTATGGCTGAAAGCTTGTTATATTCAATAGCGACATTTGAAATTTGGCGATCTCGGACACAGCAGAGGGCGCTGTTTTGGCCGGCCGTAGTGAGTTTCTTTATGTGCACCATGTAATTCTGCATGTTTTCATATATAATACATGATGATTATGTTGAGTTTATGGCTGAAACCTTGTTATATTCAATAGCGACATTTGAAATTTGGCAATGTGGCGATCTCGGATACGGTGCGAGGTGTTGTTTGGCCTGGCCGTAGTGAGTTTCTTTATGTACCATTTAATTCTGCATGTTTTCATATATAAAAATGATAATTATGCTGAGTTTATGGCTGAAAGCTTGTTATATTCAATAGCGACATTTGAAATTTGGCGCGCGTGGCGATCTCGGATACGGCGCAGGGCACTGTTTGGCTCGGCCGTAGTGAATTACTTTATGTGCACCATGTAATTCTGCATGTTTTCATATATAATACATGATGATTATGTTGAGTTTATGGCTGAAACCTTGTTATATTCAATAGCGACATTTGAAATTTAGCGCGAATGGCGATCTCGGATACGGTGCGGGGCGTTGTTTTGGCCCGGCCGCAGTGAGTTTCTTTATGTGTACCATTTAATTCTGCATGTTTTCATATATAATACATGATGATTATGCTGAGTTTATGGCTGAAAGCTTGTTATATTCAATAGCGACATTTGAAATTTGGCGCGTGGCGATCTCGGATACGGCGCAGGGCGCTGTTTTGGCCCGGCCGTAGTGAGTTTCTTTATGTGCACCATTTAATTCTGCATGTTTTCATATATAATACATGATGATTATGTTGAGTTTATGGCTGAAAGCTTGTTATATTCAATAGCGACATTTGAAATTTAGCGCGAAAGGCGATCTCGGATGGGCGCTGTTTGGCCCGGCCGGAGTGAGTTTCTTTATGTGCACCATTTAATTCTGCATGTTTTCATATATAATACATGATGATTATGTTGAGTTTATGGCTGAAAGCTTGTTATATTCAATAGCGACATTTGAAATTTGGCGAGCGTGGCGATCTCGGATACGGCGCAGGGCGCTGTTTTGGCCCGGCCGTAGTGAGTTTCTTTATGTGCACCATTTAATTCTGCATGTTTTCATATATAATACATGATGATTATGTTGAGTTTATGGCTGAAAGCTTGTTATATTCAATAGCGACATTTGAAATTTTGCGCGCGAGGCGATCTCGGACACAGCAGAGGGCGCTGTTTTGGCCCGGCCGTAGTGAGTTTCTTTATGTGCACCATGTAATTCTGCATGTTTTCATATATAATACATGATGATTATGTTGAGTTTATGGCTGAAAGCTTGTTATATTCAATAGCGACATTTGAAATTTGGCTGACGTGGCGATCTCGGATACGGTGCGAGGTGTTCTTTTGGCCTGGCCGTAGTGAGTTTCTTTATGTGCACCATTTAATTCTGCATGTTTTCATATATAAAATGATGATTATGCTGAGTTTATGGCTGAAAGCTTGTTATATTCAATAGCGACATTTGAAATTTGGCGGCGCGGCGATCTCGGATACGGCGCAGGGCACTGTTTTGGCCCGGCCGTAGTGAATTTCTTTATGTGCACCATGTAATTCTGCATGTTTTCATATATAATACATGATGATTATGTTGAGTTTATGGCTGAAACCTTGTTATATTCAATAGCGACATTTGAAATTTAGCGCGAATGGCGATCTCGGATACGGTGCGGTGTTGTTTTGGCCGGCCATAGTGAGTTTCTTTATGTACCATTTAATTCTGCATGTTTTCATATAAAATACATGATGATTATGCTGAGTTTATGGCTGAAAGCTTGTTATATTCAATAGCGACATTTGAAATTTGGCGTGGCGATCTCGGATACGGCGCAGGGCGCTGTTTTGGCCCGGCCGTAATGAGTTTCTTTATGTGCACCATTTAATTCTGCATGTTTTCATATATAATACATGATGATTATGTTGAGTTTATGGCTGAAAGCTTGTTATATTCAATAGCGACATTTGAAATTTAAGCGGCGATCTCGGACACAGCAGAGGGCGCTGTTTGGCCCGGCCGTAGTGAGTTTCTTTATGTGCACCATGTAATTCTGCATGTTTTCATATATAATACATGATGATTATGTTGAGTTTATGGCTGAAAGCTTGTCATATTCAATAGCGACATTTGAAATTTAGCGCGTGGCGATCTCGGATACAGTGCGGGTGTTGTTTTGGCCTGGCCGTAGTGAGTTTCTTTATGTGTACCATTTAATTCTGCATGTTTTCATATATAATACATGATGATTATGTTGAGTTTATGGCTGAAAGCTTGTCATATTCAATAGCGACATTTGAAATTTAGCGCGCGTGGCGATCTCGGATATGGCGCAGGGTGTTGTTAAGGTTTTTCATTATCAGTTATCGGTTATCGGGAATAAGGTTTTCTGTTATCGTGCCCTGCTATGGCGGAGACGCTGTCTTTCTCCTCAGTCTGAAGCTAGCCAGCACTGTGAGTGGAACGTTTCTCTGGAATACACACACTGCATTTTGACCCCTACTATGGCACCCAAGCATCCTTCCACCTCGTCCAGTGACATAAGAACATAGGAGTCTGCACGAGGCAGCTCCTCTGAACCTTGGCTCCGTGTATCTAACCCTACCTAATATCGCTGTCCATGACGCATCAACAAAGTGATGGTGGTGAGTGTTTTTGTTGTGTCAGTGACTTACAAATGTAATGTAGCAATTCTTTCTTTAGAAAACTTTAACTTAACCCGGTGGTGGCAGGATCATGTTTCTTAATGGTCCTCCAAGCAAGAAAAATGAGAAAAATCACCCTCACACAAACCATTTCATATTATATATCAAAGCATTTGTGATCAGTTTGTGTGTTACTTTCCTCTCTGTCAAAGGCTGTAAAATAAGGCAAAAAGTAAGTAGAAAAATATATATCTACCCTTGCAGGTGAAAATATAGCCTGTTAGCTTTTGAGACCAAACCATGTAGTGAGCCTCCTCCTCCCTCCCTGCTGGCTAGGCTTCCTTTTAATATGTATTTCCACACATGATGCGGCCAATATTAGGAGTCTTTTTCACACCAATATTTACTGTATAATGATGACTTGACTCCTGCATTAGCACCGGTGAGTGAGTTAGGGGCTTAAGGAACTTTGATGCCAGGATTGGAGGTGACTTATTCCTGGGTTTAAACTTATACAAAATCAGGTTGGCGACATGTCTGTGGTAAGTCCCTTGTACAATAAGAAATATTACTTTCCTCTCTGTCAAGGGCTGAATAAATAAATCAAATTAATCTAACTATATTATAAAGCAAAACCAATCTTGCATGCATAATATGTATCCAGTGTGTAGTAAGCACTTTGGCAAACATATATCATGCATCCTATGCTTAACCCTGCGGGGATCATGTTTCTTACCCGGTAGCAGCGACGGGCCAAATTTGTGGCTTTACCGTGTAGCAGCAATGGAACAAATTTGTGGCTTTACCGTGTAGCAGCAATGGGACAAATTTGTGGCTTTACCGTGTAGCAGCGACAGGCCAAATTTGTGGCTTTACCGTGTAGCAGCAACGGGCCAAATTTGTGGCTTTACCGTGTAGCAGCAACGGGCCAAATTTGTGCCATGATTTAAACCCCCCAAAATAGATGATGTGTAAACTGATCACAAATGCTTTGATATGTATTATGAAATGGTTTGTGTGAGGTGTGATTTTTTCTCATTTTTCTCGCTTGGGGGACCATTAAGAAACATGATCCCCACTGCTACAACCACTGGGTTAAGGCCTTTCCTCTAAGCAAGGGATGTACTGAACATTTTACAACACATTTGGTTACTAAGTGAGCTGCTGAACATTTTACAGCTCAATATAACGGGTTCACCCTTTGGAGGCTTCTGGCGGGGGTAATGAAGGCAGGGCAGGAAGTGAGTAGAGAAAGCTTACCTATTTCTCCAAGCTGCTGAAAAGCTTGTTGGTGAAGAATTACTTGTCGGTGAAGAGACTGTTGTTGAGGTGAGGAGTGCCCTGTGTTATGGCACCTCCCAGCACTGCTACACCAACCTGCAAATATGTGTCCACTCTCAAAGTCTTGTACCAGGAAAGACGGCATGGGATAATATATTATGAAATCTCTCTCTCTATCAAGGGCTGTATAATTAAGATAATTAATTGATACTCTCTCTCTCATATTTGTTTTTTTACATACTTTTCTTCCTCTACCCTCCCTCTCTCTCTCTCTCTCTCTCTCTCTCTCTCCCCCCTCATAACTCTATACATACCGCCAGGCCTATACTTTGAGGCAGTGCCAACCACTGCACCACAAGCCACCCCCAAAAAACTATATGGAACTCAATATTCCATTAATTTCATAAAATATGTCCTTTCTGTTGAATATTGATATCTGAAACAGTTGGCAACATTAGCACAAGAGAACTCACTAAACTCAGTACATGTATTTTCCACCAGTTGGTCAGTCACAGTCAGTGCCTCGGCAGTTTGCTTTTGTGAGATTACCAGCTCAGTGGCATCTACGTGTATGCTTGTTAAGTCCTGTTGCTTTCTTTGCTTTACCAGAGACATACAAAGTGAGATTCAAAGGGTTAACCTGAAAAAGGGTTTTCCTGCAGCTGATCAGCTGGCAGACCAAAGCTTACTAACCTATCTTTTAAAATTCCCTCAGTGTTGGAGGAAAGGCAAGAGCAGGACTTTAGCAAGTACAATAACTTTATATCGAGAGTTCAAAACTTTAAATAGTGAGTTCAAGGATTAATTCATATCAATTGTCAAAGCCTACTTATAAATTTATAATAATGTAGGATTCTTCTTGTTGTTTTGTGGTATATACCTTGAAGAGAATAAATGAATCATTGCAAATGAATACGTTGTTTTCCTTTACCATCTTTGGAGCACACCATTTAACTCATGGAATACTTTTACTAAAAAAATCAAAAAAAAAAATCATGATTTTGTTTGGTAATAACAATCATGATTTTTAGTAAAGAAATCAAGATTTAATCATCTGATTAAATCAATTTGATTTAATCATTGCCAACCCTGCTTAGGCGATTATTTCTTTAGTGACAAATTTTGCTATTATCCAGAAAGCTACATATTCAAGGCACTGTACAGGGGATCCTCAGCTATGATGCCCTCCACCTATGACTATTTCAAGGTTGTGACACAACCCACAAATTATTAAGTTTGGAAAGTTTGGTTTGTGGGCAGCACAACATCTGTGGTCATATGCCGGAGAGAGACAGGAGGGGAAGGAATTATAGAAGGAACAGACCCCAGGAGACGGGACACAACCCCTGATTAATACCTGGTACACTGCTGGGTGGACAGGGGCTATGTAGGGTATCGGAAAAGCCGCCCAAATTTTTCCACTCCGCCTGGGAATCGAACCCGGGCTCTCTCGGTTGTGACCCGAGTGTGCTAACCACTGCACCACAAAGCCCCCCTGCAAATATGTGTCCACTGTCAAAGTCTTGTATTGGGAAAGACAGCACTGGATAAGATATTCTATAGTCTCTCTCTATCAAGGACTGTAAATTAACCCTTTGGTTGCTAAATACTTGCAGGGAGGACTAGCGTAACTTGCCGCTGGTGCTAAACCCTCCCTGCAGTTCCAGGGCCCAAATTTACAATTAATCTTAATCTTTAACTTAAAGTTCCACTGAATCTCAAGTTTATCTTATATCTGAGCTTAAATGAAAAATAAGTTCAACTTCACTCAGCAGCTGATCCAGTTTGAAAATTTGTCCTGGCAAAGATGTATTTTAAATTGCAGAATTGCGACACTTCAGTGATTGAATATGTAGTAATACTACTTTATCAATGTTATATGATGATATACTTCAGAAATATGGGCATAATAAGGTAGTATTTATAAAATAAAGGTTACGTTTATCATCCGCGCAAGGTGATATTCTTTTCTCTTGAATGTAAACACGGACACGCGTTCCTGTTCGTCTTCCTCATTCTTGCATCACCCACCCTCTGACGAGGTAATCATGGAAAATATTGCCGCTTTCACTTCTCCCAAGAGGAAAAGGGGAGTGAATTGGAGAGACTGCCACACTCTACACATAGTAAAGGGAAGGGAGTCAACAGATACCGTCTGCAAGGGTAGCCACTGTCCCCTAATAGATGACATGAATCCGGTGGTATACGATGATCCTCAAACATGCGTTTGAGGCCACCCTCACGCCAAATACAAGCATCATGAGTGGACCCAGGCCAATTAGCTACAACATTAAGAATATTATATTTGGCATCAAACACTAATTGTGTGTTTATGCTATGGAAATTCTTCCTGTTGACATAGTCTGCTTCATATTCCCTGACATGCGTGCAATCTATTACACCAACAATGCGGGAAGTTTGCAACTTGCAACAAATTCTTGTTATTTCTCTCGGATTTCAGAAAGGGGACGGTGCAGGGAAATCAGATAGATTGGATAAGTATATGGCTGGCTGTGTAAGTGCCTTGAGGAGTATCTGGTATTCGCTTTGCTTACTGGCGACTGTGATGGACCAAAGATCATCACCAACACACATCTACATTTGCGTGGTTGGCCCCGTGTGCTAAGTGCTTTGAGGTATCGGTGATCGCTTGTTACTGATCAGACTGTGATGGACCAAGATCACGCAGTGTAATACATCTGCTTTCATTTCGGGTGCTCAGCGGTGTGCAAAACTCAGTGTAATAAAGTAGAACTTATTTCGCGTCAATGCAAACTCCCCCTCATAAATCCGTTGAACAGTACTCCTGCACGATCCAGTCTGTAGCGTTTCAAGTAGTTCTGCTTTGCAGGCCCTCTCACCAAACTGTTACTACCAGTACTCCTGCACGGTCTAGTTCAGGCGTTTCAGCTCCTGTGTCACTCAAAGTATTCAGAACGTCTCTTCGCTCTTGAAAAGTCTTCTCTAGGCGCTGACAGGCTTGATGATCGTTCGGCCATCTTGGCGACGACTGATCAGTTCGACTTGATCAGGCTCCGCCTTAAGACGGGTTTGGGCCCGCCCCTTACAAATATCTCAGTCAGCTTAAGATCAACTGCATGGGGATAAGATGAAAGAATAAAGTTAAACTCGCCCTAAAGTCCAAACTTTTAGCGGTTAAAGATTTATTGTAAATTCGAAGGCCCAATGTCAGGTCAGAGGGACGCCTAGCGGGTCAAGCAGAACAAACACGTTATCTAATAGGGTGGCCATACAGGACGCAGGTAGCAGGTTCTCTCTCCAAGCTTACTCTGCTACCTGCGTCCTGTATGGCTACTCCTATTAGATAAAATGTGTTTGTTCTTGCCCCTGACCTGATAGGCGTCTCATGCTACCTTCTATCAAATAGTATTTTTTAGCTTCACTTAGCACAGAGGAAGGGTCACTACCACCAACCTGTAAAACTACCCCTGGAAATGCCTAAACTCCTACAAAAACATGTCAAATATTGTTTTTAACTTCTTAGCACAAGGAAGGTCACACCACCACCAGCCTCATAAAACTACCCCTGAAATGCCTAAACTCCTACAAAAACATGTCAAATGTGTGTGTTTTTTAGCTTCATAACGCCTGAAGGTCACACACCAGCCTCATAAAACTACACAAATGCCCTAAACTCCTACAAAAAACATGTCAAATGTGTGTTTTTTAGCTTCATAGCACAGAGGAAGGTCACACCACCACCAGCCTCATAAAACTACCCTGAAATGCCCTAAACTCCTGCTGTAAAAAACATGTCAAATGTGTGTTTTTTAGCTTCATAGCACAGAGGAAAGGTCACTACCACCACTCAGCCTCATAAACTACTACTCCTGAAATGCCTTTAAACTCCAAGTAAAAATATGCTGTTGTGTGTTTTTAGCTCATACACAGAGGAATACACCACAGCCTTCATAAAATTACCTCCTGAAATGCCCCAAACCTCAACAAAAGACTTAAATATTACATGTGAGTTTGGGTAAAGTTGCAATGCATTATCATAATCTAACCATCTCTTCTGTCTCTCCTTTCTTTATTTCAGTGAGATTAAGAGCTTAAGAGGAAGGAAGGAAGGAAGGAAGGAAGGAAGTTGAAGGAAGAGTTTGCAATGGAAGAAATTAGTTGTGAACCTCACAGTCCTTATCCTCCTCCTCCTCTTAACACTCACTAAGTCTTCATCCTCCTCATCTTCTTCCTCTTCATTTCTTCCTCCCTCTCTTCTTTCCTCTGTAAACAGGAGGTAAGGAAATAAGTAAGGAGCAGCCAGCTGTGTAAAATAATTGGGATTTTTTGAGATAATAAATTATTTTTCTGGTAAGGTATAAAAATAGAGAGAGAGAGATATTGGTAGAGCTTTAATTCTGGTGCCATACTTGCTCACTTTTCTTTCATCTTAAAAAATAATCTCTTTACTTTAGTCAGCACAGAACTTTTCTCAATAATCTGTAAACATAACTCTCTCTCTCTCTCTCTCCACACACACACACACACACAAATATATATAATGTGCTGACATAAATGTGATAATGTATATATGAGATGATATATATATATATAGTATATATATATATATATATATATATATATATATATATATATATATATATATATATATATATATATATATATATATATACTATGAAATGGCTTGTGGAGTGATGATTTTTTTCTCATATTTTTACACTTAGAGGGAAGGAAAGGGCCTGTAATAAGAGGATATTCATAGGAGTTTGTTGGTAAGAGAACCAGGAAGGACACACGTAGTAATGGGTTTAACCCCTTCAACACGAGTATACTGTGTCCTTGTGTGTTTTGTTGGTGTAGAACTGGAAGGACACGGTAATGGGTTTAACCTTCAACAATGAGTATACTATGTCCTTAGTACCTAAAATTATTATCCAGGACATATACTGGCTTGCTTTGAGCCAATACTACTAAAGTTATTTTATTTCTATATTTATACTTACATCTCAAAATTATCAATTAATTTTATACTTCTTTATGTGCACCATGTAATTCTGCATGTTTTCATATATAATACATGATGATTATGTTGAGTTTATGGCTGAAAGCTTGTTATACTCTAATAGCGACATTTGAAATTTGCTGCTGGCGTGGCTTATCTTTTTTTGAGATACGGCGCAGGGCGCTGTTTTTGGCTACTGGCCGTGATGAGTTCTTTATGTGCACCATGTAATTCTGCATGTTTTCATGTAATACATGATGATTATGTTGAGTTTATGGCTGAAAGCTTGTTATATTCAATAGCGACATTGAAATTTGGCTGTGGCCCGATCTAGGATCTGATGCGGTGTTATTTAGCCTGGCCGTAGGTGAGTTTCTTTATGTGCACCATTTAATTTCTGCATGTTTTCTATATATAATACATGATGATTATGCTGGAGTTTATGGCATGAAAGCTTATTATATTCAATAGCGACATTTGAAATTTGGAGGCGTGGCGTAATCGTCGGATACGGCGCAGGGCACTGTTTTTGGGCTTGACCGTAGTGAGATTTCTTTTATGTGCAACCATGTAATTCCTGCATGTTTTTCACAGTATAATACGCATGATGATTATGTTGGAGTTTATGGCTGAAAAAGCTTGTTATATCTCAATGAAGCGACATTTGAAATTTGCACACGAATGGCGATCTCGGAATGGTGCGTGAGGTGTTGTTTTACTCGGCCGTAGTGAGTTTCTTTATGTGTACCATTTAATTTCTGCATGTTTTCATATATAATACATGATGATTATACTGAGTTTATGGCTGAAAGCTTTATTTATATTCAATAGCTTACATTTGAAATTTGAAGCGTGGCGATCTCGGATACGGCGCAGGGCGCTGTTTTAGCCAGCCGTGGTAGGTTTCTTTATATTGCACCATTTAATTCTGCATGTTTTCACATATAATACATGATGATTATGTTGAGTTTATGGCTGAAAAGCTTATTTATATTCAATAGCGACATTTGAAATTTAAGCTGCTGGAGATCTCTCGACACAGCAGAGGTGACGCTTGTTTTGGCCCGGCCGTAGTGAGTTTTCTTTTTACAAAAATGTGCACCATGTAATTCTGCATGTTTTCATATATAATACATGATGATTATGTTGAGTTTATGGCTGAAAGCTTGTTATATTCAATAGCTTAGCGACATTTGAAATTTAATGGCAGCGTCTCGGGCGATCTCTACAGCAGAGGGCGCTGTTTTGGCCTGACACGTAGTGAGTTTCTTTATGTGCACCATGTAATCTCTGCATGTTTTCATATATAATACACAGATGATTATGTTGAGTTTATGGCTGAAAGCTTGTTATATTCAATAGTGACTTATTGAAATTTGGCACACGTGGCGATCTCGGATCTGATTGCGAGTGTTATTTAGCCTGGCCGTAGTAGGTTTGCTGTGCACCATTTAATTCTGCATGTTTTCATATATAATACATGATGATTATATTGAGTTTATGGCTGACTTGTTATATTCAGCGAGCATTTGAAATTTAGCGTAGCGATTGGCCCGATCTCGAGGATACGCTGATTGCAGGGGTGTTGTTTAGCCTGGCCGTAGTGAGTTTCTTTTTTATGTGCACCATTTAATTCTGCATGTTTTACATATATAAAAATGATGAGATTATGCTGAGTTTATGGCTGAAAGCTTGTTATATTCAATAGTGACATTTGAAATTTGGCGAGCGTACGATCTCTTTTGGATACAGCGTAGGGTGTTGTTAAGGTTTTCATTATCAGTTATCGGATTACTCGAATAAGGTTTTCTGTTATCGTGCCCTGGTATGCTTGGAGACGCTGTTCTTTCTCCTCAGTCTGAAGTTAACAGCCAGCACTGTAGGAGTGAACGTTTCTCTAGAATACACACACTGCATTTTGACCCCTACTATGGCACCCAAGCATCCTCTCCCACCTCGTCCAGTGACATAAGAACATAAAGGAGTCTGCAAGGGCCGGTAGACCTGCCACGAGAGCAGCTCCTCTGATTATGACTCCGTGTATCTAACCCCTACCTAATATCGTTGTCCATGACGCATCCAACAAAGTGATGGTGGTGAGTGTTTTTTGTTGTGTCAGTGACTTACAAAATGTAATGTAGCAATTCTTCTTCGTTAGAAAAACTTTAACTTAACCCGGTGGTGGCAGGATCATGTTTCTTAATGGTCCCTCCTTAGCCAGAAAAATGAGAAAAATCACCCCTCACACAAACCATTTCCATATATTATATATCGTTACCAAGTATCAGTTTTATGTGTACATTTCTCTCTCTTGTCAAAGGTTGTAAAATATGGCAAAAAGTAAGCATTTTGTGATCCCAGTTTGTGTGTGTTACCTCTCTGTCAAAGGCTGTAAAATAAGGCAAAAAAGTAAGTGAAAATATATATCTACCCTTTGCAGGTGAAAAATATAGCCTGTTAGCTTTGAGACCAGACCGTGTAGTGAGCCTCCCTCCTCCTCTCCCCTGCTGGCTAGGCTTCCTTTTTAATATGTATTTCCACACATGATGCGGCCAATATTTAGAGTCTTTTTTCACAATTCAATATTTACTGTATAATGATGACTTGACTTCCTGCATTAGCACCGGTGAGTGAGTTAGGGGGCTTAAGGAACTTTGATGCCAGGATTGGAGGTGACTTATTCCTGGGTTTAAACTTATACAAAATCAGATTTGGCGACATGTCTGTGGTAGAGTCCCTTGTACAATAAGAAATATTACTTTCCTCTCTGTCAAGAGGGCTGAATAAATAAATCAAATTAATTCCAACTATATTATAAAAAGCAAAACCAATTTGTATGCATGCATAATATGTATCCAGTGTGTAGTAAGCACTTTGGAAACATATATCATGCACCCTATGTAACCCTGCAGGGATCATGTTTCTTACCAGTAGCAGAGACAGGCCAAATTTGGCCAAGCTTTACCGTGTAGCAACAATGGAACAAATTTGTGGCTTTACCGTGTAGCAACAATGGAACAAATTGTGGCTATAAATAATAGCAGCAATGGGACAAATTTAACACGGTGAAAGCTTTACGCGTTTGTAGC